>NC_092169.1:56899285-57159285 GCF_045791955.1 Oncorhynchus clarkii lewisi
GTCAGAACAAAATGAGGTGATCTATCATTTTAAGATATGGTCTTCATATAGTGTTGACTGGAAGATATCACTGTGCCTCCAGCCACATTTGACCAGGGAAATAGCAGTGGGATATAGCAGTGATTTGTGTGGCATCGCCTTGCTATGATAAATGCCTTTTTCCAGAACAGAGAAATATAGTATTTAATACGTCCAATATAGCTTTTCAATTCCGTGTTTATGAACCAGGTATAGTGTTGCTTTAAGCGTGCTCACATTCTCTGTCATCTCTATACATTTGTAAAATTGAAAAATAGACTCTTTTTCTTATTTTTTTTACAGGAAATGTTCAGAATATAGCTATTAAGGAATTCTGCATTTTAGCTGACGATGGTTAAATAGTGATGGATAGAGGTTCCTGACCCCACATAATGTCAACCAATACTTTTTTTTTTTTTTTTTAAACAAGTGACCTTTATTAGTCCAAAGCTGAACTCATAATTCAAACCCTTTCTTGGGTTTCCTATTGGTGGGTTTGGTAGGAATGAGAGGTTAGCTGATTGCTTATAAATTCTGAATATGGCTTGACAACTCGCTGTGTCAGACTGTCATTCGGAGCCTCGTGTATCAATTATGTGCATTAATTATAATCAGGCTGTGTGTACAAAGTTGAGACTATAAACAATTGTAGAACGTGTTACCGGTACGGATACCAGTTCAGTGTTGGACAATTTGATCGTTATTTAAGTCCAGTATATGTCATTATATTCCACTACCGTTAAGATTGGCTTTCTAAAATAACCCGGAGCTTCCAAAAGAAATAGCAAAAACATATTTAATTCAGAAAGAATCTAACTGATCTAAGTGATGAATTATATTTACATTTGCTTGCTGAACCGTAAAACATAAATGAAACCAGTCAGTGGGATAAATAGGAAGAGAAATCTTGTCTAGAAGGTGTTTCTATAGGAGAGGATTCTGCACTCCTAATCCTAAACGCTCTCATCGGGCCTTAAATCGACATAATTTTTTTTGTTGCCTAAACCATTGATTGCGTTGATATCGATGGGAGATTTGGGTTGGAAGGTTTGAGTTGTGTGTTTACCACAACTTAGTATTCAACTGATTGATATTTCGCAGAAGATTGATCTCGTGGTCTTTTAAAACCCTTAACGTGAACCCCATCTAGCTAATAAGTGTTCAATTTCAGCCCAACTGTTAAATCTGCCCTCCAGCCATTGTGCGTGAGGCTTAGGGGGTCCCTGACATGGAAGAGAGAGGAGTGATCTCCAATGATTAGTCTCTCAGCATCTCAACATGTTGTCAATTACGCCATGGATTCGCCCACTTCACTAAATCTGACAGCACTGAGTGTTCTTGTCAGATGTGTGTAATCCAGCTAGTAGCTGGCTGTGGGCTTGTTAAGGTGTCTGAGAATTAGAGGGTCGCTGAAGACACTCCTTATCCCCCCCCCCACCCCCCCACCCACTTTAGGAAAACTCAACTCGATCTGGCTGAATGGTCTGGAATTACAATAAGGTTTCCTCAAGGTCTTTTTTGTTGACACTGAAACAACATACACGTTAATGAACACAAGAACACGAGTTGTACAGAATGTTCGCTAACTGTACGGACAGTATACTGACAGCGAAGCTACCACTTTTCGTTTGGCTTTATACTCAAGCCTTTCGGATTTGAGATACAAATGTTTTGTATCTGTCGTACTGCCCCTGAACAAGGCAGTTAACCCACTGTTCCTAGACCAGTTAACCCCACTGTTCCTAGACCAGTTAACCGACTGTTCCTAGACCAGTTAACCCACTGTTCCTAGACCAGTTAACCCACTGTTCCTAGACCAGTTAACCCACTGTTCCTAGACCAGTTAACCCACTGTTCCTAGACCAGTTAACCCACCGTTCCTAGACCAGTTAACCCACTGTTCCTAGACCAGTTAACCCACTGTTCCTAGACCAGTTAACCCACCGTTCCTAGACCAGTTAACCCACCGTTCCTAGACCAGTTAACCCACTGTTCCTAGACCAGTTAACCCACTGTTCCTAGACCAGTTAACCCACTGTTCCTAGACCAGTTAACCCACTGTTCCTAGACCAGTTAACCCACTGTTCCTAGACCAGTTAACCCACTGTTCCTAGACCAGTTAACCCACTGTTCCTAGACCAGTTAACCCACTGTTCCTAGGCCGTCATTGAAAATAAGAATTTTGTTCTTAACTGACTTGCCGGGTTAAAAAAAGGTTAAATAAAAAATAAATATGAGGTGACAGTAGATAACCTTTAATTTGAAGGTATTTACATACCTGCAGGCAGAACAACAGATTTTTACTTTGTCAGCTTAGGGATTTGATCCAGCAACCTTTCAGTTACTAGTCCAACACTCTAACCACTAGGCTACCCTGTCACCCCCTTTTGAGGAATGCAATTCACCTACAGTATAGTAGTGTATCACATTTAGTCAAATGTAGTATTTGGTCCCATATTCCTAGCATAAAATGAATGACTACATCAAGCATGTGACTCGACAAATTAGTTGAATGCATTTGCAGTTTGTTTATGTATAGATGCTGTGAAAGACTGGAGTATAGAGCCAAATTAGATCTTTTTACTTCGCTTGTCCAAATAAATATCTAGTATGGTATATACTTGTACGTTGATTTACCAGACTGTCAATGGGATACAAACGATCCTCTTCTTGTGACAGTGACAAGGGCTGGTGGTCTCATTGACCAATCAGGTTGGACTGTTGTGTAGTAATACAACGGTGATGAGGCACTTCCTGGATAAGAGGTACAACGTTTGGATGGACGGTTTTGTCAGATGTATGCTTATACGAAAGCAGAAATAAATAAAAAAAAACATTTCACTTTTGAAAAGCACACTCCCAATTTGAAAGTGACAAATGCATTTCAAAATGCTGTTAATGTTGCCGTTGCAAGTCATTAGCATAGATTTCTCATCATCTTTGGGTTAGGATGCACCAGGGAGTAAAAAGTATGAAAAGAAATGCCTATCCAAAGCCATTTAAATTACCCCCAAAACGAATAGTGGTATTCCATCTACCCTCAGATGTTGAAATTAGGTTGTGTGCCGTCAAATTTCTCCTTTTGAGCTCAAATCTCTCTTCCAGAGGACCACATTTGCACGGATGGAGCCACTGACTAGCTACAGTTCTTCAGGGATCTGCAAAACATTTCCACAGTTTGATGAGAACGGTTCCACTCCATCACATCTATAGATTATTTTCAGCCTGTAAAATTTCAGACTTTTATTAATCAAATCTTTCTTCTTCTTTCGAGCCCTTCTCATCATCCACGGTACAGGTACGGCGTCCTCGTCTTGAATTGGTTGTTGTGCGCACTATTTTCATACCCCATGGGGTAGCTCTGTCCTTCTGAGGGTTGAAAAGGGAAGATGGAATGTAACGTTCTGAACACTTAGGTCCTGGGGAACGTCCCCAGTATGGTACCTGTAAGGTTCTGCTCAGAGAAAATGGATGTTTAGAACGAAAGACAATCATATCAAAATTAGAAATTATACTTTAAGTTATGACTTTAAGTTAACTACAGAGTATATAAGTCTAGTGGTGAGACAAAAAAAATAAAATAATTTGATGCGTAAATAATTATACTAAAGCTTTTCTGCCAAACTATCATATTGTATTGTAAACCATCATATTGTATTGTAAACTATCATATTGTATTGTAAACCATCATATTGTATTGTAAACCATCATATTGTATTGTAAACCATCATATTGTATTCTAAACTATCATATTGTATTGTAAACTATCATATTGTAAACTATCATATTGTATTGTAAACCATCATATTGTATTGTAAACCATATTGTATTGTAAACCATCATATTGTATTGTAAACTATCATATTGTAAACTATCATATTGTATTGTAAACCATCATATTGTATTGTGAACCATCATATTGTATTGTAAACCATCATATTGTATTGTAAACCATCATATTGTATTGTAAACTATCATATTGTATTGTGAACCATCATATTGTATTGTGAACCATCATATTGTATTGTGAACCATCATATTGTATTGTGAACCATCATATTGTATTGTGAACCATCATATTGTATTGTAAACCATCATATTGTATTGTAAACCATCATATTGTATTGTAAACCATCATATTGTATTGTGAACCATCATATTGTATTGTAAACCATCATATTGTATTGTAAACCATCATATTGTATTGTAAACTATCATATTGTATTGTAAACTATCATATTGTATTGTACTGTGTTTTGGTCCTTTTGCAAATTCCCTTCCATGAACACAACTATTTTATTTACCGTTGTCAGTGTGTGTGTTGTCTACAGTACAGGGGACCTGTGTTATCTCCTCTGAGTGTTCATCCTGTGGGAGTTTGTTTTATTGTTCTTAACAACAGCAGTAATGCACGGCGTCTTTGATGACCCAAATAGATATAGGACATTTATTTATTTAATTTTTTTTATTTTACTAGGCAAGTCAGTTAATTAAGAACAAATTCTTATTCACAATGACGGCCTAAATTGACTGAAAACTTTTACTGTGTTTTTGTGTTTTAATCACCGGAGACACTTATTGATAATTATTTAGTTTTTTTTTTTTGTGAACCTTGAAAAAGGAGCAATATTTTTGGAGACAGTCCATATTTCAGTGCCTTCAGCTCAGCGTTTTGAGGGTAAATTCAAGCCAACAGAAAGAAAAGGCCAGGTTAGGAGTACCAACATGTTCTTTAAGAGCTAAACACTTGACATTTTACTCATTTGAATAGTTTGAACCAAAGCCACCAATGACAACGCTCGAATGTCACATTTCTACCCTAAACTTTGGAACAAGGAACCCCTGTGAAAAATCCTTGGGTGCTCTTCAAGATGACACCAACAAAATGGCGTCCAAAACGGCGTGGCGAATACATGGGTCAAGTCTCGGGGAGAAAAAAAAGACACCAAATAACAGGCTTCATTTCATTCCTTTGAAAATCCCTTTCTCTATCTAAGGTCAACAGACTTTCTTTCAAAGCAGTGACAATAATGAGTTAAAGGGGGCTTAGGGCTTTATGGCACGATGCCTGGCTGGGCCTCTTAGCTCAGCACCACCACACTGAGTGACAGAAGGCAGCTGGCAGACCACCACCAGTCTTCTTCCTGCAGTGGAAGAGATGCCTTGGTCCAGCCAACAGCATTCACATCTACTCCTCAATTCAGACAATCACTCTTGTCTTTGCACCAAAACATGTTTGAGGAGCTTAACTGTGTGGAAACATAGATGATACAAACCAACACTCATGTTTAGAAGAGCTTAACTGGGTGGAAACATCAATTATACTATATTTTAGGAGTGTTGACTTTGGATTTGTCAGTACATTTTTTCTATATCCTCCTGAGACCTGACATAAGATACTTGTTTGGGGTAAAATAAAATAGATATTTGTTTTAAATATATTATTTATTTATATTTTATTGTAATGACAAAATTATCCACTGCAGTGGTTATTAGGACATACATCTGAACATTACAGTCAATGGGGACAGTAGGTGGAACACATTAACATTACAGTCAATGGGTACAGTAGGTGAAATACATTACAGTCAATGGGTACAGTAGGTGGAACACATTAACATTACAGTCAATGGGTACAGTAGGTGAAAACATTAACATTACAGTCAATGGGTACAGTAGGTGAAATACATTAACATTACAGTCAATGGGTACAGTAGGTGAAAACATTAACATTACAGTCAATGGGTACAGTAGGTGGAACACATTAACATTACAGTCAATGGGTACAGTAGGTGAAATACATTACAGTCAATGGGTACAGTAGGTGAAATACATTAACATTACAGTCAATGGGTACAGTAGGTGAAAACATTAACATTACAGTCAATGGGTACAGTAGGTGAGAACATTAACATTAGAGTCAATGGGTACAGTAGGTGGAACACATTAACATTACAGTCAATGGGTACAGTAGGTGAAAACATTAACATTACAGTCAATGGGTACAGTAGGTGAAAAACATTAACATTACAGTCAATGGGTACAGTAGGTGAAATACATTACAGTCAATGGGTACAGTAGGTGGAACACATTAACATTACAGTCAATGGGTACAGTAGGTGAAAACATTAACATTACAGTCAATGGGTACAGTAGGTGAGAACATTAACATTACAGTCAATGGGTACAGTAGGTGGAACACATTAACATTACAGTCAATGGATACAGTAGGTGAAAAACATTACAGTCAATGGGTACAGTAGGTGAAAACATTAACATTACAGTCAATGGGTACAGTAGGTGAAAACATTAACAGTACAGTCCATGGGTACAGTAGGTGAAAAACATTAACATTACAGTCAATGGGTACAGTAGGTGAAAACATTAACATTACAGTCAATGGGTACAGTAGGTGAAAAACATTAACATTACAGTCAATGGGTACAGCAGGTCAAAAACATTACAGTCAATGGGTACAGTAGGTCAAAAACATTACAGTCAATGGGTACAGTAGGTGAAAACATTAACATTACAGTCAATGGGTACAGTAGGTGAAAACATTAACATTACAGTCAATGGGTACAGTAGGTTGAAAACATTAACATTACAGTCAATGGGTACAGTAGGTGAAATACATTAACATTACAGTCAATGGGTACAGTAGGTGAAAACATGATAGTCAATGGGTACAGTAAGTGAAAACATTAACATTACAGTCAATGGGTACAGTAGGTGGAAACATTAACATTACAGTCAATGGGTACAGTAGGTGGAAACATTAACATTACAGTCAATGGGTACAGGAGGTGAAATGCATTAACATTACAGTCAATGGGTACAGTAGGTGAAATACATTAACATTACAGTCAATGGGTACAGGAGGTTGAAAACATTAACATTACAGTCAATGGGTACAGTAGGTTGACACCATTAACATTACAGTCAATGGGTACAGTAGGTTGAAACATTAACATTACAGTCAATGGGTAGAGTAGGTGAAACATATTACAGTCAATGGGTACAGTAGGTGAAAAAATGACAGTCAATGAGTACAGTAAGTGAAAAAATTAACATTACAGTCAATGGGTACAGTAGGTGGAAACATTAACATTACAGTCAATGGGTACAGTAGGTGGAAACATTAACATTACAGTCAATGGGTACAGCAGGTGGAAACATTAACATGACAGTCAATGGGTACAGCAGGTGGAACACATTAACATTACAGTCAATGGGTACAGCAGGTGGAACACATGAACATTACAGTCAATGGGTACAGTAGGTGAAAACATTAACATTACAGTCAATGGGTACAGTAGGTGAAAACATTAACATTACAGTCAATGGGTACAGTAGGTGAAATACATTAACATTACAGTCAATGGGTACAGTAGGTGAAAACATTAACATTACAGTCAATGGGTACAGTAGGTGAAAACATTAACATTACAGTCAATGGGTACAGTAGGTGAAAACATTAACATTACAGTCAATGGGTACAGTAGGTGAAAACATTAACATTACAGTCAATGGGAACAGTAGGTGAAAACATTAACATTACAGTCAATGGGTACAGTAGGTAAAATACATTAACATTACAGTCAATGGGTACAGTAGGTGATTTTTTTTATACATTACAGTCAATGGGTACAGTAGGTGGAACATTAACATTACAGTCAATGGGTACAGTAGGTGGAACACATTACAGTCAATGGGTACAGTAGGTGGAACACATTACAGCCAATGGGGACAGTAGGTAAGTCCGGGTGTCCTCTACAGAGGACAGGAAGAGAAAGTTGTCAAGGTCAGACACCCCGACCGACACACGTGATATCATTGAAAAGCCCAGAATGTCCCATCATAGGGACAACGGGATTCAATACAGTCAGTGGCTCGTATGGCCTCACAGATACGAACCGAAACCTGATGTCCGCTAGAAAGAACAACATTGAATTTCTGGGTCTCATGATTTTTAATTTTATTTCTCTTTTATTTAACTAGGCAACTCAGTTAAATTAAGAAAAAAAGATTATTTTACAATGACGGCCTACCCATGCCAAACCCTCCCCTTACTCGGACGACGCTGGGCCAATTGTGCATCGCCCTATGGGACTCCCGATAAACAGCCGTGATACAGTCCGGGATCGTACCAGGGTCTGTAGCGACGCCTCTAGCACTGAGATGCAGTGCCTGAGACCGCTGTGATACAGTCCGGGATCGTACCAGGATCTGTAGTGACGCCTCTAGCACTGATGCAGTGCCTCAGACCCGCTGTGAAACAGTCCGGGATCGTACCAGGGTCTGTAGTGACGCCTCTAGCACTGAGATGCAGTGCCTCAGACCGCTGTGATACAGTCCGGGATCGTACCAGGGTCTGTAGTGACGCCACTAGCACTGAGATGCAGTGCCTTAGACCCGCTGTGATACAGTCCGGGATGGTACCAGGGTCTGTTGTGATGCCTCTAGCACTGAGATGCAGTGCCTGAGACCCGCTGTGATACAGTCCGGGATCGTACCAGGGTCTGTAGTGACGCCTCTAGCACTGAGATGCAGTGCCTTAGACCCGCTGTGATACAGTCCGGGATCGTACCAGGGTCTGTAGTGATGCCTCTAGCACTGAGATGCAGTGCCTTAGACCCGCTGTGATACAGTCCGGGATCGTACCAGGGTCTGTAGTGACGCCTCTAGCACTGAGATCCAGTGCCTCAGACCGCTGTGATACAGTCCGGGATCGTACCAGGGCCTGTAGTGACGCCTCTAGCACTGAGATGCAGTGCCCCAGACCGCTGTGATACAGTCCGGGATCGTACCAGGGTCTGTAGTGACGCCTCTAGCACTGAGATGCAGTGCCTGAGACCGGCTGTGATACAGTCCGGGATCGTACCAGGGTCTGTAGTGACGCCTCTAGCACTGAGATGCAGTGCCTTAGACCCGCTGTGATACAGTCCGGGATCGTACCAGGGTCTGTAGTGATGCCTCTAGCACTGAGATGCAGTGCCTCAGACCCGCTGTGATACAGTCCAGGATAGTACCAGGGTCTGTAGTGACGCCTCTAGCACTGAGATGCAGTGCCTTAGACCCGCTGTGATACAGTCCGGGATCGTACCAGGGTCTGTAGTGACGCCTCTAGCACTGAGATGCAGTGCCTCAGACCGCTGTGATACAGTCCGGGATCGTACCAGGGTCTGTAGTGACGCCTCTAGCACTGAGATGCAGTGCCTGAGACCCGCTGTGATACAGTCCGGGATCGTACCAGGGCCTGTAGTGACGCCTCTAGCACTGAGATGCAGTGCCCCAGACCGCTGTGATACAGTCCGGGATCGTACCAGGGTCTGTAGTGACGCCTCTAGCACTGAGATGCAGTGCCTGAGACCCGCTGTGATACAGTCCGGGATCGTACCAGGGTCTGTAGTGACGCCTCTAGCACTGAGATGCAGTGCCTCAGACCGCTGTGATACAGTCCGGGATCGTACCAGGGCCTGTAGTGACGCCTCTAGCACTGAGATGCAGTGCCCCAGACCGCTGTGATACAGTCCGGGATCGTACCAGGGTCTGTAGTGACGCCTCTAGCACTGAGATGCAGTGCCTGAGACCCGCTGTGATACAGTCCGGGATCGTACCAGGGTCTGTAGTGACGCCTCTAGCACTGAGATGCAGTGCCTTAGACCCGCTGTGATACAGTCCGGGATCGTACCAGGGTCTGTAGTGATGCCTCTAGCACTGAGATGCAGTGCCTCAGACCCGCTGTGATACAGTCCAGGATAGTACCAGGGTCTGTAGTGACGCCTCTAGCACTGAGATGCAGTGCCTTAGACCCGCTGTGATACAGTCCGGGATCGTACCAGGGTCTGTAGTGACGCCTCTAGCACTGAGATGCAGTGCCTCAGACCGCTGTGATACAGTCCGGGATCGTACCAGGGTCTGTAGTGACGCCTCTAGCACTGAGATGCAGTGCTTGAGACCCGCTGTGATACAGTCCGGGATCGTACCAGGGCCTGTAGTGACGCCTCTAGCACTGAGATGCAGTGCCCCAGACCGCTGTGATACAGTCCGGGATCGTACCAGGGTCTGTAGTGACGCCTCTAGCACTGAGATGCAGTGCCTGAGACCCGCTGTGATACAGTCCGGGATCGTACCAGGGTCTGTAGTGACGCCTCTACCACTGAGATGCAGTGCCTTAGACTCGCTGCACCACTCGGGAGAGGCCTACGTTTCCCTAATCATCTGGGTGACATTTCTCAATTATCCACAACAGAGTTCTCATTAATGAACCTTCTTCGCTGTCCACTGGTGGCAACCTTCTCCCATATACATGGGAATAGACATGTTTTCCCTGCTATCATCCATCCAATCATCTGATCTAAAGTAGTAGATGGTTGGTGATAGAGGCAATACAAATGAAACATCCAATCAGTAAATGTAGAAAGTAATAATGTTTTTTTTTTGTCTCTTTCTATGTTTGCATTTCGCTGGTTCATTTACGTCAGTTAAACTCCCCCAGTTGTCTGTGAGGCAGATCCATGCCAGTCGTGTTACTGAGGCTGGCAGAGCTGAGTGTGAATGACTTGGCAGGCCAACAGACAGCAGCACATACGGATAGGCCCTTCTAGGATATCTGCTGTGACAAGGCTTTACGAGCTCACCGAACTTACTGGTAATTTGGCAAAGAACTGTTAGCACTTTACAGGAAGTGACACCACAGACCCATATGATTTCAAACAAGGCACTTGTATCCAATATCCCCATGTTCCTTTAAGCTCTTCAAAATGTAAACCGTTCGCTGACTATTGGCTTATGTTTGGTTGAACGTTAATGAACTAACTCAGTAACTGTACTTTCTAGCTAGTCGTAACGAGGAGTGCTCTCTAAGCCGTTCTCGGTATGAACATGACAGTTTCTAGTGCTAGGTGGTTGTAGGGCTCTGGTCCCTGTCAACATATTGGTATATTATAGAGTTAACACAAATGAATGAGATGTTCCTACAGGGGATGTAGCCGGCAGTCAGCCTGCAAGGTCCAACGTTAATGAAACCATTAAAGTGCAACAAACAGAATGACTTATCAGGACAAAAATGTGTTATTTTCTCAAGGTGAATTCCTCAGTAATATAAAAGGTGTAAACTGATTCCCCATCACAGAGGTGACACAGAAACTAACCCGACAGAGGATCCTTTAATTGGGCACCGGGAAAAAATACAATAAAAGGATATTGCACTTGGAATGCATTATTACAAAAAAAACCATGTTTTCATTGGAATTGCTACAACTTAATTTCAAAAGCACTACCAGCTAAATTATAACAGGTCTATCTTTAAATATCAAAATTGTATTGCATTAAAGCAATAACTTACATCCCAGCTAAAATAATATAATTTCAGGTTATTACGTTGCCTAAAAAAATAAATAAAATAAAACCTTCTCTTTGACAAGCTGGGCTAATTCTTCTATCAGGTTGTTGTGAATTGATGGGACATCTATATTTGCACTAATGTCTGATATTGTATTATGTCAGATGGACCAGCAATGTAGAAGGGTTGTTTCTGCAGATTACCGAGAGTGGTACAACTAAGTACAGTACAATAGCACTACGTGACAGATTGATGGATGGAGTAGTTTTCTGTATCAAAGTGGACATGGCTAGGATAAGTCCAGTTTATTGTTATGAAGCTGACCCTTTAGCACAACACGACAATGATCAGCACTGAGGAACGTCTTCTCTTCTCTCCTTAATATTTAACCCTTTCACCTCGATTGACCTAAACCGTAACCAAGCTCAATAAACAAAGACCGTTACTACACAGTTCTACTACACAACAAACAGTTATACTACACAACAAACAGGTCTACTACACAACAAACCAGTTCTACTACACAACAAACCAGTTCTACTACACAACAAACCAGTTCTACTACACAACAAACCAGTTCTACTACACAACAAACAGTTATACTACACAACAAACAGTTCTACTACACAACAAACCAGTTCTACTACACAACAAACCAGTTCTACTACACAACAAACCAGTTCTACTACACAACAAACCAGTTCTACTACACAACAAACAGTTCTACTACACAACAAACCAGTTCTACTACACAACAAACCAGTTCTACTACACAACAAACCAGTTCTACTACACAACAAACCAGTTCTACTACACAACAAACAGTTCTACTACACAACAAACCAGTTCTACTACACAACAAACCAGTTCTACTACACAACAAACAGTTCTACACTACAGTTCTACTACACAACAAACAGTTATACTACACAACAAACAGTTATACTACACAACAAACCAGTTCTACTACACAACAAACCAGTTCTACTACACAACAAACAGTTCTACTACACAACAAACCAGTTCTACTACACAACAAACAGTTCTACTACACAACAAACCAGTTCTACTACACAACAAACAGTTCTACTACACAACAAACCAGTTCTACTACACAACAAACCAGTTCTGATACACAACAAACCAGTTCTACTACACAACAAACCAGTTCTACTACACAACAAACCAGTTCTACTACACAACAAACTAGTTCTACTACACAACAAACAGTTCTACTACACAACAAACCAGTTCTACTACACAACAAACCAGTTCTACTACACAACAAACGAGTTCTACTACGCAACAAACCAGTTCTACTACACAACAAACAGTTATACTACACAACAAACCAGTTATACTACACAACAAACCAGTTCTACTACACAACAAACAGTTATACTACACAACAAACCAGTTATACTACACAACAAACAGTTATACTACACAACAAACAGTTCTACTACACAACAAACAGTTCTACTACACAACAAACCAGTTATACTACACAACAAACAGTTATACTACACAACAAACCAGTTTTACTACACAACAAACCAGTTATACTACACAACAAACAGTTCTACTACACAACAAACAGTTCTACTACACAACAAACCAGTTCTACACTACAGTTATACTACACAACAAACCAGTTCTACTACACAACAAACCAGTTCTACTACACAACAAACCAGTTCTACTACACAACAAACCAGTTCTACTACACAACAAACAGTTCTACTACACAACAAACAGTTCTACAGCACAACAAACGAGTTCTACTACACAACAAACAGTTTACACAAAGTCTATAAGTTCCCTTCACTTGCAGAACAATCACACTAACATCAATATTTGCCCATTCAGCTGTTTTGCAGCACAGTGTTTAGAAAAACAGATCCAGGAAATGCTTTGAAAGTATAAAGGAACAAATGTGCCCTGGAATAGTCATATAAAAAAAACTCAATTATGATTTAAAAAAATATACAAATATCCACAAAACCCCCCCAGAGCTTGAGTCTTTTGATAATACGACGCCCTGTCTTACATCTCCTGGTGCACAAACAGTTCTGACACAGATTCACAAATACCTACTAAGGAACTATTAATTACATGAAACAATAGAACTTCACATCCCAATTAGGAGTGGGCTTTCCTACGTAGATTTGAATCTGGGAACGAGATAAGACGACCCCCCCCCCCCTCCCTCCCACACCAACTGAAAAACAAAACAAAACAAGGAAACAAAACCTAAAAAAAACCTGCAAGCGTCGGGTTTAATAAACAGAAGAGTTAAGTATTCATGTTTAACAAGCTTGTTTAAAAAAATAAAAAAATAAAAAAATGAACATGTTTGTTTGCTCTATAATACTGTATGGCTCCTGTAGTGTAGACAATAGCCCCCCTATTATTACCATGTTGCTTGGCATCGAAAAAGAAGAAGTCCGTTTGAAGATGGTGATTGTAGACATTCACTAACTAACTAATACATCTGTGTGTATATCTGCTCTCTCTGGTTATTGTTCAAGAGACCAGCCCATTTACAGGACTTGTTCTATTGATCTATTCCTTTAGAGCGACCTGGTAGTGCCGCTAGTCTATGGATGGAGAGCTCAATTCTCAGAAATATGATCTAATTGTTTACAGGGGGTGCGGGGTCAAGACACAAGTGCCCTTCGGAACAATCCGGGAACAGGAGTGTGGCCTATTAATCTCCATTGTGGTGGGTGATAGATGAGTGATGGGGAAAGGTTCACTGATGTCTGTTCCAGGGCCTGACAGAGCTGTGGCATCCATCATGTCAGCTGCTTTAGAAACAATAACCGCAAGACACAGGAGGTGGAGTGACTGACTGGCTGGCTGGTTAACTGGCTGGCTGGCTGACTGGCTGACTGACTGGCTGGCTGACTGGCTGACTGGCTGACTGGATGGCTGGCTTGCTGGTTGGCTGACTGGCTGGCTGGCTGGCTAGCTGGCTGACTGGCTGGAAGGCTGACTGGATGGCTGACTGGATGGCTGGCTGACTGACTGACTGACTGACTGGCTGGTTGGCTGGCTGGTTGACTGGCTGGCTGGCTGGCTGACTGCCTGGCTGGCTGGCTGACTGGTTGACTGGCTGGCTGACTGGCTGGCTGGCTGACTGGCTGACTGGCTGACTGGATGTCTGGCTTTCTGGCTGGCTGGCTGACTGGATGGCTGGCTGACTGACTGACTGACTGACTGGCTGGCTGGCTAGCTGGCTGACTGGCTGGCTGGCTGGCTGACTGGATGGCTGGCTGGCTGACTGGCTGGCTGACTGGATGGCTGACTGGATGGCTGGCTGACTGACTGGCTATTTGGCTGGCTGGCTGGCTGGCTGGTTGACTGGCTGGCTGGCTGACTGGTTGACTGGCTGACTGACTGGTTGACTGGCTGGCTGACTGGCTCGTTAACTGGCTGGCTGACTGGTTGGCTGGCTGTCTGACTGGTTGGCTGGCTGGTTGAATGGCTGGCTGGCTGACTGGTTGGCTGACTGGTTGGCTGGCTGGCTGACTGGCTGGTTAACTGGCTGGCTGACTGTCTGGCTGGCTGGCTGGCTGACTGGTTGACTGGCTGACTGACTGGTTGACTGGCTGGCTGACTGGTTGGCTGGCTGTCTGACTGGTTGGCTGGATGGTTGACTGGCTGGCTGGCTGGCTGGCTGGCTGACTGGTTGACTGGCTGACTGACTGGTTAACTGGCTGGCTGACTGGTTGGCTGGCTGTCTGACTGGTTGGCTGGATGGTTGACTGGCTGGCTGGCTGACTGGCTGGCTGACTGTCTGGCTGGCTGGCTGGTTGACTGGCTGGCTGGCTGGCTGACTGGCTGGCTGGCTGGCTGACTGGCCAACTGGCTGACTGGCCAACTGGCTGGCTGGCTGGCTGCACACGACGGGGCTGCTCTCTGATTACTGTCTACATGTGAAATCATTGTAATGGTGCTTCTTCGCCTGTTTTTCCATGATGCAATCTAGAGAAATATGTATAAAAAATCACTTCTACTGTGCGCATCTTGAAGACACTGAAGACAATGGATGTACATCAAGTTCTCATGGTCTCACTTCAGTCTTCAACTTTTGACGGTTAAGTTTAGGCATTAATTCCCCTGATTGGTTAAGGTTTGAGATAGGGTTAAAGGTGAAGGGTTAAGGTTTGAGATAGGGTTAAAGTTGAATGGTTAAGGTTTGAGATAGGGTTAAAGGTGAATGGTTAAGGTTTGCGATAGGGTTAAAGGTGAATGGTTAAGGTTTGAGATAAGGTTAAAGGTGAATGGTTAAGGTTTGAGATAGGGTTAAAGGTGAATGGTTAAGGTTTGAGATAGGGTTAAAGGTGAATGGTTAAGGTTTGAGATAGGGTTAAAGGTGAATGGTTAAGGTTTGCGATAGGGTTAAAGGTGAATGGTTAAGGTTTGAGATAGGGTTAAAGGTGAATGGTTAAGGTTTGAGATAGGGTTAAAGGTGAATGGTTAAGGTAAGGGTTAACATTTTAGATAGGGTTAAGGTGAATGATTAAGGTTTGAGATAGGGTTAAAGGTGAATGGTTAAGGTTCGAGATAGGGTTAAAGGTGAATGGTTAAGGTTTGAGATAGGGTAAAAGGTGAATGGTTAAGGTTTGAGATAGGGTTAAAGGTGAATGGTTAAGGTTTGAGATAGGGTTAAAGGTGAATGGTTAAGGTTTGAGATTGGGTTAAAGGTGAATGGTTAAGGTTTGAGATAGGGTTAAAGGTGAATGGTTAAGGTTTGAGATAGGGTTAAAGGTGAATGGTTGAGGTTAAGGTTTGCGATAGAGTTAAAGGTGAATGGTTAAGGTTTGAGATAGGGTTAAAGGTGAATGGTTAAAGTTTGAGATAGGGTTAAAGGTGAATGGTTAAGGTAAGGGTTACGATTTGAGATAGGGTTAAAGGTGAATGGTTAAGGTTTGAGATAGGGTTAAAGGTGAATGGTTAAGGTTTGAGATAGGGTTAAAGGTGAATGGTTAAGGTTTGAGATAGGGTTAAAGGTGAATGATTAAGGTTTGAGATAGGGTTAAAGGTGAATGGTTAAGGTTTGAGATAGGTTAAAGGTGAATGGTTAAGGTTTGAGATAGGGTTAAAGGTGAATGGTAAAGGTTTGAGATAGGGTTAAAGGTGAATGGTTAAGGTTGGAGATAGTGTTAATGGTGAATGGTTAAGGTTTGAGATAGGGTTAAAGTTGAATGGTTAAGGTAAGGGTTAAGATTTGAGATAGGGTTAAAGGTGAATGGTTAAGGTTTGAGATAGGGTTAGCGGTGAATGGTTAAGGTTTGAGATAGGGTTAAAGGTGAATGGTTAAGGTTTGAGATAGGGTTAGCGGTGAATGGTTAAGGTTTGAGATAGGGTTAGCGGTGAATGGTTAAGGTTTGAGATAGGGTTAAAGTTGAATGGTTAAGCTAAGGCGTACAGTTTGAAAGGATACAAATAAGAGTGTCTGTCACTTGGATTGAACCTGCGATCCTGGGAGCCACAGAATGCTGTTGAAGCCTGTCCTCTATCTCCATCTACAACAGCCGAGCAAGCCACAAGCCTACTAGACAGTGATAATTGCCCTTAGTGGACAGTATATTAGGCATCTCCCAACATGTAATTATTTTTCCAGGCAAGTCAGTTAAGAACAAATTCTTATTTACAATGACAGCCGACCCTAGCCAAATCCTAATCACCATCTGTGATTGGGATTCCCATAGAGCCAATTGCACACCGCCCTATGGGACTCCCAATCACAGCCCGGTTGTGATACAGCCTGGAATCAAACCAGGGTCTGTAATGAGTCCTCTAGCACTGAGATGCAGTGCCATAGACCACTGAGATGCAGTGCCATAAACCACTGAGATCCAGTGCTTTAAACTACTGTGATACAGCCTGGAATGGAACCAGGGTCTGTAGTGATGCCTCTAAGCACTGAGATACAGTCTTAGACCGCGGTGATACAGCCTGGAATCAAACCAGGGTGTGTAGTGACGCCTCTAAGCACTGAGATGCAGTGCCTTAAACCGCTGCGCCACTCGGGAGGTGGACAGCTGTCAAATATTGCCGTGGATCTGGTGTGACATGGCTGTGGATGAGACAGTGCATGGAGCACAGTGGACAGCTGTCAAATATTGCCGTGGATCTGGTGTGACATGGCTGTGGATGAGACAGTGCATGTAGCACAGTGGACAGCTGTCAAATATTGCCGTGGATCTGGTGTGACATGGCTGTGGATGAGACAGTGCATGTAGCACAGTGGACAGCTGTCAAATATTGCCGTGGATCTGGTGTGACATGGCTGTGGATGAGACAGTGCATGTAGCACAGTGGACAGCTGTCAAATATTGCCGTGGATCTGGTGTGACATGGCTGTGGATGAGACAGTGCATGTAGCACAGTGGACAGCTGTCAAATATTGCCGTGGATCTGGTGTGACATGGCTGTGGATGAGACAGTGCATGTAGCACAGTGGACAGCTGTCAAATATTGACGTGGATCTGGTGTGACATGGCTGTGGATGAGACAGTGCATGGAGCACAGTGGACAGCTGTCAAATATTGCCGTGGATCTGGTGTGACATGGCTGTGGATGAGACAGTGCATGGAGCACAGTGGACAGCTGTCAAATATTGCCGTGGATCTGGTGTGACATGGCTGTGGATGAGACAGTGCATGGAGCACAGTGGACAGCCATCAGTATAACTATGTGCTGTATGTTCGGCCTTAATACTTGAAAAGAAAAGTGGGTTCTATTGTATTGTTTTCACCAGCAAAAAAAAAAGTCATGGATGGAGGTAAATGAAATGTTACTTTTAAACTGTATTTTCTTATTACTTTCTGATTCACCACATATGAATCAGGTCTCTCGTATGTGTTACGTTGCTGGATTTGAACTGGCGAACTCTCTCTGATATTGACGGCGAAGCTGAATTAATGTGTGGCCCACGGTATCAGACAACACACCGAATCCCCAGCAAAGCCAGAAACATTCCTCCCGCTTAGACTCTTGACATTTGTTTTTCATCATGAACATAAAGGTCACGGAGGCAGGACTGTAAAGTTTGGGGTCGGTGTATTTGCATGAATTTAATAACCTCAGTCATTCTCTCTCTCTCTCTCTCTCTCTCTCTCCAGAAGAAACTCCAATATTGTTTGACTTAAAGACTGTTGTTTTATTACCACAGTCATTCTCTCTCTCTCTCTCTCTCCAGAAGAAACTCCAATATTGTTTGACTTAAAGACTGTTGTTTTATTACCACAGTCATTCTCTCTCTCTGTTTGACTTAAAGACTGTTGTTTTATTACCTCAGTCATTCATTCTCTCTCTCTCTCTCCAGAAGAAACTTCAATATTGTTTGACTTAAAGACTGTTGTTTTATTACCTCAGTCATTCTCTCTCTCTCTCTCTCTCCAGAAGAAACTCCAATATTGTTTGACTTAAAGACTGTTGTTTAATTACCTCAGTCATTCTCTCTCTCTGTTTGACTTAAAGACTGTTGTTTTATTACCTCAGTCATTCTCTCTCTCTCTCTCTCTCCAGAAGAAACTCCAATATTGTTTGACTTAAAGACTGTTGTTTAATTACCTCAGTCATTCTCTCTCTCTGTTTGACTTAAAGACTGTTGTTTTATTACCTCAGTCATTCTCTCTCTCTCTCTCTCTCTCTCCAGAAGAAACTCCAATATTGTTTGACTTAAAGACTGTTGTTTAATTACCTCAGTCCTTCTCTCTGTGTTTGACTTAAATACTGTTGTGTTACCTCAGTCCTTCTCTCTCTGTTTGATTTAAATTCTGTTTTGCTACCTCAATCATTCTCTATCTATATGACTTAAATACTGTTTTGTTACCTCAGTCCTCTCTCTGTTTGACTTAAATACTGTTTTGTTACCTCAGTCCTTCTCTCTCTGTTTGACTTACATACTGTTGTTTTGTTACCTCAGTCCTTCTCTCTCTGTTTGACTGATTAGTCTCTCCTTTCTACCTCTGCAAACCAGTGTGTTAAAAAAAATGTTAAGTTCAGTTTCATCAGCATATGTTGTCAATATTTTCAAAAGACAGATTTGTGAACTTTTAACACTTAAAAAGTGTTTTAATACACACACACACACACACACACACACACACACACACACACACACACACACACACACACACACACACACACACACACACACACACACACACACACACACACACACACAGCATCCCGAGCCGACTAGGTGAGTCTGCCGATGTGCCCTTGAGCAAGGCACTTAACCCCTAAACGCTCCTGTAGGACTGTTAAGTAACTGAAATGTAAATGTCATACCGTGTGTACAGTCACAGAACGTTACAGTGTTTGACTCCAAGTTACGGTGTTTGACTCCAACCGTTTAGCTAACTGGGAGAGTCTTGGGTAAATCTTTTAAAACCTCAAATTCCAAACGGAAATGACTCATTTGTGATTTTTAAACACTATTGAGCTTCTGTTTTTGTTTTTGTTTTCTTAAGTCAACAACTGACAACAGTGGCACAGTCCACGTACTGACTGACTGATGTCTGAGTATTTCATGGAGTCTATATAGTTTCTAGATAACTTTATAAAGACGTTTAGAGATTCAAGATGTCACCAGTCGCTGTTCTATTAACTTCAAAAATATGAACATGACTCCCTAGAGGGCCCCTTTACTACGGTGGCCCTATAAGGGACGAACTACCAACCACAAAATAGCCACTTGCATTGACTTCCCTACTGACTGTGTTCGTTGGAGATTCTGTGTCATAAATAATTCAGGTAAAAAATAGAGTCAATGGTAGGAGGAAGCAGCTAGAGCCACTGACACCTCCGAGGTCATTCTTAATGGGGACAGGAATGAGAAAGGTGAGAGCTTGGGGTTTCCTGCCGTGTCATCATGAGTTGAATCGCAAATGTATTGGATTATTATTATATTATTAATCCCCTATAGCCGACTGTAAAGTAGAGTATTGGCCATCTTTTCCATCTGACAGAGGAACTATTTATACAGGTGAGAGAGTTCAATCACATACCCTGCCAGAATGCATTGCCACACCAACACTTTCCACTTCCTTCATGAGAACACTGGTGTCAGTCACCAGGATTATGCATCCGCATTGGACAGGTTGGAAACGGCTGAGATTGAACAGGTTGGGAAATGGCTGATACTGAACAGGTTGGGAAATGGCTGATATTGAACAGGTTGAGGTTGGGAAATGGCTGATACTGAACAGGTTGGGAGGGGCTGATACTGAACAGGTTGGGAACTGGTGATATTGAACAGGTTGAGGTTGGGAAACAGCTGATACTGAACAGGTTGGGAGGGGCTGATACTGAACAGGTTGGGAGGGGCTGATACTGAACAGGTTGAGGTTGGGAAATGGCTGATATTGAACAGGTTGGATACTGGTGATATTGAACAGGTTGAGGTTGGGAAGGGCTGATATTGAACAGGTTGGGAGGGACTGATATTGAACAGGTTGGGAAGGGCTGATATTGAACAGGTTGGGAGGGACTGATATTGAACAGGTTGGGAAGGACTGATATTGAACAGGTTGAGGTTGGGAAATGGCTGATACTGAACAGGTTGGGAGGGGCTGATATTGAACAGGTTGGGAGGGGCTGATATTGAACAGGTTGGGAAGGACTGATATTGAACAGGTTGGGAGGGGCTGATATTGAACAGGTTGGGAGGGGCTGATATTGAACAGGTTGGGAAGGACTGATATTGAACAGGTTGGGAAGGACTGATATTGAACAGGTTGGGAGGGGCTGATATTGAACAGGTTGGGAAGGACTGATATTGAACAGGTTGAGGTTGGGAAATGGCTGATACTGAACAGGTTGGGAGGGGCTGATATTGAACAGGTTGGGAGGGGCTGATACTGAACAGGTTGGGAAATGGCTGATATTGAACAGGTTGGATACTGGTGATATTGAACAGGTTGAGGTTGGGAAGGGCTGATATTGAACAGGTTGGGAGGGACTGATATTGAACAGGTTGGGAAGGACTGATATTGAACAGGTTGAGGTTGGGAAATGGCTGATACTGAACAGGTTGGGAGGGGCTGATATTGAACAGGTTGGGAGGGGCTGATATTGAACAGGTTGGGAGGGGCTGATATTGAACAGGTTGGGAAGGACTGATATTGAACAGGTTGAGGTTGGGAAATGGCGATATTGAACAGGTTGGGAGGGGCTGATATTGAACAGGTTAGGAGGGGCTGATATTGAACAGGTTGGGAGGGGCTGATATTGAACAGGTTGGGAGGGGCTGATATTGAACAGGTTGGGAGGGGCTGATATTGAACAGGTTGGGAGGGACTGATATTGAACAGGTTGGGAGGGGCTGATATTGAACAGGTTGGGAGGGGCTGATATTGAACAGGTTGGGAGGGGCTGATATTGAACAGGTTGGGAGGGGCTGATATTGAACAGGTTGGGAGGGGCTGATATTGAACAGGTTGGGAGGGGCTGATATTGAACAGGTTGGGAGGGGCTGATATTGAACAGGTTGGGAGCGGCTGATATTGAACAGGTTGGGAGGGGCTGATATTGAACAGGTTGGGAGGGGCTGATATTGAACAGGTTGGGAGGGGCTGATATTGAACAGGTTGGGAGGGGCTGATATTGAACAGGTTGGGAGGGGCTGATATTGAACAGGTTGGGAGGGGCTGATATAGAACAGGTTGGGAGCGGCTGATATTGAACAGGTTGGGAAGGGCTGATATTGAACAGGTTGAGGTTGGGAAGGGCTGATATTGAACAGGTTGGGAGGGGCTGATATTGAACAGGTTGAGGTTGGGAGGGGCTGATATTGAACAGGTTGGGAGGGGCTGATATTGAACAGGTTGGGAGGGGCTGATATTGAACAGGTTGGGAAGGACTGATATTGAACAGGTTGGGAAGGGCTGATATTGAACAGGTTGGGAAGGACTGATATTGAACAGGTTGAGGTTGGGAAGGGCTGATATTGAACAGGTTGGGAGGGGCTGATATTGAACAGGTTGGGAAGGGCTGATATTGAACAGGTTGAGGTTGGGAAGGGCTGATATTGAACAGGTTGGGAGGGGCTGATATTGAACAGGTTGGGAGGGGCTGATATTGAACAGGTTGGGAAGGACTGATATTGAACAGGTTGGGAGGGGCTGATATTGAACAGGTTGGGAGGGGCTGATATTGAACAGGTTGGGAAGGACTGATATTGAACAGGTTGGGAAGGACTGATACTGAACAGGTTGGGAGCGGCTGATATTGAACAGGTTGGGAGCGGCTGATACTGAACAGGTTGGGAAGGGCTGATATTGAACAGGTTGAAGTTGGGAAATGGCTGAATTTGAACAAGATGAGGTTGGGAAACAGCTGATACTGAACAGGTTGGGAAGGGCTGATATTGAACAGGTTGAGGTTGGGAAATGGCTGATATTGAACAGGTTGGGAGGGGCTGATACTGAACAGGTTGGGAACTGCTGATACTGAACCGGTTGAGGTTGGGAAACAGCTGATACTGATCAGGTTGGGAGGGGCTTATAATGAACAGGTTGGGAGGGGCTGATACTGAACAGGTTGGGAATGACTGACATTGAATAGGTTGAAAGGGCTGATATTGAACTGTATTTTGTGCAGGTTTGAATGTTTAAATGAAGACGTCTCGGGAGTTTTTATAGTTTAAGAGGCACCACAAAAGGGTCAGTCTAGTTTAGATAAAACCTCAGGCCTGTCTGCGAGAGGAGAGTTCAAAGGTCAATTATTGATCAAATCAAACAGCAAGCTACTACTGTACCGTACGATGTGCTCTGAAACATAGTGATTTACACTGGTTCTTCCTTTAAACCTTTTGAGCTTTATGCCGTGACGGTTTGTGGTAGACGGTGGCAGATTGTGGTAAATTGTGTCAATCTGGCAACAATGGCTGACACTTAAATCACTACGTCATAGAATTCTGCGTCACCCAGCAAGCTGTGCTGCAGCACGCCACAACTTTTAAAGGAAGAAACACTTTAATCCACCAGAACTACACCACATGACCAAAAGTATAAGAACACCTCTTGAAATGAGTGGATTCGGCTATTTCAGCCACACCCTTTTGCTGACAGGTGTATCTAATTCTGCATGGGGCGGCAGGGTAGCCTAGTGGTTAGAGCATTGGACTAGTAACTGGAAGGCTGCAAGTTCAAACCCCCGAGCTGACAAGGTACAAATCTGTTCTTCTGCCCCTGAACAGGCTGTTCCTAGGCTGTCATTGAAAATAAGTTTTTGTTCTTAACTGACTTGCCGAGTAAAATAAAGGTAAAAAATTAAAATTAAATATAACCATGCAATCTACATAGACATTGGCAGTATAATGGCCCTTAGTGAAATAGCTGATCCAGTGACTTTCAACGTGGCGCCGTCGTAGGATGCCACCTTTTCCAACAAGCCAGTTCATCAAATTTCCAAACTGCCTCAGGAAGAAACGTCAGCAAAATATCTGTTTGTCGGGAGCTTCATGAAACGGATTCCATGGCCGAACAGCCATGGAATAAGGCTAAGATCACCATGCGCAATGCAAAGCGTTGGCTGGAGTGGTGTAAAGTTCGTCGCCATTGGACTCAGTGGAAACACGTTCGCTGGTGTTTTTATTTATTTTTTATTTTTTTCCCCCTTTATTTAACCAGCTAGGCCAGTTGAGAACACCTTTATTTAACCAGGTAGGCCAGTTGAGAACACCTTTATTTAACCAGGTAGGCTAGTTGAGAACACCTTTATTTAACCAGGTAGGCTAGTTGAGAACACCTTTATTTAACCAGGTAGGCTAGTTGAGTACACCTTTATTTAACCAGGTAGGCTAGTTGAGAACACCTTTATTTAACCAGGTAGGCTAGTTGAGAACACCTTTATTTAACCAGGTAGGCTAGTTGAGAACACCTTTATTTAACCAGGTAGGCTAGTTGAGAACACCTTTATTTAACCAGGTAGGCTAGTTGAGAACACCTTTATTTAACCAGGTAGGCTAGTTGAGAACACCTTTATTTAACCAGGTAGGCTAGTTGAGAGCACCTTTATTTAACCAGGTAGGCTAGTTGAGAACAAGTTCTCATTTCCAACTGTGACCTGGCCAAGATAAAGCAAAGCAGTTTGACACATACAACGACACAGAGTTACACATGGAGTAAAACAAACATACAGTCAATAATACAGTATAAACAAGTCTATATACGATGTGAGCAAATGAGGTGAGAAGGGAGGTAAAGGCAATGGTGGCAAAGTAAATACCATATAGCAAGTAAAACACTGGAATGGTAGATTTGCAGTGGAAGAATGTGCAAAGTAGAAATAAAAATAATGGGGTGCAAAGGACCAAAATAAATTAATTAATTAAATACAGTAGGGAAAGAGGTGTTGTTTGGGCTAAATTATAGGTGGGCTATTTAAAGGTGCAGTAATCTGTGAGCTGCTCTGACAGTTGGTGCTTAAAGCTAGTGAGGGAGATAAGTGTTTCCAGTTTCAGAGATTTTTGTAGTTCGTTCCAGTCATTGGCAGCAGAGAACTGGAAGGAGAGGCGGCCAAAGAAAGAATTGGTTTTGGGGGTGACTAGAGAGATACAGTGCCTTGCGAAAGTATTCGGCCCCCTTGAACTTTGCGACCTTTTGCCACATTTCAGGCTTCAAACATAAAGATATAAAACTGTATTTTTTTGTGAAGAATCAACAACAAGTGGGACACAATCATGAAGTGGAACAACATTTATTGGATATTTCAAACTTTTTTAACAAATCAAAAACTTAAAAATTGGGCGTACAAAATTATTCAGCCCCCTTACGTTAATACTTTGTAGTGCCACCTTTTGCTGCGATTACAGCTGTAAGTCGCTTGGGGTATGTCTCTATCAGTTTTGCACATCGAGAGACTGACATTTTTTCCCATTCCTCCTTGCAAAACAGCTCGAGCTCAGTGAGGTAGGATGGAGAGCATTTGTGAACAGCAGTTTTCAGTTCTTTCCACAGATTCTCGATTGGATTCAGGTCTGGACTTTGACTTGGCCATTCTAACACCTGGATATGTTTATTTTTGAACCATTCCATTGTAGATTTTGCTTTATGTTTTGGATCATTGTCTTGTTGGAAGACAAATCTCCGTCCCAGTCTCAGGTCTTTTGCAGACTCCATCAGGTTTTCTTCCAGAATGGTCCTGTATTTGGCTCCATCCATCTTCCCATCAATTTTAACCATCTTCCCTGTCCCTGCTGAAGAAAAGCAGGCCCAAACCATGATGCTGCCACCACCATGTTTGACAGTGGGGATGGTGTGTTCAGCTGTGTTGCTTTTACGCCAAACATAACGTTTTGCATTGTTGCCAAAAAGTTCAATTTTGGTTTCATCTGACCAGAGCACCTTCTTCCACATGTTTGGTGTGTCTCCCAGGTGGCTTGTGGCAAACTTTAAACAACACTTTTTATGGATATCTTTAAGAAATGGCTTTCTTCTTGCCACTCTTCCATAAAGGCCAGATTTGTGCAATATACGACTGATTGTTGTCCTATGGACAGAGTCTCCCACCTCAGCTGTAGATCTCTGCAGTTCATCCAGAGTGATCATGGGCCTCTTGGCTGCATCTCTGATCAGTCTTCTCCTTGTATGAGCTGAAAGTTTAGAGGGAAGGCCAGGTCTTGGTAGATTTTCAGTGGTCTGATACTCCTTCCATTTCAATATTATCGCTTGCACAGTGCTCCTTGGGATGTTTAAAGCTTGGGAAATCTTTTTGTATCCAAATCCGGCTTTAAACTTCTTCACAACAGTATCTCGGACATGCCTGGTGTGTTCCTTGTTCTTCATGATGCTCTCTGCGCTTTTAACGGACCTCTGAGACTATCACAGTGCAGGTGCATTTATACGGAGACTTGATTACACACAGGTGGATTGTATTTATCATCATTAGTCATTTAGGTCAACATTGGATCATTCAGAGATCCTCACTGAACTTCTGGAGAGAGTTTGCTGCACTGAAAGTAAAGGGGCTGAATAATTTTGCACGCCCAATTTTTCAGTTTTTGATTTGTTAAAAAAGTTTGAAATATCCAATAAATGTTGTTCCACTTCATGATTGTGTCCCACTTGTTGTTGATTCTTCACAAAAAAATACAGTTTTATATCTTTATGTTTGAAGCCTGAAATGTGGCAAAAGGTCGCAAAGTTCAAGGGGGCCGAATACTTTCGCAAGGCACTGTATACCTGCTGGAGCATGTGCTACAGGTGGGAGATGCTATGGTGACCAGCGAGCTGAGATAAGGGGGGACTTTACCAAGCAGGGTCTTGTAGATGACATGGAGCCAGTGGGTTTGGCGGCGTGATGAATCACGCTTCACCATCTGGCAGTCCGACAGACAAATCTGGGTTTGGCGGATGTCAGGAGAACGCTGCCTGCCCCAATGCATAGTGCCAAATGTAAAGTTTGGTGGAGGAGGAATAATGGTCTGGGGCTGGTTTTCGTAGTTCGGGCCCCTTAATTCCAGTGAAGGTACATTTTAATGCTACAGCATACAATGACCTTTTCTATGATTCTGTGCTTCCAGCTTTGTGGCAACAGTTTGGGGAAGGCCCTTTCCTGTTTCAGCATGACAATGCCCAAAAGCGTGGTCCATACATAAATGGTTTGTGGAGATCGGTGTGGAAGAACTTGATTGGCCTGCAGAGAGCCCTAACCTCAACCACATCGAACACCTTTGGGATTAATTGGAATGCCGAACACCAGTGTCCGACCTCACTAATGCTCTTGTGGCTGAACGGAAGCAAGTCCCCGCAGAAACGTTCCAACATCTAGTGGAAAGCCTTCCCAGAAGAGTGGAGGCTGTTATAGCAACAATGTTCCAACATCTAGTGGAAAGCCTTCCCAGAAGAGTGGAGGCTGTTATAGCAGCAACGTTCCAACATCTAGTGGAAAGCCTTCCCAGAAGAGTAGAGGCTGTTATAGCAGCAAAAGGGGGACCAACTCCATATTAATGCCTATGATTTTAGAAGAGGTTTTTTGGCAAGCAGGTGTCCACATACTTTTAGCCAAGCGGTGTTTATTGTTAGGGGCCAGGTAACATAACGGGTCCAACAAGCCCCATATTATGATAATTTAATGAGATCAAATCTCTATTACCAACATTTAATCAGGAGAGTTCAGGCCGCCTTAGGGAGTGAAGCAGACTCAAACACTATGAATGGCAGGTCCCTACATGCAATTACAGTGAGTGCTGGTGTTCCTGTACTGGTACAGTATTGGACTCAAAGGCTTCTTGATAACGCTGTAGTGAGCAGAGAAGGACAACGCCTCTACTCTACATACATAAACGACACCCTATCCCTTATAGAGGACACTACGTTTTTACCAAGATCCATCAAAAGTAGGGCACTACATAGGGAATAGGGTGCTGTTGCTGACGCTGCCCCAGAATGCTTAGAGGCCTCAGCTACAATGAATTCTATGAATAAATATCAGCATTTCTCCATCCATTTAGTCATTGTGTCACACAGTGAGGTCTGAACGGAGACAGAAGATGGAACAGAGAACTTAATAAACAGCCTGATAGGTTTGACACCCCGGAACCAGCTTGGTATACTGCAGAAGCCCTCAATTTGTTGTGTATGTTTGTCACTGCACTGTCATGTATACTGAACAGCATGCAGAAATGTCTAGGATTTTACTAAGTTATAGTTCATATAAAGGAAATCAGTCAATTGAAACAAATTCATTAGGCCCAAATCTATAGATTTCACATGCCCGGGAGTAAAGACATACATCTGTTGGTCACAGACACCTTTAAAAACAATGTAGGCGTGTGGATCAGAGAACCAGTCAGTATCTGGTGTGACCACCATTTGCCTCACGCAGCGCGACACATCTCCTTGTCTTAATTCTGACGAGGCTGTTGATTGTAGCCTTCTAGAATGTTGTCCCAGTCCTCTTCAATGGTTGTGTGAAGTTGATGGATATTGGCGGGGACATGCTCAATGGGTGACATGTCTGTTGAGTTTCGCAGGCCGTGGGAGAACTGGGACATTTTCAGTTACCAGGAACTGTGTACAGATCCTACAACATGAGGCTGTGACATGAGGTGATGGCGGTGGATGAATGGCACGACAACGGGCCTCAGGGTCTCGTCACGGTATCTCTGTGCATTCAAACTACGCAAAAAAAAAATATGCAATTGTGTTCGTTGTCTGTATCTTATACCTGCCCATAACATAACCCCACCTCCACTATGGTGCACGCTGTTCGCAAAAGATGACATCAGGAAACCGCTCGCCCACACCACACCATACACATGGTCTGCGGTTGTGAGGACAGTTGGACATACTGCCAAAACGTCTAAAATGGCTTATGGTAGAGGCATTAACATTCAATTCTCTGTCAACAGCCAATGTCATGCTCCCTCAAGACTTGATACATCTGTGGCGTTATGTTCTGTGACAAAACAGAACATTTTTGGAGTGGTCTTTTATTATCCCCAGCACAAGGTGCACCTGCGTAGTGATGGTGCTGTTTAATCACCGTCTTGATATGCCACACCTGTCAGGTGAGGGGAATACAGGTGAATGGAATACTCACTAACATAGATGTAAACACATTTGTGCACTTTTTTTGTGTGTATGTAAAATGTCACTTTATATTTTTGTTCAGTGTAATTGGATGATGAAATGAAGAGAATAGCATAGAGAATAGCATAGAGAATAGCATAGATAATAGCATAGAGAATTGCATAGAGAATAGCATAGAGAATAGCATAGAGAATAGCATAGAGAACAGCATAGAGAATAGCATAGAGAATAGCATAGAGAATAGGGTAGAGAATTGCGTAGAGAATTGCATAGAGAATAGCATAGAGAATAGCATAGAGAATAGCATAGAGAATAGCATAGAGAATAGCATATAGCATAGCATAGAGAATAGCATAGAGAATAGCATAGAGAATAGCATATAGCATAGCATAGAGAATAGCATAGAGAATAGCATAGAGAATAGCATAGAGAATAGCATAGAGAATAGCATAGAGAATAGCATAGAGAATAGCGTAGAGAATAGCATAGAGAATAGCATAGAGAATAGCATAGAGAATTGCATAGAGAATAGCATAGAGAATAGCATAGAGAATTGCATGGAGAATAGCATAGAGAATAGCATAGAGAATAGCATAGAGAATAGCATAGAGAATAGCATAGAGAATAGCATAGAGAATAGCATAGAGAATTGCATAGCATCATAACACCTGGCGACCCTGTTAGCTACAGTTGTTTTCACTTCACTTGCTGCAGGAAATGCCGTAGTTTATTCAAGGTGTTTAAAAGGCGTTTTAAAAGGCATCTATAGCTTGTAATTTCCACTGTAAAATGTCAGACTTGATTTGCCCCCGATGGAAAATGTATCAACCCCTACAAAACAAAAAAATTGCAATTCATTATAATCCACATAAAAATTCACATCTCCTGCTGCTGCAGGATTATTGTCCTTATGTGAGAAACTGATCACATTAAATCTGTAAATTACAACTGAAAGCTGAGACAACTTACGATGTAAATCGTAGATGTTAATATGGTAATACAACTCAGCATAACTTAATTAAATGTAAACTATCGAAACGCCTGTCCCCATCATTGGAACCCTAATCATATGGTTTTCAGTGATAAACCCGTCCTCAGCTCCACAGTAACGCCTCAGATCTGACTTTCAGTTTTGACATGTCTGTCTGATCGACCGATCAACCGGGCGGGCTCAGATCTGACTTTCAGTTTGACATGTCTGTCTGATCGACCGATCAACCGGGCGGGCTCCGATCTGTCAGTCTAAGTGCTGTTGTAGTTAAGATGTCCATACTAAGTAGCCTAATGCATTTCAGATTTCATAAATCAACTTCAGGCAGTCAGGTTTTCACAGTCTGTATATTCCCACGCAGACGGCAGAGTTCTGGTGCTGATTTTAGTCCAGTCTCAGAGTTTGTCTGAGCAGTGTCTTAACATCATGCTGAAACCTACTCTGAGCAGTGTCTTAACATCATGGTAAAACCTACTCTGAGCAGTGTCTTAACATCATGGTAAAACCTACTCTGAGCAATGTCTTAACATCATGGTAAAACCTACTCTGAGCAGTGTCTTAACATCATGGTAAAACCTACTCCGAGCAGTGTCTTAACATCATGGTAAAACCTACTCTGAGCAGTGTCTTAACATCATGCTAAAACCTACTCTGAGCAGTGTCTTAACATCATGGTAAAACCTACTCTGAGCAGTGTCTTAACATCATGGTAAAACCTACTCTGAGCAGTGTCTTAACATCATGGTAAAACCTACTCTGAGCAGTGTCTTAACATCATGGTAAAACCTACTCCGAGCAGTGTCTTAACATCATGGTAAAACCTACTCTGAGCAGTGTCTTAACATCATGCTAAAACCTACTCTGAGCAGTGTCTTAACATCATGGTAAAACCTACTCTGAGCAGTGTCTTAACATCATGGTAAAACCTACTCTGAGCAGTGTCTTAACATCATGGTAAAACCTACTCTGAGCAGTGTCTTAACATCATGGTAAAACCTACTCTGAGCACTGTCTTAACATCATGGTAAAACCTACTCTGAGCAGTGTCTTGACATCATGCTAAAACCTACTCTGAGCTCAGAGTTTTTTCTTATTTTTTAACAGGATTCCTAGGACTTTTTTTGAGATGCTTTGTGGGTATGGGCCCAGATCCCTATCTTAGTGTCCTGGGAGCAGATCAGATCATACCACCTATCTTAGTGTCCTGGGAGCAGCTCAGATCACATCACCTATCTTAGTGTCCTGGGAGCAGCTCAGATCAGATCATATCACCTATCTTAGTGTCCTGGGAGCAGCTCAGATCAGATCCGTATCTTAGTACCCTGGGAGCAGCTTAGATCAGATCCTTATCTTAGTGTCCTGGGAGCAGCTCAGATCAGATCCGTATTTTAGTGTCCTGGGAGCAGCTCAGATCAGATCCGTATTTTAGTGTCCTGGGAGCAGCTCAGATCAGATCCGTATTTTAGTGTCCTGGGAGCAGCTCAGATCAGATCCGTATCTTAGTGTGACTGTTATAAGCTCTTTGTTTATTTTTCCCTCCATGCATGTTTGTTTTGATAAGTGTGCTGACCTGGTTCTGTGATAATAAACCTTCGGTTTAGGTTCCTCTGCGGTCTTATCCCTGCTGGTTGAGCTGCAGACTCTTAAACCAACATAGATATGGGCAATCACTTCAACCCCAGACCTAAATAGAACATTGTAGTAATCTGGAATATGGGGTTAAACACCCTGTTGAATTCAGTCCCAGGCTCCACAGATAAAGTTATCAGAGTCAGTTTCAACCCTCCCTCTCTCCCTCTCCCTCTCCCTCTCTCTCTCTCTCTCTCTCTCTCTCTATCTCTCTCTCTCTCTCTCTCTCTCTCCCCTCCCTCCCTCCCTCTCTCCTTCTCTCTCCCTCTCTCTCTCCCTCCCTCCCTCCTTCCATCCATCCACCTGCCCACCAGGCCGTGTTATTTACAAGATGGGATTTCTAAGACTCAAACTGCTCAGTTGTATAAACATTCAGCAAGCAGCATTAGACTTACTCAAACCATGTAGTGGTGATAGGCTTGTTAATGCAGCTGTTTAAGGGCAATGCGTGCTTCCCAAACGCCACTGTATTCCCTGTATAGCGCATATGGGCCTTGGTCACACGTAGTGCACTATATAGTGAATAGAATGCCGTTTAGGGCGCAGGCCAATGTGTGATTGCTCTTTGTTGTAGACTTTGGGATATTTGAATTCCATTTTCTTACTAACGGCCAAGGCAAACATCCAGAATGTAATCAGTACTCCGGGGCCAGCGAGTCAAAGCAGCGTCAACCTCTTAAATGTTTCCAGTGTGACCTCTATCATCAAATAATTACCATCTAATCGGCACTGGGTATGTTTATCTAGGGGTAGCTAAAGGGGTGACTTGGTTGTGGCGAAGGGGGGGGGGGGCTGGGGGGGGGGATTGCAATCTGTGGTGTCCATGGCATATGCATTGGAACAAAAAAGGAATCCTTAATTCACCATATCAATGATTAAACATTTTTAAAAAAGGGTTAATCAGATGACAATAGGCTAAAACGTTGTTATGTTGATTCACTTCGGGGCAAACAGCTGTGTAACAACTCTCTAGGACACGGAGGACAACAATTGGACATTCATCGAATTTCTGTGTTTTGCTTTTGTTTCAATTGCACGGCCTTCACAGCTAAATCAACCCCAAGGCTAGTCTCTTAGCAGAGAGGGGGAAAAAGGGATTAGCCAAATATCATTAAAGCACGCCGTTATAAAACAAGATCTGATTTGTGAATTAAAACAGCAGACAAATCACGGGACAGATTAGCTCATAACACCGACACAGCGGGAATACAAATCCTCACCAGCCACTATTGAAGTCTGACAGTAATTGATGATAAAGCGAAAAGGTTTGTAGGAAACAATTAGTAGGTGTCAGAGCTCTTCTCCTTTACCGTGCAGGCTTGATCCTTCCTCCGTTAGTGGTATAAGAATGGGGAGATCTATAGTCCTGTTAGTGGTAGAGGGATGGGGAGATCTATACTCCTGTTAGTGGTAGAGGGATGGGGAGATCTATAGTCCTGGTAGTGGTAGAGGGATGGGGAGATCTATACTCCTGGTAGTGGTAGAGGGATGGAGAGATCTATAGTCCTGGTAGTGGTAGAGGGATGGGGAGATCTATACTCCTGGTAGTGATAGAGGGATGGGGAGATCTATAGTCCTGGTAGTGGTAGAGGAATGGGGAGGTCTATACTCCTGTAGGGGGAGATCTATACTCCTGTTAGTGGTAGAGGGATGGGGAGATCTATACTCCTGTTAGTGGTAGAGGGATGGGGAGATCTATACTCCTGTTAGTGGTAGTGGGAGGGGGAGATCTATACTCCTGTTAGTGGTAGAGGGAGGGGGAGATCTATACTCCTGTTAGTGGTAGAAGAATGGGGAGATCTATACTCCTGTTAGTGTAGAGGGATGGGGAGATCTATACTCCTGTTAGTGGTAGAGGGATGGGGAGATCTATAGTCCTGTTAGTGGTAGAGGGATGGGGAGATCTATACTCCTGTTAGTGGTAGAAGAATGGGGAGATCTATAGTCCTGGTAGTGGTAGAGGAATGGGAGATCTATAGTCCTGTTAGTGGTATAAGGATGGGGAGATCTATAGTCCTGGTAGTGGTAGAGGGATGGGGAGATCTATACTCCTGGTAGTGGTAGAGGGATGGGGAGATCTATACTCCTGTTAGTGGTAGAGGGATGGAGAGATCTATAGTCCTGGTAGTGGTAGAGGGATGGGGAGATCTATACTCCTGGTAGTGGTAGAGGGATGGGGAGATCTATACTCCTGTTAGTGGTAGAGGGATGGAGAGATCTATAGTCCTGTTAGTGGTAGAGGGATGGGGAGATCTATACACATGTTAGTGGTAGAGGGATGGAGAGATCTATAGTCCTGTTAGTGGTAGAGGGATGGGGAGATCTATAGTCCTGTTAGTGGTACAGGGATGGGGAGATCTATACTCCTGTTAGTGGTATAAGAATGGGGAGATCTATAGTCCTGTTAGTGGTAGTGGAATGGGGAGATCTATAGTCCTGTTAGTGGTAGAGGGATGGGGAGATCTATACTTCTGTAGGGGGAGATCTATAGTCCTGTTAGTGGTGGAGGAATGGGGAGGTCTATACTCCTGCTAGTGGTAGAGGGATGGGGAGATCTATAGTCCTGGTAGTGGTAGAGGGATGGGGAGATCTATACTCCTGTAGGGGGAGATCTATAGTCCTGGTAGTGGTAGAGAAATTGGGAGGTCTATACTCCTGTAGGGGGAGATCTATACTCCTGTTAGTGGTAGAGGGATGGGGAGATCTATACTCCTGTTAGTGGTAGAGGGATGGGGAGATCTATACTCCTGTTAGTGGTAGAGGGATGGGGAGATCTATGCTCCTGGTAGTGGTAGAGGGATGGGGAGATCTATGCTCCTGGTAGTGGTAGAGGGATGGGGAGATCTATACTCCTGGTAGTGATAGAGGGATGGGGAGATCTATAGTCCTGGTAGTGGTAGAGGAATGGGGAGGTCTATACTCCTGTAGGGGGAGATCTATACTCCTGTTAGTGGTAGAGGGATGGGGAGATCTATACTCCTGTTAGTGGTAGAGGGATGGGGAGATCTATACTCCTGTTAGTGGTAGTGGGAGGGGGAGATCTATACTCCTGTTAGTGGTAGAGGGAGGGGGAGATCTATACTCCTGTTAGTGGTAGAAGAATGGGGAGATCTATACTCCTGTTAGTGTAGAGGGATGGGGAGATCTATACTCCTGTTAGTGGTAGAGGGATGGGGAGATCTATAGTCCTGTTAGTGGTAGAGGGATGGGGAGATCTATACTCCTGTTAGTGGTAGAAGAATGGGGAGATCTATAGTCCTGGTAGTGGTAGAGGAATGGGAGATCTATAGTCCTGTTAGTGGTATAAGGATGGGGAGATCTATAGTCCTGGTAGTGGTAGAGGGATGGGGAGATCTATAGTCCTGTTAGTGGTATAAGGATGGGGAGATCTATAGTCCTGGTAGTGGTATAAGGATGGGGAGATCTATAGTCCTGTTAGTGGTATAAGGATGGGGAGATCTATAGTCCTGGTAGTGGTATAAGGATGGGGAGATCTATAGTCCTGTTAGTGGTAGAGGAATGGGGAGATCTATAGTCCTGTTAGTGGTAGAGGAATGGGGAGATCTATAGTACTGGTAGTGGTAGAGGGATGAGGAGATCTATAGTCCTGGTAGTGGTAGAGGGATGGGGAGATCTATACTCATGTTAGTGGTAGAGGGATGGGGAGGTCTATACTCCTGTAGGGGGAGATCTATACTCCTGTTAGTGGTAGAGGGATGGGGAGATCTATACTCCTGTTAGTGGTAGAGGGATGGGGAGATCTATACTCCTGTTAGTGGTAGAGGGATGGGGAGATCTATACTCCTGGTAGTGGTAGAGGAATGGGGAGGTCTATACTCCTGGTAGTGGTAGAGGGATGGGGAGATCTATAGTCCTGTTAGTGGTAGAGGGATGGGGAGGTCTATACTCCTGTAGGGGGAGATCTATACTCCTGGTAGTGGTAGAGGGATGGGGAGATCTATAGTCCTGTTAGTGGTAGAGGGATGGGGAGATCTATACTCCTGTTAGTGGTAGAGGGATGGGGAGATCTATACTCCTGTTAGTGGTAGAGGGATGGGGAGATCTATACTCCTGTTAGTGTAGAGGGATGGGGAGATCTATAGTCCTGTTAGTGGTAGAGGGATGGGGAGGTCTATACTCCTGTAGGGGGAGATCTATACTCCTGTTAGTGGTAGAGGGATGGGGAGATCTATAGTCCTGTTAGTGGTAGAGGGATGGGGAGATCTATAGTCCTGTAGGGGGAGATCTATACTCCTGTTAGTGGTAGAGGGATGGGGAGATATATAGTCCTGTTAGTGGTAGAGGGATGGGGAGATCTATAGTCCTGTTAGTGGTAGAGGGATGGGGAGATCTATAGTCCTGTTAGTGGTAGAGGAATGGGGAGGTCTATACTCCTGGTAGTGGTATAGGGATGGGGAGATCTATAGTCCTGTTAGTGGTAGAGGGATGGGGAGATCTATACTCCTGGTAGTGGTAGAGGAATGGGGAGGTCTATACTCCTGGTAGTGGTATAGGGATGGGGAGATCTATAGTCCTGTTAGTGGTAGTGGGAGGGGGAGATCTATACTCCTGTTAGTGGTAGAGGGATGGGGAGATCTATACTCCTGTAGGGGGAGATCTATAGTCCTGTTAGTGGTAGAGGGATGGGGAGATCTATACTCCTGTTAGTGGTAGAGTGATGGGGAGATCTATACTCCTGTTAGTGGTAGAGGGATGGGGAGATCTATACTCCTGGTAGTGGTAGAGGGATGGGGAGATCTATAGTCATGTTAGTGGTAGAGGGATGGGGAGATCTATACTCCTGGTAGTGGTAGAGGGATGGGGAGATCTATAGTCCTGTTAGTGGTAGAGGAATGGGGAGGTCTATACTCCTGGTAGTGGTGGAGGGATGGGGAGATCTATAGTCCTGTTAGTGGTAGAGGGATGGTGAGGTCTATACTCCTGTAGGGGGAGATCTATACTCCTGTTAGTGGTAGAGGGATGGGGAGATCTATAGTCCTGTTAGTGGTAGAGGGAGGGGGAGATCTATACTCCTGGTAGTGGTAGAGGAATGGGGAGATCTATACTCCTGTTAGTGGTAGAGGGATGTTGGAGATCTATAGTCCTGTTAGTGGTGGAGGGAGGGGGAGATCTATACTCATGGTAGTGGTAGAGGGATGTTGGAGATCTATAGTCCTGTTAGTGGTAGAGGGATGAGGAGATCTATACTCCTGTTAGTGGTAGAGGAATGGGGAGATCTATAGTCCTGTTAGTGGTAGAGGGATGGGGAGATCTATAGTCCTGGTAGTGGTAGAGGGATGGGGAGATCTACAGTCCTGTTAGTGGTAGAGGGATGGGGAGATCTATACTCCTGTTAGTGGTAGAGGGATGGGGAGATCTATACTCCTGTTAGTGGTAGAGGGATGGGGAGATCTAAACTCCTGTTAGTGGTAGAGGGATGGGGAGATCTATACTCCTGTTAGTGGTAGAGGGATGGGGAGATCTATACTCCTGTTAGTGGTAGAGGGATGGGGAGATCTATACTCCTGTAGGGGGAGATCTATACTCCTGGTAGTGGTAGAGGGATGGGGAGATCTATACTCCTGTTAGTGGTAGAGGAATGGGGAGGTCTATACTCCTGTAGGGGGAGATCTATACTCCTGTTAGTGGTAGAGGGATGGGGAGATCTATACTCCTGTAGGGGGAGATCTATAGTCCTGTTAGTGGTAGAGGAATGGGGAGATCTATACTCCTGTTAGTGGTAGAGGGATGGGGAGATCTATACTCCTGTTAGTGTAGAGGAATGGGGAGATCTATAGTCCTGTTAGTGGTAGAGGAATTGGGAGATCTATACTCCTGTTAGTGGTAGAGGAATGGGGAGATCTATACTCCTGTTAGTGGTAGAGGGAGGGGGAGATCTATAGACCTGTTAGTGGTAGAGGGATGAGGAGATCTATAGTCCTGTTAGTGGTAGAAGGATGGGGAGATCTATACTCCTGTAAGTGGTAGAGGGATGGGGAGAACTATAGTCCTGTTAGTGGTAGAAGGATGGGGAGATCTATACTCCTGTTAGTGGTAGAGGGATGGGGATATCTATACTCCTGTTAGTGGTAGAGGAATGGGGAGATCTATACTCCTGTTAGTGGTAGAGGGATGGGGAGATCTATAGTCCTGTTAGTGGTAGAGGGATGGGGAGATCTATACTCCTGTTAGTGGTAGAGGAATGGGGAGATCTATACTCCTGTTAGTGGTAGAGGGATGAGGAGATCTATAGTGCTGTTAGTGGTATAAGAATGGGGAGATCTATAGTCCTGTTAGTGGTAGAGGGATGGGGAGATCTATAGTCCTGTTAGTGGTATAAGAATGGGGAGATCTATAGTCCTGTTAGTGGTAGAGGGATGGGGAGATCTATAGTCCTGTTAGTGGTATAAGAATGGGGAGATCTATAGTCCTGTTAGTGGTAGAGGGATGGGGAGATCTATACTCCTGGTAGTGGTAGAGGGATGGGGAGATCTAAACTCCTGTTAGTGGTAGAGGGATGGGAGATCTATACTCCTGTTAGTGGTAGAGGAATGGGGAGATCTATAGTCCTGGTAGTGGTAGAGGAATGGGGAGATCTATAGTCCTGTTAGTGGTAGAGGGATGGGGAGATCTATACTCCTGGTAGTGGTAGAGGGATGGGGAGATCTATAGTCCTGTTAGTGGTAGAGGGATGGGGAGATCTATACTCCTGTTAGTGGTATAAGGATGGGGAGATCTATACTCCTGTTTAATGATCCACTTAAAAAGGCAGACATTACAACTAATTTCACCATATTTTCAGATAGATAATCTGTAATTATATGTGTGTAGTTATTTCTGTGACCCTCATTTATCCAGGTGAGTCAACGAAGGACATCGTATTCACTATGATGTCCTGGCCAGTGACGACTGGGGAAAAGTAACCTTGCATCAAAATAATAAATACAATAACAATACATTTAACTGCTAGTGTAGAAGATTGACATGACAACCCAGAATGACAGGGACATGTAACCAACACACAATGAAATGAGGAACAGTTAGAGCACAAAGAGAACAGACATCGCAACACAGGGACAGAAAAGCATGGACAAAAACACAACATCTAGCAGAAACAGTCAGCATAGATAATAGACGGTCAGCATAGATAGTAGACGGTCAACATAGACAGCAGACAGTCAACCTGGAGGGTAGACAGTCAACATAGATAGTAGACGGTCAACATAGATAGTAGACAGTCTACATAGACAGCAGACATTCAACATAGATAGTAGACGGTCAACATAGATATTAGACAGTCAACATAGACAGCAGACATTCAACATAGATAGTAGACAGTCAACATAGACAGCAGACAGTCAACATAGATAGTACGGTCAACATAGACAGTACAGTCAACATAGACAGCAGACATTCAACATAGATAGTAGACGGTCAACATAGATAGTAGACAGTCAACATAGACAGCAGACATTCAACATAGATAGTAGACAGTCAACATAGACAGCAGACAGTCAACATAGATAGTACGGTCAACATAGACAGTACAGTCAACATAGACAGCAGACATTCAACATAGATAGTAGACAGTCAACATAGATAGTAGACGGTCAACTTAGACAACAGACAGTCAACATAGATAGGAGACAGTCAACATAGACAGTATACAGTCAACGTAGACAGTAGACAGTCAACATAGATAGTAGACAGTCAACATAGATAGTAAACAGTCAACATAGACAGTGGACAGTCAACGGAGACAGTAGACAGACCACATAGACAGTTGACAGTGCGCATAGACAGTAGACAGTCAACATAGATAGTAGACAGTCAACATAGACAGTAGACAGTCAACGTAGACAGTAGACAGTCAACATAGACAGTAGACAGTCAACATAGACAGTAGACAGTCAACATAGACAGTAGACAGTCAACGTAGACAGTAGACAGTCAACATAGATAGTCGACAGTCAACATAGAAAGTAAACAGTCAACGTACACAGTAGACAGTCAACGTAGACAGTAGACAGTCCACATAGACATTTGACAGTCAGCATAGACAGTAGACAGTACACAAAGATAGTATACAGTCAACATAGATAATAGACAGTCAACACAGATAGTAGACAGTCAACATAGATAGTAGACAGTCAACATAGATAGTAGACGGTCAACATAGACAGCAGACAGTCAACATAGATAGCAGACAGTCAACATAGATAGTAGACGGTCAACATAGACAGCAGACAGTCAACATAGATAGCAGACAGTCAACATAGATAGTAGACGGTCAACATAGACAGTAGACAGTCAACATAGATAGTAGACAGTCAACATAGACAGTAGACAGTCAACATAGACAGTAGACAGTCAACATAGATAGTAGACAGTCAACATAGATAGTAAACAGTCAACATAGACAGTAGACAGTCAACGTAGACAGTAGACAGTAGACAGTCCACATAGACAGTAGACAGTGCGCAAAGACAGTAGACAGTCAACATAGATAGTAGACAGTCAACATAGACATTAGACAGTCAACGTAGACAGTAGACAGTCAACGTAGACAGTAGACAGTCAACATAGACAGTAGACAGTCAACATAGATAGTAGACAGTCAACATAGACAGTAGACAGTCAACATAGACAGTAGACAGTCAACATAGATAGTAGACAGTCAACATAGATAGTAAACAGTCAACATAGACAGTAGACAGTCAACGTAGACAGTAGACAGTAGACAGTCCACATAGACAGTAGACAGTGCGCATAGACAGTAGACTGTCAACATAGATAGTAGACAGTCAACATAGACAGTAGACAGTCAACGTAGACAGTAGATAGTCAACGTAGACAGTAGACAGTCAACATAGACAGTAAACAGTCAACATAGACAGTAGACAGTCAACGTAGACAGTAGACAGTCCACATAGACAGTAGACAGTCAACGTAGACAGTAGACAGTCAACATAGATAGTAGACAGTCAACGTAGACAGTAGACAGTCCACATAGACATTAGACAGTCAGCATAGACAGTAGACAGTACACAAAGATAGTATACAGTCAACATAGATAATAGACAGTCAACACAGATAGTAGACAGTCAACATAGATAGTAGACAGTCAACATAGATAGTAGACGGTCAACATAGACAGCAGACAGTCAACATAGATAGCAGACAGTCAACATAGATAGTAGACGGTCAACATAGACAGCAGACAGTCAACATAGATAGCAGACAGTCAACATAGATAGTAGACGGTCAACATAGACAGTAGACAGTCAACATAGATAGTAGACAGTCAACATAGACAGTAGACAGTCAACATAGACAGTAGACAGTCAACATAGATAGTAGACAGTCAACATAGATAGTAAACAGTCAACATAGACAGTAGACAGTCAACGTAGACAGTAGACAGTAGACAGTCCACATAGACAGTAGACAGTGCGCAAAGACAGTAGACAGTCAACATAGATAGTAGACAGTCAACATAGACATTAGACAGTCAACGTAGACAGTAGACAGTCAACGTAGACAGTAGACAGTCAACATAGACAGTAGACAGTCAACATAGATAGTAGACAGTCAACATAGACAGTAGACAGTCAACATAGACAGTAGACAGTCAACATAGATAGTAGACAGTCAACATAGATAGTAAACAGTCAACATAGACAGTAGACAGTCAACGTAGACAGTAGACAGTAGACAGTCCACATAGACAGTAGACAGTGCGCATAGACAGTAGACTGTCAACATAGATAGTAGACAGTCAACATAGACAGTAGACAGTCAACGTAGACAGTAGATAGTCAACGTAGACAGTAGACAGTCAACATAGACAGTAAACAGTCAACATAGACAGTAGACAGTCAACGTAGACAGTAGACAGTCCACATAGACAGTAGACAGTCAACGTAGACAGTAGACAGTCAACATAGATAGTAGACAGTCAACACAGATAGTAGACAGTCAGCATAGACAGTAGACAGTCAACATAGATAATATACAGTCAACACAGATAGTAGACAGTCAGCATAGACAGTAGACAGTCAGCATAGACAGTAGACAGTCAACATAGACAGTAGACAGTCAACATAGACAGCAGACAGTCAACATAGACAGCAGACAGTCAACATAGATAGTAGACGGTCAACATAGACAGTAGACAGTCAACATAGATAGTAGACAGTCAACATAGACAGTAGACAGTCAACGTAGACAGTAGACAGTCCACATAGATAGTAGACAGTCAACATAGACAGTAGACAGTCAACATAGACAGTAAACAGTCAACATAGACAGTAGACAGTCAACATGGACAGTAGACAGTCAACGTAGACAGTAGACAGTCCACATAGACAGTAGACAGTCAACATAGATAATAGACAGTCAACACAGACAGTAGACAGTCAACATAGATAGGAAACAATGCAATGATGTACCTTAACTCTGTAAATTACATATTGTGAAGTGTTTTAAATTAAAAATGTGTGTGTTTACTTGTGTGTTAAAAGAGAGAGAGAGAGAGAGAGAGAGAGAGAGAGAGAGAGAAAGAAATAATTTTAAAAATAAAGAAAGACAGATATAGTGAGACAAAAACCTCTCTCTCCCCCTTGAGATTGACAAACCACTGCCAGAGGATTTGGTGGTTTATCACACTGTAGGATCAGAGTCTAGATGTTTCATGGGGGGAGACGGAGACATAAGGAGGAAGCCATGCCACAACATGATGAGAATCCCTCTCATTAATCAGACTTATTAATGCTCTGGGTAGCCAGTACAGCAAGGAGCCCCCTCTGCTGGAACTAACAGGACACTTATGCACACAGTCTCTCCCTCACACGTCCCTCATATATCACATCAACCTCATCAAGAGATTGATAAAGGTACCGTATCTACTCTCCTCTCAGTCCAGTCCCCATTCTGTTTAAAGCTCATCAAGAGATTGATGAAGTTATATACTGTCATCTCAGTTCAGTCCCCATTCTGTTTAAAGCTCATCAAGAGATTGATGAAGTTATATACTGTCATCTCAGTTCAGTCTCCCTTCTGTTTGACAAGTTCATGGTGTCCAGGCCCATGCTGATAACAAAAGGGGAGAGTTTATTGAGAGTTGTGAATGTGATAAGGAACCACAGTCAGTGTCTTTACGAAACTGTGGTATTTAATGTTGCCATGACCACCAAACACAACCAAAGCACAGCTGAAGCGTGCCAACTCGAACTGCACACAGAACAACAGGAAACGTTCACGCCGGTGTCCAGAGCTTTAAAATTAGCCATGCTGTTCCAAGTCATGCAATGTTTCTCAGGTCCTATTGTTTTCAAAGAGTGATTTCATGGACTCCATAATTCCATGTGCCCCAGCTCTTCCTTTTAGTTGTCAGCAGGATTACATGAATGGTATGGTTGACCCCTGGCAACGACAGGGGCAACGTGTTATTCTGGTCCAGCTATTCCTTTCATTACTTTTTGTTTGGATGAGGTGACGACAGAGGTACCCAATGTGGCTAGTTTCCTAATGTACAGAGAAGTGTAGCTACGGGACCAGGCTAGTTTCCTAATGAACAGGGAAGTGTAGCTACGGGACCAGGCTAGTTTCCTAATGAACAGGGAAGTGTAGCTACGGGACCAGGCTAGTTTCCTAATGAACAGGGAAGAGTAGCTACATGACCAGGCTAGTTTCCTAATGAACAGGGAAGTGTAGCTACGGGACCAGGCTAGTTTCCTAATGTACAGAGAAGTGTAGCTACGGGACCAGGCTAGTTTCCTAATGAACAGGGAAGTGTAGCTACGGGACCAGGCTAGTTTCCTAATGAACAGAGAAGTGTAACTACAGGACCAGGCTAGTTTCCTAATGAACAGGGAAGTGTAGCTACGGGACCAGGCTAGTTTCCTAATGTACAGGGAAGTGTAGCTACAGGACCAGGCTAGTTTCCTAAGGAACAGGGAAGTGTAGCTACAGGACCAGGCTAGTTTCCTAATGTACATGGTAGTGTAGCTAAAGAACAAGGCTAGTTTTCTAATGAACAGGGAAGTGTAGCTACAGGACCAGGCTAGTTTCCTAATGTACAGGGTAGTGTAGCTACAGAACCAGGCTAGTTTCCTAATGAACAGGGAAGTGTAGCTACAGGACCAGGCTAGTTTCCTAATGAACAGGGAAGTGTAGCTACAGGACCAGGCTAGTTTCCTAATGTACAGTGAAGTGTTGCTACAGGACCAGGCTAGTTTCCTAAGGAACAGGGAAGTGTAGCTACATGACCAGGCTAGTTTCCTAATGAACAGGGAAGTGTAGCTACAAGACCAGGCTAGTTTCCTAATGAACAGGGAAGTGTAGCTACAGGACCAGACTAGTTTCCTAATGTACAGGGAAGTGTAGCTACAGGACCAGGCTAGTTTCCTAATGAACTGGGAAGTGTAGCTACAGGACCAGGCTAGTTTCATAATGAACAGGGAAGTGTAGCTATGGGACCAGGCTAGTTTCCTAATGTACAGGGAAGTGTAGCTACGGGACCATGCTAGTTTCCTAATGTACAGGGAAGTGTAACTACAGGACCAGGCTAGTTTCCTAATGAACAGGGAAGTGTATCCTTTAGGACCAGGCTAGTTTCCTAATGAACAGGGAAGTGTAGCTACGGGACCAGGCTAGTTTCCTAATGTACAGGGAAGTGTAGCTACAGGACCAGGCTAGTCTCCTAATGTACAGGGAAGTGTAGCTACGGGACCAGGCTAGTTTCCTCATGTACAGGGAAGTGTAGCTACGGGACCAGGCTAGTTTCCTAATGAACAGGGAAGTGTAGCTATGGGACCAGGCTAGTTTCCTAATGTACAGGGAAGTGTAGCTACGGGACCATGCTAGTTTCCTAATGTACAGGGAAGTGTAACTACAGGACCAGGCTAGTTTCCTAATGAACAGGGAAGTGTATCTTCAGGACCAGGCTAGTTTCCTAATGAACAGGGAAGTGTAGCTACGGGACCAGGCTAGTTTCCTAATGTACAGGGAAGTGTAGCTACAGGACCAGGCTAGTCTCCTAATGTACAGGGAAGTGTAGCTACGGGACCAGGCTAGTTTCCTAATGAACAGTGAAGTGTAGCTATGGGACCAGGCTAGTTTCCTAATGTACAGGGAAGTGTAGCTATGGGACCAGGCTAGTTTCCTAATGTACAGGGAAGTGTAGTTACAGGACCAGTATGTTACAACTGTACCTTTCTATTTTTCTACAAAATATTTGTCATAGAGTGCAAAGTCCCCTTTTTAAAGATAAATCCAAAATCAGGAATTCCTTGACACTCATTTAATTTAAGCTTATTGAAATATGTAATTCATTGTACAACAGACAGAGTGACAGAGGGACAGTTCAGGCCTGCTACAGCAGCAAATGAAATGTCCTGTAACGTGAAGGAAGTCCAATGAATAAACAGTGCAACACGGTGTGGCATCCGCTAGATGGGGTTCCTGGCAGGGTATTACCAGAAGATGGGGTTCCTGGCAGGGTATTACCAGGAGATGGGGTTCCTGACAGGGTATTATCAGGGGATGGGGTTCCTGACAGGGTATTACCAGGAGATGGGTTCCTGACAGGGTATTACCAGGAGATGGGGTTCCTGACAGGGTATTACCAGGAGATTGGGTTCCTGACAGGGTATTACCAGGAGATGGGTTCCTGACAGGGTATTACCAGGAGATGGGGTTCCTGACATGGTATTACCAGGAGATGGGGTTCCTGACAGGGTATTACCAGGAGATGGGGTTCCAGACAGGGTATTACCAGGAGATGGGGTTCCTGACAGGATATTACCAGGAGATAAGGTTCCTGACAGGGTATTACCAGGAGATGGGGTTCCTGACAGGGTATTACCAGGAGATGGGGTTCCTGACAGGGTATAACCAGGAGATGGGGTTCCTGACAGGGTATTATCAGGGGATGGGGTTCCTGACATGGTATTACCATGAGATGGGGTTCCTGACAGGGTATTACCAGGAGATTGGGTTCCTGACAGGGTATTACAAGGAGATGGGTTCCTGACAGGGTATTACTAGGAGATGGGGTTCCTGACAGGGTATTACCAGGAGATGGGGTTCCTGACAGGGTATTACCAGGAGATGGGGTTCCTGACAGGGTATTACCAGGAGATGGGGTTCCTGACAGGGTATTACCAGGAGATGGGGTTCCTGACAGGGTATTACCAGGAGATGGGGTTCCTGACAGGGTATTACCAGGAGATGGGGTTCCTGACAGGGTATTACCAGGAGATGGGGTTCCTGACCGGGTATTACCAGAAGATAGAGGAATCTTCCAGACATTCCAGAAACAACATCTCCACCCCGCTGATCCTCAACACTGGGGCCTCACAAGGGTGCGTCGTCAGCCCTCTCCTGTACTCCCTGTTCACCCATGACTGCATGGCCACGCACGCCTCCAACTCAATCATCAAATTTGCAGACGACACTACAGTGGTAGGCTTGATTACCAAGAACGACGAGACGGCCTGCAGGGAGGAGGTGAGGGCCCTCGGAGTGTGGTGTAGGGAAAATAACCTCACTCTCAACGTCAACAAAACAAAGGATATGATCATGGACACAGGGAGCACCCCCCCAATCCACATCGACGGGATAGCAGTGGAGAGGGTGGAAAGTTTTGTTCTTCTGCGTTCACATCACAGACAATCTGAAATGGTCCACCCACACAGAAAGTGTAGTGAAGAAGGCACAACTGCTCCTCTTCAACCTGAGGCTGAAGAAATTGGCTTGTCACCCAGAAATCTGACAAACTTTTACAGATGCACAATCGAGAGCATCCTGTCGGGCTGTATCACAGCCTGGTACGGCAATTGCACAGCCCTCAACCACAAGGCTCTCCAGAGGGTAGTGCGGTCTGTACAACGCATCACCGGGGGCAAACTACCTGCCCTCCAGGACACCTACACCACCCGATGTCACAGGAAGGCCAAAGAGATCATCAAGGACAACAACCATGGGAGCCACTGCCTGTTCACCCCACTACCATCCAGAAGGCAAGGTCAGTACAGGTGCATCAAAGTAGGGACCGAGAGACTGAAAAACTTTTATCTCAAGGCCATCAGACTGCTAAACATCCACCACTAACTCAGAGAGGCTGCTGCCTACATACAGACACGTTTCTCTGGACACTTTAAATAAATAGTCACTTTAAATAACACCACTTTAATAATGTTTACATATCCTACATTACTAATCTCATATGTATATCATCTATTCAATACTACCTACTGTATCTTGCCTTTGCCGCACAGCCATCGCTCATCCATGTATTTATATGTACATATTCTATTCATCCCTTCACATTTGTGTGTATCTCTGTTATCTCAGTCTCTGAGATCCAGTCCTCTCTGTCATCTCAGTCCCTGAGATCCAGTCCTCTCTGTTATCTCAGTCTCTGAGATCCAGTCCTCTCTGTTATCTCAGTCTCTGAGATCCAGTCCTCTCTGTCATCTCAGTCCCTGAGATCCAGTCCTCTCTGTCATCTCAGTCCCTGAGATCCAGTCCTCTCTGTCATCTCAGTCCCTGAGATCCAGTCCTCTCTGTTATTTCAGCCCCTGAGATCCAGTCCTCTCTGTCATCTCAGTCCCTGAGATCCAGTCCTCTCTGTCATCTCAGTCCCTGAGATAAAGTCCTCTCTGTCATCTCAGTCTCTGAGATCCAGTCCTCTCTGTCATCTCAGTCCCTGAGATCCAGTCCTCTCTGTCATCTAAGTCCCTGAGATCCAGTCCTCTCTGTCATCTCAGTCCCTGAGATCCAGTCCTCTCTGTCATCTCAGTCCCTGAGATCCAGTCCTCTCTGTTATCTCAGTCCCTGAGATCCATTCCACTCTGTCGTCTCAGTCCCTGAGATCCAGTCCTCTCTGTCATCTCAGTCCCCGAGATCCAGTCCTCTCTGTCATCTCAGTCCCTGAGATCCAGTCCTCTCTGTCATCTCAGTCCCTGAGATCCAGTCCTCTCTGTCATCTCAGTCCCTGAGATCCAGTCCTCTCTGTCATCTCAGTCCCTGAGATCCAGTCCTCTCTGTCATCTCAGTCCCTGAGATCCAGTCTTCTCTGTCATCTCAGTCCCTGAGATCCAGTCCTCTCTGTCATCTCAGTCCCTGATATCCAGTCCTCTCTGTCATCTCAGTCCCTGAGATCCAGTCCTCTCTGTCATCTCAGTCCCTGATATCCAGTCCTCTCTGTCATCTCAGTCCCTGATATCCAGTCCTCTCTGTCATCTCAGTCCCTGATATCCAGTCCTCTCTGTCATCTCAGTCCCTGATATCCAGTCCTCTCTGTCATCTCAGTCCCTGATATCCAGTCCTCTCTGTCATCTCAGTCCCTGAGATTCAGCCCCCTGATGTGCATTTTATCCAACTTTTCATTGTGTTGACTCTATTTTCTAAATGTTTAAGGGGCTGAGACGACAAATGAAGAAGCAGAAACTATGACAGTCTGTGACACCGGCTGCGTAGCACCAACAGTCCGACACTTGCTCCTCTGCATAGTGATCACATTACAATCTTGTGATATAATTCAAAAGGACTCCAGATAAAGGAATGATAAACTAGGGGTTATAAAAGGTTTTTTATTTATTACGGATTTGATAAGGAAGCTAATCAGTGTCCAAGTAAATGTCATTACATAAATTATGAAGTAGAGTTTGATGCATATTCCCAGGGAATAGAGAGCCAAGGGTCAACCAGTGTGGCCTCTCAGCTTGTAACAAGGGACCAGCGGGTTTGAAAGAAAATACAACTATTCATACAGAATCATCCTGATACAACCGTGAATAGTAATGACATATGTAAAGGGGTCCACATCACCCCTTCAGACCTGGGTGTGTGTGTTTGTGTGTTTGTGTGTGTGTGTGTGTTTGTTTGTGTGTGTGTCTATGTGTGTGTGTGTGTGTGTGTGTGTGTGTGTGTGTGTCTGTGTGAGTGAGTGAGTGAGTGAGTGAGTGAGTGAGTGAGTGAGTGAGTGAGCAAGTGAGCAAGTGAGCGAGTGACTGATTGAGTGAGTGAGTGAGTGTGTTTGTATGTGTATCCAAACTTGTAGACTTCATGTGTCATGTGACCAACCTGAGGTAATACACGGAAGAAGAACAAACAAACAGTAAACTGTCAGTCAGAGGATCAGTCTGTTTTGACTTCCCTTCAACAGTCAGTCAGAGGATCAATCTGTTTTGACTTCCCTTCAACTGTCAGTCAGAGGATCAGTCTGTTTTGACTTCCCTTCAACTGTCAGTCAGAGGATCAGTCTGTTTTGACTTCCCTTCAACTGTCAGAGGATCAGTCTGTTTTGACTTCCCTTCAACTGTCAGTCAGAGGATCAGTCTGTTTTGACTTCCCTTCAACAGTCAGAGGATCAATCTGTTTTGACTTCCCTTCAACAGTCAGAGGATCACTCTGCATTGCCTTCCCTTGGGATGGGAGACATACGCCTAGTCCCAACAGCAGAGACTTTCATAGAGGCCATGACATGGAGGCTACAAACAAGGCATACGCCCATAATGACAAAGCACAAACAGGTTTTTAGATTTTTTTTTAAATGTATTTTAAAATGAAAACATTTTAATTTCACATACACTTAAGTATTCAGAACATTTACTCAGTACTTTGTTGAAGCACCTTTGGCAGTGATTACAGCCTCGAGTCTTCTTGGGTATGACGCTACAAGTTTGGCACATCTGTATTTAGGGAGGTCCTAGCATTCTTCTCTGCATATGCTCTACAGCTCTGTCAGGTTGGATGGGGAGCGTTGCTGCACAGCTATTTAAAATGTATACATAATACTAAGGTCAGGGCGTGACAGTACCCCCCCCACCCGCCACAAGGTGCGGAATCTGGCCACAAAACCTGAACCTATAGGGGAGGGTCCGGGTGGGCATCTATCCGCGGTGGCAGCTCAGGTGCGGGACGCAGACCCCGCTCCACTTCTGGCTCACCCCTCTTTTGTGATGCCTCTGGTGTGGGGAACCTCGCCGCCGCCCCCGGACTGGGGACCCTCTCTGCGGGCCCCGGACTGGGTACCCTCGTTAAGGGTCCCATATTGGGCACCCTCGTTGCAGGCCCCCAGATTGGGTACCCTCGAGGCTCCGGACTGTAGGGCATCGCTGGAGGCTCCGGACTGGAGGGCGTCGTTGGAGGCTCCGGACTGGAGACCATCGCTGGAGGCTCCGGACTGGAGGGCATCGCTGGAGGCTCCGGACTGATTATTTATGTAAATAAGATATTTCTGTTTTCTATTTTTAATAGATGTGTAAACATATCTAAAAACCTGTTTTTGCTTTGTCGTTATAGGGTATTGTGATGTCATTATGGGGTATTGTGATGTCATTATGGGGTAATGAGTGTATTGATGAGAATAAACAATAATTTAGTAAATTTTAGAATAAGGATATAATGTAATAAAATGTGGAAAGTCGAGGGGTTTGAATACTTTCCGAACGCACTGTACACTCAGGCTGCATCCCAAATGGCTCTCTATTCCTTATGCAGTGATGCACAATAAAGGGGAAAGAGTGCAGTCTGAGACATCCTCAGTCACAACCGTAAAGGTTTTTATAGCAGCCCTGTGAGGCTGGATGTGTTTTGGCTGGTGTTCACCGGGGATGGTTTTGGCCTGAGGCACACCCGACGGCGGGAGAGACTTCCCAGGTGCATCATGGTTAGTCCCCTGCCTCTGATGGCATTACCGCTGCTGGATACGTTTCTCAGGGCATCATAGAACTCTGACGGGATACAGGATCGTCTAACTCTGACGGGATACGGGATGGTAGAACTCTGATGGAATACGGGATCGTAGAACTCTGATGGAATACGGGATCGTAGAACTCTGATGGGATACGGGATGGTCAAACTCTGACGGGATACGGGATCGTAGAACTCTGATAGGATACGGGATGGTAGAACTCTGATGGGATACGGGATCGTCAAACTCTGATGGGATAAGGGATCGTAGAACTCTGACGGGATACGGGATCGTAGAACTCTGACGGGATACGGGATCGTAGAACTCTGATGTGATACGGGATCGTAGAACTCTGATGGGATACAGGATCGTCAAACTCTGATGGGATACGGGATCGTCAAACTCTGATGGGATACGAGATCGTAGAACTCTGACGGGATACAGGATCGTAGAACTCTGACGGGATACAGGATCGTAGAACTCTGATGGGATACAGGATCGTAGAACTCTGATGGGATACAGGATCGTAGAACTCTGACGGGATACAGGATCGTAGAACTCTGACGGGATACGGGATACTCGAACTCTGATGGGATACGGGATTGTAGAACTCTGACGGGATACGGGATACTCGAACTCTGATGGGATACGGGATCGTCTAACTCTGATGGGATACGGGATCGTAGAACTCTGATGGGATACGAGATTGTAGAACTCTGATGGGATACGGTATCGTCTAACTCTGACGGGATACGGCATCGTAGAACTCTGACGGGATACTCGAACTCTGACCAGATCATTTCTTTTGTCTTTATTCTAGTCATTTCAATATTTTTATATTTTTGTTATTAACAATTTCAGCAAACCTGAAGTCTGTCTCTGAATTCCACAAAAATTCACATTCAGTATCAACATCTCTCTGTTACAACTCTGAAAAACAGACTGAAACAGACTGAAACAGACTCAGGGGTAGCAGTGCCTTAGCAGGCAGGCACTTACCCACAAACCACCACCCTCAGGCCTGGCTGAAGGGCCCCGTCCCAGAGGTAGGGAGGGAAGTGCTCTCCTGGCAGAAACACACAGTGATAGGGGTTGTGTCCCAAAAGGCAGTCCATTCCCTTCCTAGTGAACTACATTTTGACCAGGGACCGTAGGGCACTATAAAGAGAATCTGGTGCCATTGGGGACACGGTCCCTACTCGTTCAGAGCTGGGTCAGATGTTCTTAGGACCTGGAGCGAGGGATGATTTAGTATAATACTCATGTAGAAACATTCCCTTTAACCTTTAACCTTTAACCTTTAACCTTTACAAGTTGATCGTGGGTTTTTTTTTTTTTTTTTTTTTTTGCAATGTCCTCAAGCTGTTTAGGACCTAAGCACACAGGGAGGTGTTCTGTTGTGTGTAAATTGGGTTTACACAGAAATCACAAATGAATGAAGAGATGTCTAGATGCTGATCTGAAGTTAGGATCCATTCACAGGGCCGTTTGACATGGGCATTTAAAAACAAATAATAATAAATTGTTTTACTGTGAACATTTTAGTTTGGATTGTAATACTTTTTTGGTATTTAAAAAAAACCTGTTATAAATGAAAGCTTTTGTAATGTCCTCTTCTGCCATGTTCTTTCTGTCATCAAGGTATCAATCAATAGTGCTGAGTTAAGAGTGATACTCAACCGGGGAAAAAAGGTTGTGACAGTCTGAGCTTAAAGTATGATTCACACTCGATCTCCTTTCACCTGTAAAAACAGAGGAATTTCAGTCAATAAACGTTGCTTTTTATATTCCTATTTGTGTGTCTGTTTCATAATGTTGCTAAATACACAGGATTAGAGAGATGATTGTTTAAATCATGCCACGCTGGTCTGTTTACAGTTCCTCTGCAATTAACAGTTTCTATGTTTACCCACAGTAGCTATCTGGTTTACAAAACTCTCGTTCAACCATGCAATACACTTAGGTGTAAATAGAGACTAGTTCACGAAAGGTGCATGTGCCATGTAGTGGCCTTTATAATGTACACAACAAATGGATAGGAAAAGGAATTCAAAGTTCATCTTGATTCTCTTTTTAGCTGATGGCAAAGATTATTATTATTTTAACAAGATGTCAACGTAAAATGTAGAGGAACACTCTACACTGAACGTACGATCACTGAATCCTCTTATTTACAGACGGTACTGAAATGTACGATCACTGAATCCTCTTATTTACAGACGGTATTGAAATGTACGATCACTGAATCCTCTGATTTACATGTTGCTACGAGGAAGGCCGCTGATGTCTGCTCATCATACAGACAATCACCTTGTTCTCAAGTCAAACTAAAGCAAAGAGGATTTGCACATTTCTTGAAATGTCGAGTGACAGCAGATAGTTAGAAGGAAATGGTCTCCACACTGCCTCCCCCCATACCTCCACACTGCCTCCCCCCATACCTCCCCACTGCCCTTCCCCCACACCTCCCCACTGCCCTCCCCCCATATCTCCCCACTGCCTCCCCCCATACCTCCCCACTGCCTCCCCCCGTACCTCCCCACTGCCTCCCCCATACCTCCCCACTGCCTCCCCCCATACCTCCCCACTGCCTCCCCCCATACCTCCCCACTGCCTCCCCCTGTACCTCCCCACTGCCTCCCCCATACCTCCCCACTGCCTCCCCCCATACCTCCCCACTGCCTCCCCCCTGTACCTCCCCACTGCCTCCCCCCGTACCTCCCCACTGCCTCCCCCGTACCTCCCCACTGCCTCCCCCCATACCTCCCCACTGCCTCCCCCTGTACCTCCCCACTGCCTCCCCCTATACCTCCCCACTGCCTCCCCCTGTACCTCCCCACTGCCTCCCCCCGTACCTCCCCACTGCCTCCCCCCATACCTCCCCACTGCCTCCCCTCATACCTCCCCACCTCCTCCCCCTGTACCTCCCCACTGCCTCCCCCTGTACCTCCCCACTGCCTCCCCCATACCTCCCCACTGCCTCCCCCCGTACCTCCCACTGACTCCCCCCATTCCTCCACACTGCCTCCCCCCCATACCTCCCCCCAGACCTTCCCCACTGCCTCCCCCCATACCTCCCCACTGCCTCCCCCTGTACCTCCCCACTGCCTCCCCCTGTACATCCCCCACTTCTTCCCCCCATACCTCTCTCCTCCGCCTCCCAACTAGGCTACAAACCACCCAGATGGCGGATGAGAGACAGAATCTGCAGGTAGGTGACAAACACAGGGGTGATAGTGTTTGCCTCTTTAAAGCAACAAGAGAAGAGACTCCAACCCCGGGGGGGGGGGGGGGGGGGGGGGGCTCCCGGTTTGATTCCAGACCCGGTGTGACAGACAGATGAAAGAAGGTTCTAGAAAACAACCTGCCGAAGGAGCCAGCAGGAACACACATCAACCGCAACATCACAAGTCCTGCTTCATGTAGACTCCCAAATACACCGCACCTATCAACCATCAAAGGATGCTGGGTAATGTAGAGTACTTGCTGCTTTGCCGCTGTTGTCCTCTCCTCGACAAAGGGATGAGAAGAAGGAGGTAAAGAAAGGAGAAACAACAGGAACAGAAGGAGGACATGACTGTTCGCGGTGAGCAGTCTTTACTGCTGAGTTGCCTCTTAGAATACAAGTGTTGTTTTGATTCTCTGTTATGTGGTTTGTAGGAAAGCAGTTAGGCCGTTGACAACAAAGCATACCAGTTAGCCTCAACTGTTACATATGCAAGTCGATTGGAGGGAAATAAAATTAATATATATATATTTTTTTTTGTCTGACTCACTCTAAAGTCTAAAGAAAACACAAAAAAAGATGAAACCAGTTCATAAAACCACAGACCATATGATGATTAGAGCAGATCATTATAGGAAGTCAAAAGAAATAAACATTAGCAAAGTTCCTCAGAAAATAAACATGCAAATGATATCATCCAGTCTTACATATCAACATGAACACACACCAAATCTCCTGATCAACACACACACACACACACACACACACACACACACACACACAAACACACACACACACACACACACACACACACACACACACACACACACACAAACTGCTGCTAGCAACTTAATTTTACTTGAGTTCATTAATCCTAGTCGTTCCTATAATAATATAACAGCAGCCAGAAAAGAGGTGGAATGTTGAAGCTCTATTTCCTGTCTGTCTGTCTGTCTGTCTGTCTGTCTGTCTGTCTGTCTGTCTGTCTGTCTGTCTGTCTGTCTGTCACGTTATTGATGACAGATGGAGGGTAATAGAGGTACCAGGACGTGAAAGGGAGAAAATAACTATAAGTGTTGAGGATGATTGCTGTGGCCTCTTGGGTACCTTGTGAGTATTCAGGAATCATGTTTTGTCATCATTGCTCGTGTATGTATTATCAGGGACCGGGACATGGACAGAGACGTCAGACATCAGGTTTCATGGACAGTTTTTTAAGGAGGGATAAATCACCATGATGTTCCTCCTTTCAGTTCTCTGCATCAGCATCCTGTATCCCTCCGAAGAGAAAACTCAGGTTTACATTCCGACAGCATTTTACATCAGTAATATTTAGATGTGTACGATACAAACACCTGTTCTAACTCTTTTTTTATATGGTCATTCTAACCAGATAGGAAATATTTGTAAAATATTTATTAATTACATTAAAATGTATTGTGCGTGGTTATTCTGCCCCACGCACAATAAGGACCCTATATATCTTACATAACGGTATGCCCACTTCCCTCCCCTGGACATATGTGTTTGTGTCCATGTGTGCGTGTGCGTGAATGCGTGCGTGTGAGAGTGTGTGTACGTACACATGCATGTGTGTGTGCGTGTGTGTTATATTAAAATGTGTTTGTGTGTGTGTGTACAAACTGTTTGGCATAATGAGCGTGATGAACAAAATGCTAGCCCATTACAGGACCCCTGCTTCGCCAGGAAAAACGGTCCATGCCTTTAAGCAAGTCATGAAAAATGAAGGAGATTTGGCTGTCATCAACATGCCTCTGACCTCTAGAAGAGTCTAAGGGGGGGGGGGGGGCTGGATTTTTCAGAGGGGAGGTTGAAGACATATTATAGGGGGGGTTGAAGACATATTATAGGGGGGCTGAAGACATATTATAGGGGGGGCTGAAGACATATTATAGGGGGGGCTGAAGACATATTATAGGTGGGGCTGAAGACATATTATAGGGGGGGCTGAAGACATATTATAGGGGGGCTGAAGACATATTATAGGGGGGGCTGAAGACATATTATAGGGGGGGGGCTGAAGACATTATAGGGGGGCTGAAGACATATTATAGGGGGGGCTGAAGACATATTATAGGGGGGGGGGCTGAAGATATTATAGGGGGGCTGAAGACATATTATAGGGGGGGCTGAAGACATATTATAGGGGGGGCTGAAGACATATTATAGGGGTGTGTGTGCACACACACACACACACACACACAGACACATGCACACACACACACACACACACACACACACAGAGACACATGCACGCACACACACACAGACACATGCACGCACACACACACACCCACACACACAGACAGACACATGCCCGCACACACACACACACACACACACACACACACACACACACACACACACACACAGACAAACAGCTATATGCTAATGCACTCCTCTCCCTGTTGCTTCTAGTCTGTGTTGGGCCTCTTTCATCCATTGTCGTTTGCATCACTGAATCACTAACACTGTAATACACAAAGCCTGAGAGGATCTGTCAAAAAACCCCTGACAAAATCACCACATCACAAATATACAAACTTCACCAATCAGCTTATTGTGACGGGCAGGGAAACGGAAAATCGCCTCACCCAGCGCCGATGACAATCAGGACTACCTATTGATTTCACAGGGTATCCTGCCATTGAGATATATCTGCGAACGGTGTAGCCTGCTACACTGGGGACACAGAGTGTGATGGAGGCAGTGATATCTGGGAGTCTGTGGGCTAGAGAGGTGGAAGAGAGCTGTGTGCTGGAGCCCTGAGTGTGATGGGACGTCTCAAGTTGAACGAGAGAAGTCCAAAACACAATGGCTGTATGCAGAGGGAGAGGGAGAGGGAGAGGGAGAGGGGGGTGGCCCACAGCACCATGGCTGTTCACAGAGAGAGAGTCCCTGTGGGTGTGGGGTGGAGAGATAGAGGCCCTGTGGGTGTGGGGTGGAGAGAGAGAGAGGGGCCCCACAGCACCATGGCCGTTCACAGAGAGAGAGGCCCTGTGGGTGTGGGGTAGAAAGAGAGAGTAGGGCCCAGAGGATGGCTTCACACACAGAGTTTCCTCTCCAGCTTTCCTCAACCCCACGCCGGTGAGGTCAGCCACTGCAGAGGTGGGAGAGTAATTCAATCCCCAGGCTTGTTCAGTGGCAAGTTTGCATCTCTCTCTCTCTCTCTCTCTCTCTCTCTCTCTCTCTATATATATATTTTTTCTCTCTCTCTCTCTCTCTCTCTCTCTCTCTCTCTCTCTCTCTCTCTCTCTCCCTCTCTCTCTCTCTCTCTCTCTCTCTCTCTCCTTTGACAACGCCATCAAATTAGACACAAACCAGCAGGCCTCTGGAAGAATGCTTAAGTATACCAACCAAAGCCCTAGAGTTTCCTTTGGTTGGCTGAGAAAAAAGAAACTCAACTGAAATCTAGATAATAAACAGAGGATAAACATGACGGATTTGACTGTTTTTTTTTTTCTGAATACATTTGAATGTATAAATAAACGTGGTTTATTTTCGGTCCGTGAGTGGCCCTGGTCATGACTATTAGAGAGGAATACTCGTAGGCTACTGCATAGTAAAATATACTACATGTTTAACTTCGTAGTTTCCAGCTGGTGTTTGAGGCATGACAGAAATGGTGATGATATCCGTTACATATCAACCTTAACACAATTACGTGATTGTTTGGAATAACAGGCGAGGCTGTGGAGACCTCGACAGTAAAGGATGTGTGTCTTCCTGTAGGATAACCAACACACTCTGTCCTCAACTGCTGAACCAACTCTGGTTCACTGTTAGAATGATCCTCCCCCTATTTACATCTAGCTACATACAGTATAATGATTTACAGCTGTAGTTAGACTGTGGTATCTAACTACAGTATAGTGATTTACAGCTGTAGTTAGACTGCGGTATCTAACTACATTATAGTGATTTACAGCTGTAGTTAGATTGTGATATCTAACTACAGTATAGTGATTTACAGCTGTAGTTAAGCTGTGGTATCTAACTACACTATAATGATTTACAGCTGTAGTTAGACTGTGGAATCTAACTACAGTATAGTGATTTACAGCTGTAGTTAGACTGTGGAATCTAACTACACTATAATGATTTACAGCTGTAGTTAGACTGTGGAATCTAACTACTGTGTAATGATTTACAGCTGTAGTTAGACTGTGGAATCTAACTACTGTGTAATGATTTACAGCTGTAGTTAGACTGTGGTATCTAACTACATTATAGTGATTTACAGCTGTAGTTAGACTGTGGTATCTAACTACTGTGTAGTGATTTACAGCTGTAGTTAGACTGTGGTATCTAACTACACTATAGTGATTTACAGCTGTAGTTAGACTGTGGAATCTAACTACATTATAGTGATTTACAGCTGTAGTTAGACTGTGGTATCTAACTACTGTGTAGTGATTTACAGCTGTAGTTAGACTGTGGTATCTAACTACTGTGTAGTGATTTACAGCTGTAGTTAGACTGTGGTATCTAACTACACTATAGAGATTTACAGCTGTAGTTAGACTGTGGTATCTAACTACACTATATTGATTTACAGCTGTAGTTAGACTGTGGTATCTAACTACTGTGTAGTGATTTACAGCTGTAGTTAGACTGTGGTATCTAACTACTGTGTAGTGATTTACAGCTGTAGTTAGACTGTGGTATCTAACTACACTATAGTGATTTACAGCTGTAGTTAGACTGTGGTATCTAACTACTGTGTAGTGATTTACAGCTGTAGTTAGACTGTGGTATCTAACTACACTATAGTGATTTACAGCTGTAGTTAGACTGTGGTATCTAACTACACTATAGTGATTTACAGCTGTAGTTAGACTGTGGTATCTAACTACACTATAGTGATTTACAGCTGTAGTTAGACTGTGGTATCTAACTACATTATAGTGATTTACAGCTGTAGTTAGACTGTGGTATCTAACTACACTATAGTGATTTACAGCTGTAGTTAGACTGTGGTATCTAACTACTGTGTAGTGATTTACAGCTGTAGTTAGACTGTGGTATCTAACTACTGTGTAGTGATTTACAGCTGTAGTTAGACTGTGGTATCTAACTACACTATAGTGATTTACAGCTGTAGTTAGACTGTGGTATCTAACTACTGTGTAGTGATTTACAGCTGTAGTTAGACTGTGGTATCTAACTACATTATAGTGATTTACAGCTGTAGTTAGACTGTGGTATCTAACTACTGTGTAGTGATTTACAGCTGTAGTTAGACTGTTGTATCTAACTACTGTGTAGTGATTTACAGCTGTAGTTAGACTGTGGTATCTAACTACACTATAGTGATTTACAGCTGTAGTTAGACTGTGGTTTTCAGTAATAAAGAAGTGTTATGTTGTGAGGCAGCTACTCATGCTGGTCTCTGTATATCATTGTTACTGTTGCTGTTATTACTGCCATTGTGTTTGGTATCAGAGGGTGGAAGTCAATGTAAGTCAATGAGAGACGAACGTGGTGCATTTCAAGCCAGTTAACTCTGACTGTAAAAGCCTCGGGGCCTGTGTCCCAAACAGCAGCCCCTCATTCCTTACCTAGCGCACTACCGTTGACCAGAGCCGTATAGGCCTTAGTCGGAAGTAGTGCACTAGCAAGGGAATAGGGTGCCGTATGGGGACACAACCCCTTCTATGCCTGCAGTGCGGTATGACACTCCTTCTGATACCCCAAGACTAAATAATGCATAACATAAGGTGATGTCATCTAAAAGATGATTAAGCTATTAGTTTTCTAGTTCCACACTTAAGAACGTGATTAGAATAAGTCGTCGTAACTCATTCTATCAAATTCAGGAAAATGTAATTCCACATCATACATCTTGCTCGAATTAATACCATCTACGCTTGTAATCACCGTGTCAGAAATCATGTTAAATGAGGAGTAAAATTAAACATTATTAGATAAATGCCATATCGAATTGACTATTATGTGTTGTGTCACATCGCATTAGAGATGCCGTGATAGTGTGGCGAGAAGAGAAAATAGGAAGTCCTCGCTGCACGCTAGTATGGTCCTTTTGTCCGTTATGCTAATGAGGCGGTTCTGCCGGGGTCTCCTGGCCTGTCAGGTGGATCTGGCTGCCGGTGACAAGACTGTTGATTGGTCAGAATGGTCATCTTGTTTGGTTGTTGATTGGTTATATAGGTCACCTTGTTTGGTTGTTGATTGGTCAGAAGTGTCATCTTGTGATTGGTCAGAATGGTCATCTTGTTTGGTTGTTGATTGGTTACAATGGTCATCTCGTTTGGTTGTTGATTGGTTACGATGGTCATATTGTTTGGTTGTTGATTGGTCAGAATGGTCGTCTTGTTTGATTGTTGATTGGTCAGAATGGTCATCTTGTTTGGTTGTTGATTGGTTATATAGGTCATCTTGTTTGGTTGTTGATTGGTTATATAGGTCATCTTGTTTGGTTGTTAATTGGTCAGAATGGTCATCTTGTTTGGTTGTTGATTGGTCAGAATGGTCATCATGTTTGGCTGTTGATTGGTCAGATTGGTCATCATGTTTGGCTGTTGATTGGTCAGAATGGTCATCTTGTTTGGCTGTTGATTGGTCAGAATGGTCATCTTGTTTGTTTGTTGACTGGTCAGAAGTGTCATCTTGTTTGGTTCTTGATTGGTCAAAATTGTCATCTTGTGATTGGTCAGAATGGTCATCTTATTTGGTTGTTGATTGGTTACAATGGTCATCTTGTTTGGTTGTTGATTGGTCAGAACGGTCATCTTGTTTGACTATTGATTGGTCAGAATGGTAATCTTGTGGATCAGAATAGGTATAATGTGGTCTTGTGTGACTCAGTTGGTAGAACATGGAACTTATAACAATTCCCGGGACGAACCACAAGTTCACCTACGACTGTAAAATACTTTGGAGTGAAGTGTCTGCTGAATTAAATATGGTTCGGACAAACCATTAAGAACACCTTCCTGATATTGAGTTGTACCCTTTTTACCCTCAGAACAGCACCAATTCGTCAGGGCCTGGGTGTCGAAAGTGTTCCACAGTGTCCCACAATGTGTTATTCCATAGTTCTGATATCTTCACTATTATTCTGCAATGTAGAACACATTAGGGGTGGCGGGTTAGCCTCGTGGTTAGAGCTTTGGAATAGTAACAGAAAGGTTCCAAGTTCAAATCCCCGAGCAGACAAGGTACAAATCTGTCGTTCTGCCCCTGAACAAGGCAGTTTAACCCACTGTTTCTAGAACAGTTAACCCACTGTTCCTAGACCAGTTAACCCACTGTTCCTAGACCAGTTAACCCACTGTTCCTAGACCAGTTAACCCACTGTTCCTAGACCAGTTAACCCACTGTTCCTAGTTTGTCATTGAAGATAAGAATTTGTTCTTAACTGACTTGCCTAGTTAAGAAAGAAAGCCTGTAATGAGTAAGTGTGTCCAAACTTTTGACTGGTACTGTATATATATATTTTGTTTGTCTTTGAAAATGGATCAGCGGACCTACAGAAGGGTGGTGGCCAGTTGCCCAGCCCTGTTCTGAAGAATATAACCGTGATGAAGTTCGGTACATCTGGGAGTGAACTTCTAATGTGCTTACCTTTGTCAGGTTGATAGATCAGATCTCACAGTGCAGGGCTCGTCTATAGAAACATCAGCAATTAACACACACACACACACACACACGCACGCACGGACGCACGCACGCACACACACACACACACACACACACACACACACACACACATACACACACACACACACACACAGGCACAGAGCTGCCTAGCTGGAGAGATCAGGCAGAAGGATGATGTTTTTCTACTGAATCGATGTAACAGCAAAACAGAAGTCTGCATTAACATACGTACACGGGGAGGGGAACAGGGGGAGGGGAACACGGGGAGGGAAACATGGGGAGGGGAACATGGGGAGGGGAACAGGGGGAGGGGAACAGGGGGAGGGGAACAGGGGGAGGGGAACACGGGGAGGGAAACAGGGGGAGGGGAACAGGGGGAGGGGAACAGGGGGAGGGGAACACGGGGAGGGGAACAGGGGGAGGGGAATACGGGGAGGGAAACATGGGGAGGGGAACACGGGGTGGGGAACACGGGGAGGGGAACATGGGGAGGAGAACATGGGGAGGGGAATACGGGTGGGGAACACGGAGAGGGGAACATGGGGAGGGGAACACGGGGAGGGGAACAGGGCGAGGGGAACAGGGGGAGGGGAACACAGGGAGGGGAACACGGGGAGGGGAAGACGGGGAGGGAAACATGGGGAGGGGAACATGGGGAGGGGAACAGGGGGAGGGGAACAGGGGGAGGGGAACACGGGTGGGGAACACGGAGAGGGGAACATGGGGAGGGGAACACGGGGAGGGGAACATGGGGAGGGGAACATGGGGAGGGGAAAACGGGTGGGGAACACGGAGAGGGGAACATGGGGAGGGGAACACGGGGAGGGGAACAGGGCGAGGGGAACAGGGGGAGGGGAACATGGGGAGGGGAACATGGGGAGGGGAACACGGGGAGGGGAACAGGGGGAGGGAAACACGGGGAGGGGAACACAGGGTTGGGAACAGGGGGAGGGGAACACGGGGAGGGGAACACGGGGAGGGGAACAGGGGGAGTGGAATACGGGGAGGGAACCATGGGGAGGGGAACACGGGGTGGGGAACATGGGGAGGGGAACATGGGGAGGGGAACATGGGGAGGGGAACACGGGTGGGGAACACGGAGAGGGGAACATGGGGAGGGGAACACGGGGAGGGGAACACGGGGAGGGGAACACGGGGAGGGGAACATGGGGAGGGGGACAGGGGGAGGGGAACATGGAGAGGGGAACACGGGGAGGGGGACAGGGGGAGGGGAACACGGGGAGGGGAACACGGAGAGGGGAACATGGGGTGGGGAACAGGGGGTGGGGAACAGGGGGAGGGGAACATGGGGAGGGGAACATGGAGAGGGGATCAGGGGGAGGGGAACATGGGGAGGAGATCAGGGGGAGGGGAACATGGGGAGGGGATCGGGGAGAGGGGAACATGGGGAGGGGAACACGGGGAGGGGAACATGGGGAGGGGAACACGAGGAGGGGAACATGGAGAGGGGAACACGGGGAGGGGGACAGGGGGAGGGGAACATGGAGAGGGGAACACGGGGAGGGGGACAGGGGGAGGGGAACACGGGGAGGGGAACACGGAGAGGGGAACATGGGGTGGGGAACAGGGGGTGGGGAACAGGGGGAGGGGAACATGGGGAGGGGAACATGGAGAGGGGATCAGGGGGAGGGGAACATGGGGAGGGGATCAGGGGGAGGGGAACATGGGGAGGGGATCGGGGGGAGGGGAACATGGGGAGGGGATCAGGGGGAGGGGAACACGAGGAAATTATCCTACGCTTTCCTTCTTTATGACCAAGGAATCTCCTACTGCACGGCAAGCGGTACCGATGCACCAAGTCTGGAACCAACATGAAACTGAACATCTTATACCCACAAGCCATAAGACCGATAAATGGTTAGTTAATTATTTTAACAATAGCTGCCCGGACTGTCTGCATTGACCCTATTGGCACTAACTCTTCTGACTCAACACATTCACCACTGTTACTGTTTATTATCTATCCTGTTGCATAGTCACTTTATCCCTTTCGATATGTACATATCTACCTCAATTACCGCGTATCCTTGCACATCGACTAGGTACTGGTACCCTGTGTATATAACCAAGTTATTACCTGGTACCCTGTGTATATAGCCAAGTTATTACCTGGTACCCTGCATATATAGCCAAGTTATTACCTGGTACCCTGTGTATATAGCCAAGTCAACAGCCATCCTAGAGACAGAGAACCCCTCTCTACTGTCTACAACCATCCTAGAGACAGAGAAACCCCCTCTACTGTCTACAACCATCCTAGAGACAGAGAAACCCCCTCTACTGTCTACAGCCATCCTAGAGACAGAGAACCCCTCTGAGTTTGAGTTTGAGTTTATTTTTATTTTTACAGGGACAGTGCACATTAATCAACGTTTCAGTAAAAGTGCCGGTTTTAGCCAGCCGGCTAATTTTCAACCGCAGTCCCTGTCTATAACCATCCTAGAGACAGAGAAACCCTCTCTACTGTCTATAACCATCCTAGAGACAGAGAACCCCTCTCTACTGTCTACAACCATCCTAGAGACAGAGAACCCCTCTCTACTGTCTATAACCATCCTAGAGACAGAGAAACCCTCTCTACTGTCTACAACCATCCTAGAGACAGAGAACCCCTCTCTACTGTCTATAACCATCCTAGAGACAGAGAAACCCTCTCTACTGTCTATAACCATCCTAGAGACAGAGAACCCCTCTCTACTGTCTATAACCATCCTAGAGACAGAGAACCCCTCTCTACTGTCTACAACCATCCTAGAGACAGAGAACCCCTCTCTACTGTCTATAACCATCCTAGAGACAGAGAAACCCTCTCTACTGTCTACAACCATCCTAGAGACAGAGAAACCCTCTCTACTGTCTACAACCATCCTAGAGACAGAGAAACCCTCTCTACTGTCTACAACCATCCTAGAGACAGAGAAACCCTCTCTATTGTCTATAACCATCCTAGAGACAGAGAACCCCTCTCTACTGTCTATAACCATCCTAGAGACAGAGAACCCCTCTCTACTGTCTACAACCATCCTAGAGACAGAGAACCCCTCTCTACTGTCTATAACCATCCTAGAGACAGAGAACCCCTCTCTGTACTGTATGGACTGCCATCCAGTGTTTGTTAGAGGGTATCATTATTATTAAACCCTGTCTGGTTTTTACAAGGTAGGCTTTATAGGTTGGCGTCCTGAATGGCACCCTGTTCCCGATGGGCTGAATTCCAAAAGTAGTGCACTAGATAGGGAATAGGGTACTGTTTGGGATGCGGGCCCCCTTCCTCTACTTCAGTTTTAATGTCTCATCATTATGGAGAAGTTGAATAGGTCACTGCCTGAATAGGTGGAGAGAGGTAGTCAGTGGCAAGCAGCAGATTACATGCTCATATGCTTTAACCTATCATATACCATTACTGTTGTGGATGAGTTGCTTGACCTTTTTATACCGAGAGGAGTTCGTTCTCAGACCGTGGCGCCTAAACGTACCATACTGGATGTTCTAGGTGAGAGAAAGGTTGTGTCAAGCCCAGAAGGATTTAACTTACTAATAATGAATTGGAATTGGTCTGTATTTTTTTTTCTCTCTCTTTCCCATAATTACTCCTGTTTTTACAGTTAAACTCTGTAATGTATACTAGTCACTTTAGGTTATTGTCTTGTTGAAATCATGTATAATCTACACCTCTATATTGAAGGTGTATTTTAAACATTTGTTCTGTAACTAAGCATTAAGGCCCGAGGGGGGTGAGGTGCGGTGGATGGCCAATGGAATGTTCTAGAATCAGATTTGAATAAACAGATAAAAATACATCTTTCGGAACCGTGGGGACTGTGAAGAGACACACACACACAGGCACAGGCACACACACACACACACACACACACACACACACACGCACGCACGCACACACACACACAAACACACACACACACACACGCACGCACGCACGCACGCACACACACACACACACACACACACACACACACACACACACACACACACACACACACACACACACACACACACAGAACTTTACGTTTGTTTATATTTTGTTGTTTTGTCTGTGTTTCAGCATTAAATATCACAAACACTTTCCACGCTGAGCTTTGGTCTCATTCATTCAATGACGGACGTAGCAAGATATGTGATAGTAGAGTAGTGGGCTGAGGGAACACACTTAATGTGTTGTAGATATGTGATAGTAGAGTAGTGGGCTGAGGGAACACACTTAATGTGTTGTAGATATGTGGTAGTAGAGTAGTGGGCTGAGGGAACACACTTAATGTGTTGTAGATATGTGATAGTAGAGTAGTGGGCTGAGGGAACACACTTAATGTGTTGTAGATATGTGATAGTAGAGTAGTGGGCTGAGGGAACACACTTAATGTGTTGTAGATATGTGGTAGTAGAGTAGTGGGCTGAGGGAACACACTTAATGTGTTGTGATATGTGTTATGAAATGTAACATAATGTCATATTTTTATTGTACATAACTGCCTTTTGTTTTGTTGGACCCCAGGAAGAGTAGCTGCTGCCTTGACAGGAACTAATGGGGATCCATAATAAACCCCAGGAAGAGTAGCTGCTACCTTGACAGGAACTAATGGGGATCCATAATAAACCCCAGGAAGAGTAGCTGCTGCCTTGGCAGGAACTAATGGGGATCCATAATAAATCCCAGGAAGAGTAGCTGCTGCCTTGGCAGGAACTAATGGGGATCCATAATAAACCCCAGGAAGAGTAGCTGCTGCCTTGACAGGAACTAATGGGGATCCATAATAAACCCCAGGAAGAGTAGCTGCTGCCTTGACAGGAACTAATGGGGATCCATAATAAACCCCAGGAAGAGTAGCTGCTGCCTTGACAGGAACTAATGGGGATCCATAAAAAACCCCAGGAAGAGTAGCTGCTGCCTTGGCAGGAACTAATGGGGATCCATAATAAACCCCAGGAAGAGTAGCTGCTGCCTTGACATGAACTAATGGGGATCCATAATAAACCCCAGGAAGAGTAGCTGCTGCCTTGCCAGGAACTAATGGGGATCCATAATAAACCCCAGGAAGAGTAGCTGCTGCCTTGGCAGGAACTAATGGGGATCCATAATAAACCCCAGGAAGAGTAGCTGCTGCCTTGGCAGGAACTAATGGGGATCCATAATAAACCCCAGGAAGAGTAGCTGCTGTCTTGACAGGAACTAATGGGGATCCATAATAAACCCCAGGAAGAGTAGCTGCTGCCTTGGCAGGAACTAATGGGGATCCATAATAAACCCTAGGAAGAGTAGCTGCTGCCTTGTCAGGAACTAATGGGGAACCATAATAAACCCCAGGAAAAGTAGCTGCTGCCTTGACAGGAACTAATGGGGATCCATAATAAACCCCAGGAAGAGTAGCTGCTGCCTTGGAAGGAACTAATGGGGATCCATAATAAACCCCAGGAAGAGTAGCTGCTGCCTTGGCAGGAACTAATGGGGATCCATAATAAACCCCAGGGAGAGTAGCTGCTGTCTTGACAGGAACTAATGGGGATCCATAATAAACCCCAGGAAGAGTAGCTGCTGCCTTGACAGGAACTAATGGGGATCCATAATAAACCCCAGGAAGAGTAGCTGCTGCCTTGGCAGGAACTAATGGGGATCCATAATAAACCCCAGGAAGAGTAGCTGCTGCCTTGACAGGAACTAATGGGGATCCATAATAAACCCCAGGAAGAGTAGCTGCTGCCTTGGAAGGAACTAATGGGGATCCATAATAAACCCCAGGAAGAGTAGCTGCTGCCTTGGCAGGAACTAATGGGGATCCATAATAAACGCCAGGGAGAGTAGCTGCTGTCTTGACAGGAACTAATGGGGATCCATAATAAACCCCAGGAAGAGTAGCTGCTGCCTTGGCAGGAACTAATGGGGATCCATAATAAACCCCAGGAAGAGTAGCTGCTGCCTTGACAGGAACTAATGGGGATCCATAATAAACCCCAGGAAGAGTAGCTGCTGCCTTGACAGGAACTAATGGGCATCCATAATAAACCCCAGGAAGAGTAGCTGCTGCCTTGGCAGGAACTAATGGGGATCCATAATAAACCCCAGGAAGAGTAGCTGCTGCCTTGGAAGGAACTAATGGGGATCCATAATAAACCCCAGGAAGAGTAGCTGCTGTCTTGACAGGAACTAATGGGGATTCATAATAAACCCCAGGAAGAGTAGCTGCTGCCTTGGCAGGAACTAATGGGGATCCATAATAAACCCCAGGAAGAGTAGCTGCTGCCTTGGCAGGAACTAATGGGGATCCATAATAAACCCCAGGAAGAGTAGCTGCTGCCTTGGCAGGAACTAATGGGGATCCATAATAAACCCCAGGAAGAGTAGCTGCTGTCTTGTCAGGAACTAATGGGGATCCATAATAAACCCCAGGAAGAGTAGCTGCTGCCTTGTCAGGAACTAATGGGGATCCATAATAAACCCCAGGAAGAGTAGCTGCTGTCTTGGCAGGAACTAATGGGGATCCATAATAAACCCCAGGAAGAGTAGCTGCTGTCTTGGCAGGAATTAATGGGGATCCATAATAAACCCCAGGAAGAGTAGCTGCTGCCTTGGCAGGAACTAATGGGGATCCATAATAAACCCCAGGAAGAGTAGCTGCTGTCTTGGCAGGAACTAATGGGGATCCATAATAAACCCCAGGAAGAGTAGCTGCTGTCTTGGCAGGAACTAATGGGGATCCATAATAAACCCCAGGAAGAGTAGCTGCTGCCTTGACAGGAACTAATTGGGATCCATAATAAACCCCAGGAAGAGTAGCTGCTGCCTTGTCAGGAACTAATGGGGATCCATAATAAACCCCAGGAAGAGTAGCTGCTGCCTTGACAGGAACTAATGGGGATCCATAATAAACCCCAGGAAGAGTAGCTGCTGCCTTGGCAGGAACTAATGAGGATCCATAATAAACCCCAGGAAGAGTAGCTGCTGCCTTGGCAGGAACTAATGGGGATCCATAATAAATTCAAATACCACAGCTAAAGGCTGTTCTTAAGCACGACTCAATGCTGAGTGCCTGGATACAGCCCTTAGCCATGACATATTGGCAATATACCACAAACACCTGAGGTGCCTTATTGCTATGATAAATTGGTTACCAACGTAATTAGAGCGGGACAAATGTACTGTTTTGTCGTACCGTGGTTTACGGTCTGTTATAAACTGATTGGTTCAAGCCCTGAATGCTGATTGGCTGACAGCCATGGTATATCAGACCATATAGCACGGATATGACAAAACATTTATATGAAGTTGGTAACCAGTTTATTAAGGCACCTCGGGGGTTTGTGGTATATGGCCAATATACCACGGCGAAGGGTTGTATCCAGGCGTTGTGTTCAGAACAGCTATTAGCCGTGGTATATTGGCCATATACCACACCTCCTCGGGCCTTATTACTTGAATATATAATGACTGTCAGCCAATAAGCATTCAGGGCTCGAACCACCCAGGACCATACAGGTCTAGGATCAGCCCATGATATCACCACACCACATTAACCAGTGTCAGGAATCCGGACCATACAGTGTCAGGAATCAGGACCATACAGGTCTAGGATCAGCCCATGATAGCACCACACCACATTAACCAGTGTCAGGAATCAGGACCATACAGGTCTAGGATCAGCCTATGATAGCACCACACCACATTAACCACTGTCAGGAATCAGGACCATACAGGTCTAGGATCAGCCCATGATAGCACCACACCACATTAACCAGTGTCAGGAATCAGGACCATACAGGTCTAGGATCAGCCCATGATAGCGCCACACCACATTAACCAGTGTCAGGAATCAGGACCACACAGGTCTAGGATCAGCCCATGATAGCACCACACCACATTAACCAGTGTCAGGAATCATGGACCATACAGGTCTAGGATCAGCCCATGATAGCACCACATTACCAGTCTCCTTCTGTCCTGGACAGCCCACTCCAGCTCCATCAGGATAATGTGACGTCTGTTAGACGGATGACCAGGCTCAACAGGCTCATAGCCGAGACCCTTCAAAAACATACAATATTCAAACCAGGCTCCGCATTCAACGTTTAGGTTGTAATAATATTACCGTTGCGTTTAAAAACATTAGTCTACAGTGAATTCGTTGCATTATTAGTGGGTTTTGACTGAGCCTGAAAACAGGAATGCATTTGAAAGTAAGTGGAGACGGCGAGTGTGGTGCCCACCCAACATGAATGAATAAATGATAGAACTACTAGTCCTAATGGACCTGGCTGCTTAAAGACAGCCTACATTATTTATCAACCCGCCCATTTCCCACACACACACACACACACACACGACACAAAATAATATTTAGATTTTTCTTACAGTCTGTTTTTTTTTCTCCAATTCCCCGTCTTTTCCCATTTCATGGACTATAAAGTACCCAGAATGCCCTGCAGAGTGATACATCACTTAAAGTTCTCACGGAGTGTGTGTTTGGTTGTCACACGCCATTCACATTCCACATGTGTACCTAAAGGATGTCAAAAGCACTAATGAATAAAGTTTCAGTGTTCTCCACGTCACCCCAAAATGCTTAGGCTACCTTCCATAGAAGAAGAGTGGGGACATGTGCTTGTGATTAGGCAGGTTCCACTGCTATCAAAGCCACCTACACATTAAATATTCAACTTTCTCTTCCTCCCAGATCAAGAGGGCTTAAACAGGAGCCATTGTGGACTTTAAACAGCCTGATAAAATACATTGGAGATAGGAGGGGCATATATAATTGTGTCGTGTCAGGTTAGAGCCCTTACTTGCTATTTGCCGGAGCCGAAGACTCTGTAATGTGGCTGAGACAAGATGAGTCGTAACGATGCTGTCACGGCTGGATAACTGAGTCTATCTACCTTTTAGCTTCGCCATTCTAGTCTTAATGACGGCTGATGAGCTATCTTAACCACATCAGTGTTGTCCTTAAACACACACGCACGCACGAACACACACACACGCACGAGCACACAAACACACACACAGCCACACACACACAGACACACACACACACACACACACACACACACACACACACACACACACACACACACACACACACACACACACACACACACACACAGGGAATAACAACAGGGATTAACTCTGGTTCTGTTGTCCAGCAGGGATTAACTCTGGTTCTGTTGTCCAGCAGGGATTAACTCTGGTTCTGTTGTCCAGCAGGGATTAACTCTGGTTCTGATGTCCAGCAGGGATTAACTCTGGTTCTGATGTCCAGCAGGGATTAACTCTGGTTCTGATGTCCAGCAGGGATTAACTCTGGTTCTGATGTCCAGCAGGGATTAACTCTGGTTCTGTTGTCCAGCAGGGATTAACTCTGGTTCTGATGTCCAGCAGTGATTAACTCTGGTTCTGATGTCCAGCAGGGATTAACTCTGGTTCTGATGTCCAGCAGGGATTAACTCTGGTTCTGATGTCCAGCAGGGATTAACTCTGGTTCTGATGTCCAGCAGGGATTAACTCTGGTTCTGTTGTCCAGCAGGGATTAACTCTGGTTCTGATGTCCAGCTAGGATTAACTCTGGTTCTGTTGTCCAGCAGGGATTAACTCTGGTTCTGATGTCCAGCAGGGATTAACTCTGGTTCTGTTGTCCAGCAGGGATTAACTCTGGTTCTGATGTCCAGCAGGGATTAACTCTGGTTCTGATGTCCAGCAGGGATTAACTCTGGTTCTGATGTCCAGCAGGGATTAACTCTGGTTCTGATGTCCAGCAGGGATTAACTCTGGTTCTGATGTCCAACAGGGATTAACCCTGGTTCTGATGTCCAACAGGGATTAACTCTGGTTCTGTTGTCCAGCAGGGATTAACTCTGGTTCTGTTGTCCAGCAGGGATTAACTCTGGTTCTGATGTCCAGCAGTGATTAACTCTGGTTCTGATGTCCAGCAGGGATTAACTCTGGTTCTGATGTCCAACAGGGATTAACTCTGGTTCTGATGTCAAACAGGGATTAACCCTGGTTCTGATGTCCAGCAGGGATTAACTCTGGTTCTGATGTCCAGCAGGGATTAAATCTGGTTCTGATGTCCAGCAGGGATTAACTCTGGTTCTGTTGTCCAGCAGTGATTAACTCTGGTTCTGATGTCCAGCAGGGATTAAACCTGGTTCTGATGTCCAGCAGGGATTAACTCTGGTTCTGATGTCCAACAGGGATTAACCCTGGTTCTGTTGTCCAACAGGGATTAACTCTGGTTCTGTTGTCCAGCAGGGATTAACTCTGGTTCTGTTGTCCAGCAGGGATTAACTCTGGTTCTGTTGTCCAGCAGGGATTAACTCTGGTTCTGATGTCCAGCAGGGATTAACTCTGGTTCTGATGTCCAGCAGGGATTAACTCTGGTTCTGATGTCCAGCAGGGATTAACTCTTTTTCTGATGTCCAGCAGGGATTAACTCTGGTTCTGTTGTCCAGCAGGGATTAACTCTGGTTCTGATGTCCAGCAGGGATTAACTCTGGTTCTGATGTCCAGCAGGGATTAACTCTGGTTCTGTTGTCCAGCAGGGATTAACTCTGGTTCTGATGTCCAGCAGGGATTAACTCTGGTTCTGATGTCCAGCAGGGATTAACTCTGGTTCTGTTGTCCAGCAGGGATTAACTCTGGTTCTGTTGACCAGCAGGGATTAACTCTGGTTCTGTTGTCCAGCAGGGATTAACTCTGGTTCTGATGTCCAGCAGGGATTAACTCTGGTTCTGATGTCCAACAGAGATTAAACCTGGTTCTGTTGTCCAGCAGGGATTAAACCTGGTTCTGATTTCCAGCAGGGATTAACTCTGGTTCTGTTGTCCAGCAGGGATTAAACCTGGTTCTGATGTCCAGCAGGGATTAACTCTGGTTCTGATGTCCAACAGAGATTAAACCTGGTTCTGTTGTCCAGCAGGGATTAAACCTGGTTCTGATTTCCAGCAGGGATTAACTCTGGTTCTGTTGTCCAGCAGGGATTAAACCTGGTTCTGATGTCCAGCAGGGATTAAACCTGGTTCTGATTTCCAGCAGGGTTTAACTCTGGTTCTGATGTCCAGCAGGGATTAACTCTGGTTCTGATGTCCAACAGAGATTAATCCTGGTTTTGAGGTCCATGCGGTGCTCACACCCAAAACACTGTTAAGGATGAATCTTTAACAGGGACAGCCCTGTCCATCCGGAGGATGAGGCTTTAACAGGGACAGCCCTGTCCACAGAAGGCTGAGGCTTTAACAGGGACAACCCTGTCCACGGGAGGATGAGGCTTTAGCAGGGACAACCCTCTCCATCCGGAGGATGAGGCTTTAACAGGGACAACCCCCTCCATCCGGAGGATGAGGCTTTAACAGGGACAACCCTGTCCACAGGAGGCTGAGGCTTTAACAGGGACAACCCTGTCCATCTGGAGGATGAGGCTTTAACAGGGACAAACCCTGTCCATCCGGAGAATGAGGCTTTAACAGGGACAACCCTGTCCACAAGACGATGAGGCTTTAACAGGGACAGCCCTGTCCATCCGGAGGTACCGGTACAGAGTCAATGTGCAAGGGGTACAGGTTAGTGGTGGTAATTCACGTAATATGTACATGTAGGTAGAGTTAAAGTGACCATCCATAGATAATAAACAGAGAGTGTCATTGGGAACACGGCGCTTTAAAACAGAGCAGTACGTTACCTCTGCTAATGAGGAAGCCTCTACATGACGGACGTGCAGGCGGCAGGCGCCATATGTAGGCAGTCAGATTGCACCATCAACACTTGCCAAGCACAGTTTCACACTCTTAATTTACCGGCTTCCTTGAGAGTTCCTCGCCAGGTGTAAGGCGTCTTGGAACTCAGAAACACGATGCGAAAAAGCCAAAAATGCTTCCTCTCGGTATATTAAACACAGAAAACATGTCTGCATTGATGAGAGCTAATTGACTGTGAAGTGAATTGGAGATCACATCCAACTTAACCCTCGTCATATCAACGCTGTTAGGCTACGTTTACACAGGCAGCCCAATTTGATTATTATTATTTTTTCTCGTCCAATTACTCGCAGCTGATCTGATCTGATTGGTCAAAAGACCAATTAGTGGCAAAAAAAAAGATCAGAATTGGACTGCCGCAGCTTTTCTGTTAGCTTGGATCATGTGTTTTAGTGCTCCGTCTAAACCGTTGACTTTGGCTCATTTACAAGTCATGTTCTTTTATGAGAGAAATTAATTTATCACAGTCACACTTCCTGTAGTTCCATTTAAACACCCTTTCAGATTTATTTATTTATATTTCTTTCTTCTTTTTCTTCCGTTCGTCTTTCCACTTTGGCAAATGTGTCAAGGAGTTTGTCTTATTTTCAAATATAATTGCAATTAAAGACAAGTTCACAGCGGAACTCAACACTATTTAACCTCGAAAAAGACTTTGGGTCCGATAATCAGCATTTTAATAACTAATGGCTCTAATGTTCACATTGAGAACAGAGACACTGTGAACATACTAGTTCATTACAGCTGTTGTCTCCCTGACATTCCCCCTCTCCCTCTCTCTCTCTCTCTCTCCCTCCCTCTCTCTCTCTCTCTCTCTCTCTCTCTCTCTCTCTCTCTCTCTCTCTCTCTCTCTCTCTCTCTCTCTCCCTCTCTCTCTCTCTCTCTCTCTCTCTCTCTCTCTCTCTCTCTCCAGACTGTGAAAGTGAATCCTATTAAGTGAACAACTCAGGTTGAAGCAGCAGCCGTGTTTGACAAAGAGTCTGCAGTCAGCTAGTTCCTCTCTAACACACAGCTGCTGTTGACTCCCAACACCAGACGTGTTAAAGATGCTGAGGACTGTCACCAGAGGTAGCACTGTGTGGCCATGCATGAGTGACAGTTTAGCTTCCGTCCCTCTCCACGCCCCAACCTGGGCTCGAACCAGGGACCCTCTGCACACATCGACAACAGACACTCTACGAAGCCTCGTTACCTATCGCTCCACAAAAGGCCTTTTGCACAAGCAAGGGGAACAACTACTTCAAGGTCTCAGAGCGAGTGACGTCACCGATTGAAATGCTATTAGCGCGCACCACCGCTAACTAGCTAGCCATTTCACACTGGTTACACAGGAGTGGGTTCAGGCATTGTGAATACAGGGCTTCGATCGAACGTCAGGACCCCTGACTTCTATGAGTCAATTATCTTACACATCAACAATCAGCAACACCACCCGTACAATTAATTAGCTTTTCTAATTTTGACAGATTATTTTAACACATTGAAATGTAAACAAATATAAATATAAATTTAGCTAAATCATCTTTCTCTATGAAGGTTGAAAGGGAGCCACTCTCATCGACCTGTACAGACTAATATCCTGCAGGTTTTCATCTGGAAGAGTGAGTGTTGGCTCAGTGCTGCTGCCTGCTAGTTCATCTGTGGCATGCAGATGAGATTGGTGCTGGGCTGCTAGTTAATCTGTGGCATGCAGATGAGATTGGGGGTAATTGCTAAATATTCCTCTTTGTTTCAGGGACCTTTGATGATCCCAGAGCTACACTGCTAGGCCTTTATCAGAGCACAGAGTAATTAGGAGAGAAGAGAAGAGAGAGGGGAAGATGGCGAGAGGAAGGAATGAGGAGAGGAAGGAGAGAGGAGAGGGAGAGAGAAGATAGGATATGGAGAGAGAAGAGAGGAGAGGAAGGAAAGAGGAGAGGAGAGGAGAGGGAGAGAGAAGAGAGGAGAGGAGAGGAAGGAAAGAGGAGATGAGAGGGAGAAGAGAGAAGAGGAAGGAGAGAGGAGAGGAAGGAAAGAAGAGAGGAAGGAGAAAGGAGAGGAAGGAGAGGAAGGAGAAGGGAGGGAAGGAGAGTGGAGGGGAAGGACACATAAGAGAGGAGAGGAAGGAAAGAGGAGATGAAGGTGAGAGGAGAGAGGAAGGAGTGAGGAGAGAGGAAGGAGAGAGGAGAGAGGAAGGAGAAGGAGAGGAAGGAGAGAGGAGAGAGGAAGGGGAGAGGAGAGAGGAAGGAGAAAGGAGAGAGGAGAGAGGAAGGAGAGAGGAAGGAGAGAGGAGAGAGGAAGGAGAAAGGAGAGGAAGGAGAGGAAGGAGAGGAAGGAAGGAGAGAGGAGAGGAAGGAGAGAGGAGAGGAAGGAGAAGGGAGGGAGGGGAGTGGAGGGGAAGGAGAGGAAGGAAGGAGAGAGGAGAGGAAGGAGAGAGGAGAGGAAGGAGAAGGGAGGGAGGGGAGTGGAGGGGCAGGACACAGAAGAGAGGAGAGGAAGCAGAGGAGAATGGAGGGAAGGAGAGTGGAGGAGGACACAGAAGAGAGGAAAGGAAGGAAAGAGGAGGGGAAGAAGAGAGAAGAGAAAGGAGATAGGAGAGGAAGGAGAGAGGAGAGAGGAAGGAGAGAGGAGAGAGGAAAGGAGAGAAGATGAAAGGAAGGAGAGTGGAGAGGAAGGAGAGAGAAGAGGAAGGAGAAAGGAGAGAGGAGAGAGGAAGGACAAAGGAGAGGAGAGAGGAGAGGAGAGAGAGAAGAGAGGAGAGGAAGGAGACAGGATAAATTCACACGGGGATGACGGGGATTTTGGGCCTTGTCTTTACAAAGCAGTATATCCTTCGCCGTCAGACTCATTAAATAAATAATATTTGTCCAGTTCGAGGTGAGTAACCGCTGTTGTGATGTCCAGAAACTCTTTTAGAGACGGTAGCAGTAACATTATGTACATAATGAGTTATAAACAATGTGAAAAACTAACAAAATAGAACAGTTGGTTAGAAGCCAGTAAAATGGCAGCGATCCCCTCCGGCGCCATTGTGTGTGTGTGTGTGTGTGCGTGTGCGTGTGTGTGTGTGTGTGTGTGTGTGTGTGTGTGTGTGTGTGTGTGTGTGTGTGTGTGTGTGTGTGTGTGTGTGTGAGTGTGTGCGTCTGTGTGTAAGTCCGTGTGTGTTTGTTTTGCCTTTCTCTGTGTCCGTGCCTGAGTGTGTGTGTGTGTGTGTGTGTCTGTGTATGTGAGTGTGAGTGTGTGTGTGTGTGCGTCTGTGTGTAAGTCCGTGTGTGTGTGTTTTGCCTTTCTCTGTGTCCGTGCCTGAGTGTGTGTGTGTGTGTGTGTGTGTCTGTGTATGTGTATGTGAGTGTGTGCGTCTGTGTGTAAGTCTGTGTGTGTGTGTTTTGCCTTTCTCTGTGTCCGTGCCTGTGTGTGTGTGTGTGTGTGTGTGTGTGTGTGTGTGTGTGTGTGTGTGTGTGTGTGTGTGTGTGTGTTGTTTTTGTCAAGCATCAAGTTCAGACTTGGATGTAATTGATTCAGGATGTCCTGGTGAAAAGGACGTGTCTCAGTTTCAGAAATAATTTCCTCTCAGTCAGAGTGTTGGAGTGTGAGAGATAGACTGGGGTAGATGGGAGTTTGGGGATTGATTGCCAGATTGAGGCCAGAGGGCTGAAGGGTGGAGTGTTGGTCTCTTGTTGTCAACGGGCTTTACTCACCCATTATGGTGTGGAAAGAATTGGTGCACAACCAGAACCATTATAGTGTTAGTCACTGAGAAGACTAAAGCATTAATCCATTGGTGTAACAACCCAATGAGAAGACTAGAGCAGTAATCCATTGGGTGTACATAACCCAATGAGAAGACTACAGCATTAATCCATTGGGTGTAAATAACCCAATGAGAAGACTAGAGCATTAATCCATTGGTGTAAATAACCCAATGAGAAGACTAGAGCATTAATCCATTGGGTGTACATAACCCAATGAGAAGACTAGAGCATTAATCCATTGGGTGTAAATAACCCAATGAGAAGACTAGAGCAGTAATCCATTGGTGTAAATAACCCAATGAGAAGACTAGAGCAGTAATCCATTGGGTGTACATAACCCAATGAGAAGTTGGGTTATTCAACACCATAGTACCCTCCAAGCTCGTCATCAAGCTCGAGACCCTGGGTCTCGACCCCGCCCTGTGCAACTGGGTACTGGACTTCCTGACGGGCCGCCCCCAGGTGGTGAGGGTAGGCAACAACATCTCCTCCCCGCTGATCCTCAACACTGGGGCCCCACAAGGTTGCGTTCTGAGCCCTCTCCTGTACTCCCTGTTCACCCACGACTGCGTGGCCACGCACGCCTCCAACTCAATCATCAAGTTTGCGGACGACACAACAGTGGTAGGCTTGATTACCAACAACGATGAGACGGCCTACAGGGAGGAGGTGAGGGCCCTCGGAGTGTGGTGTCAGGAAAACAACCTCACACTCAACGTCAACAAAACTAAGGAGATGATTGTGGACTTCAGGAAACAGCAGAGGGAACACCCCCCTATCCACATCGATGGAACAGTAGTGGAGAGGGTAGCAAGTTTTAAGTTCCTCGGCATACACATCACAGACAAACTGAATTGGTCCACTCACACAGACAGCATCGTGAAGAAGGCGCAGCAGCGCCTCTTCAACCTCAGGAGGCTGAAGAAATTCGGCTTGTCACCAAAAGCACTCACAAACTTCTACAGATGCACAATCGAGAGCATCCTGGCGGGCTGTATCACCGCCTGGTATGGCAACTGCACCGCCCTCAACCGTAAGGCTCTCCAGAGGGTAGTGAGGTCTGCACAACGCATCACCGGGGGCAAACTACCTGCCCTCCAGGACACCTACACCACCCGATGTCACAGGAAGGCCATAAAGATCATCAAGGACATCAACCACCCGAGCCACTGCCTGTTCACCCCGCTATCATCCAGAAGGCGAGGTCAGTACAGGTGCATCAAAGCTGGGACCGAGAGACTGAAAAACAGCTTCTATCTCAAGGCCATCAGACTGTTAAACAGCCACCACTAACACTGAGTGGCTGCTGCCAACACACTGACACTGACTCAACTCCAGCCACTTTAATAATGGGAATTGATGGGAAATGATGTAAATATATCACTAGCCACTTTAAACAATGCTACCTTATATAAATGTTACTTACCCTACATTATTCATCTCATACGCATACGTATATACTGTACTCTATATCATCGACGGTATCCTTATGTAATACATGTATCACTAGCCACTTTATACTATACTATGCCACTTTGTTTACATACTCATCTCATTTGTACATACTGTACCCGATACCATCTACTGTATCTTGCCTATGCTGCTCTGTACCATCACTCATTCATATATCCTTATGTACATATTCTTTATCCCCTTACACTGTGTACAAGACAGTAGTTTTGGAATTGTTAGTTAGATTACTTGTTATTACTGCATTGTCGGAACTAGAAGCACAAGCATTTCGCTACACTCGCATTAACATCTGCTAACCATGTGTATGTGACAAATAAAATTTGATTTGATTTGATTTGATTTGATTTGATTTGAGAAGACTAGAGCATTAATCCATTGGGTGTACATAACCCAATGAGAAGACTAGAGCATTAATCCATTGGGTGTACATAACCCAATGAGAAGACTAGAGCATTAATCCATTGGGTGTAAATAACCCAATGAGAAGACTAGAGCATTAATCCATTGGGTGTAAATAACCCAATGAGAAGACTAGAGCATTAATCCATTGGTGTAAATAACCCAATGAGAAGACTAGAGCATTAATCCATTGGGTGTAAATAACCTAATGAGAAGACTAGAGCATTAATCCATTGGGTGTAAATAACCCAATGAGAAGACTAAAGCATTAATCCATTGGTGTAAATAACCTAATGAGAAGACTAGAGCATTAATCCATTGGGTGTAAATAACCCAATGAGAAGACTAGAGCATTAATCCATTGGTGTAAATAACCCAATGAGAAGACTAAAGCATTAATCCATTGGGTGTACATAGCCCGATGCGAAGACTAAAGCATTAATCCATTGGTGTAAATAACCCAATGAGAAGACTAGAGCATTAATCCATGGGTGTAAATAACCCAATGAGAAGACTAGAGCATTAATCCATTGGGTGTAAATAACCCAATGAGAAGACTAAAGCATTAATCCATTGGGTGTACATAGCCCGATGCGAAGACTAAAGCATTAATCCATTGGTGTAAATAACCCAATGAGAAGACTAGAGCATTAATCCATTGGGTGTACATAACCCAATGAGAAGACTAGAGCATTAATCCATTGGTGTAAATAACCCAATGAGAAGACTAAAGCATTAATCCATTGGTGTAAATAAGACATTTGTGTAAGCCTTTTCCCAGTATTTTAAATTTGGCCCAATATTTCCCAGTATTTTAAATTTGGCCCAATATTTCCCAGTATTTTAAATTTGGCCCAATATTTCCCAGTATTTTAAATTTGGCCCAATATTTCCCAGTATTTTAAATTTGGCCCAATATTTCCCAGTATTTTAAATTTGGCCCAATATTTCCCAGTATTTTAAATTTGGCCCAATATTTCCAAAGATATTTTAAATTTGGCCCAATATTTCACAGTATTTTAAATTTGGCCCAATATTTCCCAGTATTTTAAATTTGGCCCAATATTTCACAGTATTTTCAAATTCCACAGATATAATATTTTAGTATTGTTCTTACAACCATCACAGCGTTTCTGAGAACGTTCCCCTTCCTGTTTGGGAAGTGTGTGTTGCCCAGTCAATCCATATCTCCTCTGACAAAGTGGCTGTGTGCGGATTGCTCCAGATTAGTGCCATTTCAGGGTAGATTGTGAACAATTATACGCGCAGCTCTGTGGGGAGTAGCTGTGGTCTCTGGGGAAACACGGGCCCTGGGGAGTGATGGAATGTACACCTGCACTCACACAGACTGCAGTCTGGTCTGCCTCATACAATGACTAGCATACAGACAGACCGAGCATCTGGTCTGCCACATACAATGACTAGCACACAGACAGACTGCACGGCTGGTCTGCATCATAAAATGACTAGCATACAGACAGACCGCACGTCTGGTCTGCCTCATTCAATGACTAGCATTCAGACAGACTTCACGTCTTGTCTGCCTCATACAATGACTAGCATACAGACAGACCGCACGTCTGGTCTGCCTCATACAATGACTAGCATACAGACAGACCGAATATCTGGTCTGCCTCATAAAATGACTAGCATACAGACAGACCGCACATCTGGCCTGACTCATACAATGACTAGCATACAGACAGACTGAACGTCTGATCTGCCTCATACAATTACTAGCATAGAGACAGACTGAACGTCTGTTCTGCCTCATACAATGACTAGCATACAGACAGACTGAACCTCTGGTCTGCCTCATACAATGACTAGCATACAGACAGACTGCAGATACAGGACTATATGTCAGATACAGGACTATATGTCAGGCAGATACAGGACTATATGTCAGAAAGATACAGGACTATATATCAGATACAGGACTATATGTCAGATACAGGACTTTATGTCAGATACAGAATATATGTCAGATACAGGACTATATGTCAGATACAGGACTATATGTCAGATACAGGACTATATGTCAGACAGATACAGGACTATATGTCAGAAAGATACAGGACTATATATCAGATACAGGACTATATGTCAGATACAGGACTATATGTCAGATACAGGACTATATGTCATATACAGGACTATATGTCAGGCAGATACAGGACTAAATGTCAGATACAGGACTATATGTCAGACAGATACAGGACCTAATGTCAGATACAGGACTATATGTCAGATACAGGACTATATGTCAGATACAGGACTATATGTCAGAAAGATACAGGACTATATGTCAGATACAGGACTATATGTCAGATACTGGACTATATGTCAGACAGATACAGGACCTAATGTCAGATACAGGACTATATGTCAGATACAGGACTATATGTCAGAAAGATACAGGACTATATGTCAGATACAGGACTATATGTCATATACAGGACTATATGTCAGATACAGGACTATATGTCAGATACTGGACGATATGTCAGACAGATACAGGACCTAATGTCAGATACAGGACTATATGTCAGATACAGGAATATATGTCAGACAGATACAGGACTATATGTCAGATACAGGACTATATGTCAGATACAGGACTATATGTCAGAAAGATACAGGACTATATGTCAGATACAGGACTATATGTCATATACAGGACTAAATGTCAGATACAGGACTATATGTCAGATACAGGACTATATGTCAGATACAGGACTATATGTCAGATACAGGACTATATGTCAGGCAGATACAGGACTAAATGTCAGATACAGGACTATATGTCAGACAGATACAGGACCTAATGTCAGATACAGGACTATATGTCAGATACAGGACTATATGTCAGATACAGGACTATATGTCAGAAAGATACAGGACTATATGTCAGATACAGGACTATATGTCAGATACTGGACTATATGTCAGACAGATACAGGACCTAATGTCAGATACAGGACTATATGTCAGATACAGGACTATATGTCAGAAAGATACAGGACTATATGTCAGATACAGGACTATATGTCATATACAGGACTATATGTCAGATACAGGACTATATGTCAGATACTGGACTATATGTCACACAGATACAGGACCTAATGTCAGATACAGGACTATATGTCAGATACAGGAATATATGTCAGACAGATACAGGACTATATGTCAGATACAGGACTATATGTCAGATACAGGACTATATGTCAGAAAGATACAGGACTATATGTCAGATACAGGACTATATGTCATATACAGGACTAAATGTCAGATACAGGACTATATGTCACATACAGGACTATATGTCAGAAAGATACAGGACTATATGTCAGATACAGGACTATATGTCAGATACAGGACTATATGTCAGAAAGATACGGGACTATATGTCAGATACAGGACTATATGTCATATACAGGACTATATGTCAGATACAGGACTACATGTCAGATACAGGACTATATGTCAGACAGATACAGGACCTAATGTCAGATACAGGACTATATGTCAGATACAGGACTATATGTCAGGCAGATACAGGACTATATGTCAGATACAGGGCTTTATGTCAGATACAGAACTATATGTCAGATACAGGACTATATGTCAGATACAGGACTATATGTCAGACAGATACAGGACTATATGTCAGGCAGATACAGGACTATATGTCAGAAAGATACAGGACTATATGTCAGATACAGGACTGTTTGTCAAATACAGGACTATATGTCAGGCAAATACAGGACTAAATGTCAGATACAGGACTATATGTCAGACAGATACAGGACCTAATGTCAGATACAGGACTATATGTCAGATACAGGACTATATGTCAGAAAGATACAGGACTATATGTCAGATACAGGACTATATGTCAGACAGATACAGGACTATATGTCAGAAAGATACAGGACTATATGTCAGATACAGGACTATATGTCATATACAGGACTATATGTCAGATACAGGACTATATGTCAGATACTGGACTATATGTCAGACAGATACAGGACCTAATGTCAGATACAGGACTATATGTCAGATACAGGAATATATGTCAGACAGATACAGGACTATATGTCAGATACAGGACTATATGTCAGATACAGGACTATATGTCAGAAAGATACAGGACTATATGTCAGATACAGGACTATATGTCATATACAGGACTAAATGTCAGATACAGGACTATATGTCACATACAGGACTATATGTCAGAAAGATACAGGACTATATGTCAGATACAGGACTATATGTCAGATACAGGACTATATGTCAGAAAGATACGGGACTATATGTCAGATACAGGACTATATGTCATATACAGGACTATATGTCAGATACAGGACTATATGTCAGATACAGGACTACATGTCAGACAGATACAGGACCTAATGTCAGATACAGGACTATATGTCAGATACAGGACTATATGTCAGGCAGATACAGGACTATATGTCAGATACAGGGCTTTATGTCAGATACAGAACTATATGTCAGATACAGGACTATATGTCAGATACAGGACTATATGTCAGACAGATACAGGACTATATGTCAGGCAGATACAGGACTATATGTCAGAAAGATACAGGACTATATGTCAGATACAGGACTGTATGTCAGATACAGGACTATATGTCAGGCAAATACAGGACTAAATGTCAGATGCAGGACTATATGTCAGACAGATACAGGACCTAATGTCAGATACAGGACTATATGTCAGATACAGGACTATATGTCAGAAAGATACAGGACTATATGTCAGATACAGGACTATATGTCAGACAGATACAGGACTATATGTCAGATACAGGACTATATGTCAGATACTGGACTATATGTCAGACAGATACAGGACTATATATCAGATACAGGACTATATGTCAGATACAGGACTATATGTCAGACAGATACAGGACTATATGTCAGATACAGGACTATATGTCAGATACTGGACTATATGTCAGACAGATACATTACCTAATGTCAGATACAGGACTATATGTCAGATACAGGACTATAAGTCAGACAGATACAGGACTATATGTCAGATACAGGACTATATGTCAGATACAGGACTATATGTCAGATACAGGACTATATGTCAGATACTGGACTATATGTCAGATACAGGACTATATGTCAGAAAGATACAGGACTATATGTCAGATACAGGACTATATGTCAGATACTGGACTATATGTCAGACAGATACAGGACCTAATGTCAGATACAGGACTATATGTCAGATACAGGACTATATGTCAGAAAGATACAGGACTATATGTCAGATACAGGACTATATGTCAGATACAGGACTATATGTCAGATACAGGACTATATGTCAGATACAGGACTATATGTCAGACAGATACAGGACCTAATGTCAGATACAGGACTATATGTCAGATACAGGACTATATGTCAGGCAGATACAGGACTATATGTCAGCTACAGGGCTTTATGTCAGATACAGAACTATATGTCAGATACAGGACTATATGTCAGACAGATACAGGACTATATGTCAGGCAGATACAGGACTATATGTCAGAAAGATACAGGACTATATGTCAGATACAGGACTGTATGTCAGATACAGGACTATATGTCAGGCAAATACAGGACTAAATGTCAGATGCAGGACTATATGTCAGACAGATACAGGACCTAATGTCAGATACAGGACTATATGTCAGATACAGGACTATATGTCAGAAAGATACAGGACTATATGTCAGATACAGGACTATATGTCAGACAGATACAGGACTATATGTCAGATACAGGACTATATGTCAGATACTGGACTATATGTCAGACAGATACAGGACTATATATCAGATACAGGACTATATGTCAGATACAGGACTATATGTCAGACAGATACGGGACTATATGTCAGATACAGGACTATATGTCAGATACTGGACTATATGTCAGACAGATACATTACCTAATGTCAGATACAGGACTATATGTCAGATACAGGACTATAAGTCAGACAGATACAGGACTATATGTCAGATACAGGACTATATGTCAGATACAGGACTATATGTCAGATACAGGACTATATGTCAGATACTGGACTATATGTCAGATACAGGACTATATGTCAGAAAGATACAGGACTATATGTCAGATACAGGACTATATGTCAGATACTGGACTATATGTCAGACAGATACAGGACCTAATGTCAGATACAGGACTATATGTCAGATACAGGACTATATGTCAGAAAGATACAGGACTATATGTCAGATACAGGACTATATGTCATATACAGGACTATATGTCAGATACAGGACTATATGTCAGATACTGGACTATATGTCAGACAGATACAGGACCTAATGTCAGATACAGGACTATATGTCAGATACAGGACTATATGTCAGATACAGGACTATATGTCAGAAAGATACAGGACTTTATGTCAGATACAGGACTATATGTCAGATACTGGACTATATGTCAGACAGATACTGGACCTAATGTCAGATACAGGACTATATGTCAGATACAGGACTATAAGTCAGACAGATACAGGACTATATGTCAGATACAGGACTATATGTCAGATACAGGACTATATGTCAGATACAGGACTATATGTCAGATACTGGACTATATGTCAGATACAGGACTATATGTCAGAAAGATACAGGACTATATGTCAGATACAGGACTATATGTCAGATACTGGACTATATGTCAGACAGATAGAGGACCTAATGTCAGATACAGGACTATATGTCAGATACAGGACTATATGTCAGAAAGATACAGGACTATATGTCAGATACAGGACTATATGTCATATACAGGACTATATGTCAGATACAGGACTATATGTCAGATACTGGACTATATGTCAGACAGATACAGGACCTAATGTCAGATACAGGACTATATGTCAGATACAGGAATATATGTCAGACAGATACAGGACTATATGTCAGATACAGGACTATATGTCAGATACAGGACTATATGTCAGAAAGATACAGGACTATATGTCAGATACAGGACTATATGTCATATACAGGACTAAATGTCAGATACAGGACTATATGTCACATACAGGACTATATGTCAGAAAGATACAGGACTATATGTCAGATACAGGACTATATGTCAGATACAGGACTATATGTCAGAAAGATACGGGACTATATGTCAGATACAGGACTATATGTCATATACAGGACTATATGTCAGATACAGGACTATATGTCAGATACAGGACTATATGTCAGACAGATACAGGACCTAATGTCAGATACAGGACTATATGTCAGATACAGGACTATATGTCAGGCAGATACAGGACTATATGTCAGATACAGGGCTTTATGTCAGATACAGAACTATATGTCAGATACAGGACTATATGTCAGATACAGGACTATATGTCAGACAGATACAGGACTATATGTCAGGCAGATACAGGACTATATGTCAGAAAGATACAGGACTATATGTCAGATACAGGACTGTATGTCAGATACAGGACTATATGTCAGGCAAATACAGGACTAAATGTCAGATACAGGACTATATGTCAGACAAATACAGGACCTAATGTCAGATACAGGACTATATGTCAGATACAGGACTATATGTCAGAAAGATACAGGACTATATGTCAGATACAGGACTATATGTCAGACAGATACAGGACTATATGTCAGAAAGATACAGGACTATATGTCAGATACAGGACTATATGTCATATACAGGACTATATGTCAGATACAGGACTATATGTCAGATACTGGACTATATGTCAGACAGATACAGGACCTAATGTCAGATACAGGACTATATGTCAGATACAGGAATATATGTCAGACAGATACAGGACTATATGTCAGATACAGGACTATATGTCAGATACAGGACTATATGTCAGAAAGATACAGGACTATATGTCAGATACAGGACTATATGTCATATACAAGACTAAATGTCAGATACAGGACTATATGTCACATACAGGACTATATGTCAGAAAGATACAGGACTATATGTCAGATACAGGACTATATGTCAGACAGATACAGGACTATATGTCAGATACAGGACTATATGTCAGATACAGGACTATATATCAGATACAGGACTATATGTCAGATACAGGACTATATGTCAGATACAGGACTGTATGACAGATACAGGACTATATATCAGATACAGGACTATATGACAGATACAGGACTATATGTCAGAAAGATACAGGACTATATGTCAGATACAGGACTATATGTCAGACAGATACGGGACTATATGTCAGATACAGGACTATATGTCAGATACAGGACTATATGTCAGAAAGATACAGGACTATATGTCAGATACAGGACTATATGACAGATACAGGACTATATGACAGATACAGGACTATATGTCAGATACAGGACTATATGACAGATACAGGACTATATGACAGATACAGGACTATATGACAGATACAGGACTATATGTCAGAAAGATACAGGACTATATGTCAGATACAGGACTATATGTCATATACAGGACTATATGTCAGATACAGGACTGTATGTCAGAAAGATACGGGACTATATGTCAGACAGATACAGGACTATATGTCATATACAGGACTATATGTCAGATACAGGACTATATGTCAGATACAGGACTATATGTCAGATACAGGACTATATGTCAGATACAGGACTATATGTCAGATACAGGACTATATGTCAGATACAGGACTATATGTCAGATACAGGACTATATGTCAGACAGATACAGGACCTAATGTCAGATACAGGACTATATGTCAGATACAGGACTATATGTCAGGCAGATACAGGACTATATGTCAGATACAGGGCTTTATGTCAGATACAGAACTATATGTCGGATACAGGACTATATGTCAGATACAGGACTATATGTCAGACAGATACAGGACTATATGTCAGGCAGATACAGGACTATATGTCAGAAAGATACAGGACTATATGTCAGATACAGGACTGTATGTCAGATAGATACAGGACCTAATGTCAGATACAGGACTATATGTCAGATACAGGACTATATGTCAGAAAGATACAGGACTATATGTCAGATACAGGACTATATGTCAGATACAGGACTATATGTCATATACAGGACTATATGTCAGATACAGGACTATATGTCAGATACAGGACTATATGTCAGACAGATACAGGACCTAATGTCAGATACAGGACTATATGTCAGATACAGGACTATATGTCAGGCAGATACAGGACTATATGTCAGATACAGGGCTTTATGTCAGATACAGAACTATATGTCGGATACAGGACTATATGTCAGATACAGGACTATATGTCAGACAGATACAGGACTATATGTCAGGCAGATACAGGACTATATGTCAGAAAGATACAGGACTATATGTCAGATACAGGACTGTATGTCAGATAGATACAGGACCTAATGTCAGATACAGGACTATATGTCAGATACAGGACTATATGTCAGAAAGATACAGGACTATATGTCAGATACAGGACTATATGTCAGACAGATACAGGACTATATGTCAGATACAGGACTATATGTCAGATACTGGACTATATGTCAGACAGATACAGGACTATATATCAGATACAGGACTATATGTCAGATACAGGACTATATGTCAGACAGATACGGGACTATATGTCAGATACAGGACTATATGTCAGATACTGGACTATATGTCAGACAGATACATTACCTAATGTCAGATACAGGACTATATGTCAGATACAGGACTATAAGTCAGACAGATACAGGACTATATGTCAGATACAGGACTATATGTCAGATACAGGACTATATGTCAGATACAGGACTATATGTCAGATACAGGACTATATGTCAGAAAGATACAGGACTATATGTCAGGCAGATACAGGACTATATGTCAGAAAGATACAGGACTATATGTCAGATACAGGACTGTATGTCAGATACAGGACTATATGTCAGGCAAATACAGGACTAAATGTCAGATACAGGACTATATGTCAGACAGATACAGGACCTAATGTCAGATACAGGACTATATGTCAGATACAGGACTATATGTCAGAAAGATACAGGACTATATGTCAGAAAGATACAGGACTAAATGTCAGATACAGGACTATATGTCAGATACAGGACTATATGTCAGATACAGGACAAAATGTCAGATACAGGACCTAATGTCAGATACAGGACTATATGTCAGATACAGGACTATATGTCAGATACAGGACTAAATGTCAGATTCAGGACTATATGTCAGATACAGGACTATATGTCAGACAGATACAGGACCTAATGTCAGATACAGGACTAAATGTCAGATTCAGGACTATATGTCAGATACAGGACTAAATGTCAGATACAGGACCTAATGTCAGATACAGGACTATATGTCAGGCAGATACAGGACTATATGTCAGATACAGGACTATATATCAGATACAGGACTATATGTCAGATACAGGACTATATATCAGATACAGGACTATATGTCAGGCAGATACAGGACTGAGAAAGGAATCTTTGAGTCACAGTATTCTACATATATTTGTGGCCCGGTATTTAAACATCATGTCTCTTATCAAATACAAACGAGATGTTTAAATATTCAATGAAATCACCATTCATCAAGATGATTGACAGCCACGTCCTTGTATAAGGCACACTGATGATATTTCCAGAAGGTTTTTCAGCTCAACACAGATCTGTGCTGACTTTACTGACGCATGCAACCTGCTAAAGTCCTCGTGGGACGAATTAAATGGAGAAAAAAAGTGAAATTTGCTCTGCTCCACTTTAAGCACATGTACTGTTGCTGTTTGGTACATAAAGGCTTTTAGTGACCCCATATACTGTTGCTGTTTGGTACATAAAGGGTTTTAGTGACCCCATATACTGTTGCTGTTTGGTACATAAAGGGTTTTAGTGACCCCATATACTGTTGCTGTTTGGTACATAAATGGTTTTAGTGACCCCATATACTGTTGCTGTTTGGTACATAAAGGGTTTTAGTGACCCCATATACTGTTGCTGTTTGGTACATAAAGGGTTTTAGTGACCCCATATACTGTTGCTGTTTGGAACATAAAGGGATGTTTTGAGTGTTAAAGTTTTAATATATAGTTTGACTATAATAGGTTTGAAGCTGTTTGACACATTTTGTTTTGCATTGTATAATTGTGGCATTGTTAATGACGTGGTATGATGCGATATTCAGTAACCGTTAACGAACCAAGACTGCTGGGGGGGGGCGGGGGGGGGGGTTTGTCCACTTCAATTTAAAGCCAGATATGTTGGCTGTTCAGAACCAGCGTTCCTTCTCGGTGAGGTTTCAACAGACATGTTTTATTTGTTTATTTAATAGACTTATTCATTACATACAGATGGTTTCAATATATTGACATAGGGGAGAAGTGGAGAGGGGGGTGGGGGTAGGGGTGGGGGGGGTCCATAGTTTCAGTTGTATAAATGTTATGAATTAATGCATTTGATCACCTCCATATTTTCCTGTCTGGCTCATTAGTTTTATGTTCTTTAAACGTCAACTCTATCAATGCCACTGTGTGTACTGTGTAATATGAGTGAACACTAATACAATTATATGAAATGAAATTACACACATAAAAAATAAATAAAAAAATACACATTTTGAACTCTGCGTGACCGGCACCTCTTCCTGACTCTAGTATTATGAGTCTATGCACATTTGAGATGGGCTCGCCAATGAGAAGGGGAACCATTGAGGGGGGGGGGGGACGGGGGGACCCTCCATCTTGACAGGGGGAAAGGTTACAGAGCGACTCCTGTTGAGAGTTTCCAAAGCTTCCCATCTTCAAAGTCATTAGGATTTTTTTATTTTTTTTACTTTTTATAATTAGCAGACACATCTTACAGATCGTCAGCTGCAGCGGCTCCCGGGGGACTAGTCGTCTGCCAGATACGGGCCTCTCCATCTGACGCTGTCTCGCTCTACATGCCACGCCACTCCACTCCACCACTCCGCCGCCCTGCGTTAGGGGGGCTGCCTACCGCCACTCCTCCGCTCTGCGTTCGGGGGGCTGCCTACCGCCTCGCCACCGCCCTGCGTTCGGGGGGCTGCCTACCCCCTCGCCACCGCCCTGCATTCGGGGGGATGCCTACCCCCTCGCCACCGCTCTGCGTTAGGAGGGCTGCCTACCGCCTCGCCACCGCCCTGCGTCAGGGGGGCTGCCTACCCCCTCGCCACCGCCCTGCATTCGGGGGGATGCCTACCCCCTCGCCACCGCTCTGCGTTAGGAGGGCTGCCTACCACCACACCACCGCCCTGCGTTAGGAGGGCTGCCTACCACCACGCCACAGCCCTGCGTTAGGGGGCTGCCTACCACCACACCACCGCCCTGCGTTAGGGGGGCTGCCTACCACCACGCCACCACCCTGCGTTAGGGGGGCTGCCTACCACCACCGCTCTGCGTTAGGGGGCTGCCTACCACCACCGCTCTGCGTTAGGGGGGCTGCCTACCACCACGCCACCGTCCTGCGTTAGGGGGGCTGCCTACCACCACGCCACCGCCCTGCGTTAGGGGGGCTGCCTACCACCACGCCACGGCCCTGCGTTAGGGGGGCTGCCTACCACCACGCCACGGCCCTGCGTTAGGGGGGCTGCCTACCACCACGCCACCGCCCTGCGTTTGGGGGGCTGCCTACCACCTCGCCACCGCCCTGCGTTAGGGGGGCTGCCTACCACCACCTCCCTGCGTTAGGGGGGCTGCCTACCACCTCGCCACCGCCCTGCGTTAGGGGGGCTGCCTACCACCTCGTCACCGTGAGCCCAGGCTTCAGGCCTTGTACCATGACATGTAGACGTGAACCCAGGCTTCAGGCCTTGTTCCATGACATGTAGACGTGAACACAGGCTTCAGGCCTTGTACCATGACATGTAGACGTGAACAGAGGCTTCAGGCCTTGTTCCATGGCATGTAGACGTGAGCCCAGGCTTCAGGCCTTGTACCATGACTTGTAGACGTGAACACAGGCTTCAGGCCTTGTACCATGACATGTAGACGTGAACACAGGCTTCAGGCCTTGTTCCATGACATGTAGACGTGAACACAGGCTTCAGGCCTTGTTCCATGACTTGTAGACGTGAACACAGGCTTCAGGCCTTGTACCATGACTTGTAGACGTGAGCCCAGGCTTCAGGCCTTGTACCATGACTTGTAGACGTGAACACAGGCTTCAGGCCTTGTACCATGACATGTAGACGTGAACACAGGCTTCAGGCCTTGTTCCATGACATGTAGACGTGAACACAGGCTTCAGGCCTTGTTCCATGACATGTAGACGTGAACACAGGCTTCAGGCCTTGTTCCATGACATGTAGACGTGAACACAGGCTTCAGGCCTTGTACCATGACTTGTAGACGTGAACACAGGCTTCAGGCCTTGTACCATGACATGTAGACGTGAGCCCAGGCTCCAGGGCTTGTTCCATGACATGTAGACGTGAACACAGGCTTCAGGCCTTGTTCCATGACATGTAGACGTGAACAGAGGCTTCAGGCCTTGTACCATGACATGTAGACGTGACCACAGGCTTCAGGCCTTGTTCCATGACATGTAGACGTGAACACAGGCTTCAGGCCTTGTTCCATGACATGCAGACGTGAGCCCAGGCTTCAGGCCTTGTTCCATGACATGTAGACGTGAACACAGGCTTCAGGCCTTGTTCCATGACATGCAGACGTGAGCCCAGGCTTCAGGCCTTGTACCATGACATGTAGACGTGAACACAGGCTTCAGGCCTTGTCCCATGACATGTAGACGTGAACAGAGGCTGTGATAAAACATAATTTGTGATGAATGAGTTGAAGGAGATTTTTGTTTTCGATCCAAGCTAGAGACTTTCTCTGCTGTATTTTTTGTTCATCTTTTAGTTGCAGATCTAGTGACACAAACAAGAACAACACAGATCATCTCTCCGTACTAGTTGATGGGTATAACATCTGGTATTCAGCCTGCAGTAGAAACACCTTGGGAAATACCACGTCCAATATGGGGTGCTTGAGCTAATCTAAACCACAGCTAACACAAATCATCTCTTCCCCCCACCACGGCTGAGCTGAGCACCACCAGTCTTCCTCACCTCAGACCCAGCCTGTACTGCCCACAGCCCAGCGAACTGCACTGCTACTGTAAACAAATCCTGCCATTTAATGGGTATAGAACTGAGCCATCCATCAGTCCCTACCTGTCGTCTTGCCATGACAACAACATGATTTGTCTACAGTCAGTAAAGTGGGATCCAATGTACCCTGCCCAGAGGAGAGGAGGGGAGAGGTAGGAGGTGGAGGGGACGTAAACAAGGTAAACAAATGTTGTTATATTTCCTGGATCTACACACCATTAGATATCATTGTGCCGGGGAAATAACCTGGCAGGTATCTAGAAGTGTATGTCACAGGAGTTAAACTAAACAACCAACTCCTTTTGTTAAAGTTTGAAGGCATTTTGTTACGGAAGTAGAGTCAAGACTTAACCTTATAAAACCCTGAAAAACCCAGAAAACCACATAGAAGATCAACAGAGAGGTTTATGAAGAACGTATCATATGTTGGAAGTGAAAAATCAATTGAGAGTGTTGTATCAGCTTTGATTTGATGGCCATAGGTATGAAGCCTGTCTGTTTCCTGCCATCCTTATCCTTTCCCGAAGCTAACTGATACATCTTCTCTGTGGGTTACGGTGGAAGCCTGTCTGTTTCCTGCCGTCCTTATCCTTTCTCGAAGCTAACTGATACATCTTCTCTGTGGGTTACGGTGGAACAGACCTCTGACTAGAATGATGTTGGTGTGACCGTGGAACAACAGATTCTCTACAATAAAACTGGAACTGGCCAAGCCTTCACACGACAGAAGGGGCAATGCTTATCCATAACAGACGGCACAGAGCTAGCCTTCACAGAACAGAACAGAACAGAACAGGAAGGCTTTACAGCTAGTCTTCACAGAACAGAACAGGAAGTCTTATCCAAAACAGACTGGAACTGGCTAAGCCTTCACACGACAGAACGGGCAATGCTTATCCATAACAGACTGCACAGAGCTAGCCTTCACAGAACAGAACAGAACAGAACAGGAAGGCTTTACAGCTAGTCTTCACAGAACAGAACAGAACAGGAAGTATTATCCATAACAGACTGCACAGAGCTAGCCTTCACAGAACAGAACAGGAAGACTTTTCCATAACAGACTGCACAGAGCTAGTGTTCACAGAACAGAACAGGAAGGCTGTTCCAGAACAGATTGCACAGAGATATGCTAGTGATTTGTTTGTCTTGGCCAGAAAATACTCCCTAAGTTTTAAAGGGACGTTGTGCATGCTCTCAGAATGTCCCAGGGGCCCCTGCTCTCACTATCCAGACAGAGAGAAAGGCATGCTGGGTATTCAAATTATAGCCTGATGTTTTATACCTGTTATAACTGCACTGCAATGAGTTATGCAAACAAATGGACACAATCAACATTAATCTGGAGTCTGGAATCCTTCCAGGAATAGATCAACGTGAGCACACAATCACACCAAACACAGAAATCACAACTAAAGGAGTGCCAGTTATCTGGGACATCTACAAATAACAATTTAAACATCTTGGAGGGTCGTAACATTCCTTCATCTGACCCGATGTAGCTAGAGTATCAGGTGATCAGACACAAGATTCATGTCCATTGTATTAGTAAATACCCTTCTGTAACAAACAAAAACAAAGCCCATCTGGCCAAGGTTTTTTTGGAGAGTCGAGCTATGTGATTTCCATCCCTCTGATGTTTCAAGATATTCAGAGTGACCAACAGGCCTGGAGATGTCCATGACTGTTCCATTGATTGGTTGCTACGTAAACTGCTCAGAGATCTTACCTTGAGATATTTCAACGTTTAGGGGGCAGATGGTATTTATCACACTATGTAAATTAAAGGACTTGTGCTGATGGCATGTCAAAGAAATAACTAGTTAATAAACCTTGAATTTATTTGTATGTAGGAAAATTGCCACCTCTTTTTTTTTTGTACCTTGAGGCGAGGATCCTTTTTGAAATTCATGTTTTGATAAATTCCCAGGCTTTCGGAGTAATTTAGCCATCTAGAGGGGCTGTTGAGCCTTGGTGTGTGTTCCTGACCCTCGGGGACCGACTGAACCACATCTGCATATCCAAGTTCAAATATATATTCAGGATGATTGGTTTTCAACATTAAGTTGTTGATCTAACCTCCTGATGGATTTGTTAGAGTGTCCTCCCCATCCCGTTTCATTTCATTTCTAAAACTCTGTGAGTTTAATCCCCTAAATAAAACCCTCTCAAATACATCTTTACTAAATTCATTGATTGAGTTGAGCCCAACTCACATTCCTGGCCCGATTTCATAGTCAAAACATGGAATCAACATTCCTCAATCCATTTATTTTCCATAAGCATGGATAACGGGGGGGGGCCTCTAATACTTCGTACATGTCAATAAGGAGGATGGTAGGACTCTGTTACAGGTCAGCCAGCGCTGTGTGAACATAATGACCACAGACAGGGGTGCTATTGGGGCCCTAATTCTGCAAGAGAAACACAATCCTAGCCACACTAACAGACATGAAATCGGATCAGACGTCTACACACGTCAGACTAATCCAAAGTCATTCAGGGCAGAGGACTTGCCAACGTTTAAATGGTTCCCGAATGAAAATGACAAGTGAACAGTGACCTCCTCTTGTGAATTTTCAGTTTGTTTTATTAGGTAAACTTCGACACGTGATTCTAGACTGTGTTGTTGTTACGGTGTTAAGGGGGCCGGCCACCTAAGAACAAGAGGCACCTTTTACGACGACAAAGTCGATTCCGGTTACGAGGCGTTGCTAAGGACATGATGGGATCGGCCATATTGTTTTTTCTTTATTTTCTTGTGCCTCACTAATTACCATCCTCATTTGCAAACTACAGACGAGGCGTATTTACAGCATGCTACATGCAAACAATGATGCTGATGAGTTAATACGCTGCGCTAAGTGCGCGGTTAGCGTCGTTGCGTACTGTTAGCAACATGCTCAATAGCCTTAAACATTAATTGCTACAGTAAGCAGAGGAAGCAGCTCAAATGATTTATAATGTTTTTGGCGGAATTGCTGCTAGTGTTATTTTTGTTGTTGTTGATTAGTATGGTATTACACAAACCGCAGCCACGGTTTGCTGAAATTGTTAGTCAGCGCCGATGAATGCAATTAGATTTTAATGGGCTCTTAAAGGGACTGGGGTGGGGGGGGTGGGGGGGGGGTGGGGGTATGAAGAAATAGAAACGGACAACGCTGCAACACGCTTTGTCTTTTAGTGAGCTGCACATCATGAGTCCCATGTAGAAGGAGACAGATGGAATTACTGAATATAGTGGAAGACATTTTCCACCAAAATATTTCCTTTTTTTTCCCAAGAAAATTCTAACTGTGTGTTAGGGTGCACTGTTTCGGGGGCTCCCGAGTGGCGCAGCGGGTAACTACAGACCCTGGTTCGATTCCAGGCTGAATCTCAACCGTCCGGGATTGTCCCATAGGGACCGTCCCATAGGGACCCATAGGGACCGTCCCATAGGGACCTATAGGGACCCATAGGGACCGTCCCATAAGGACCCATAGGGATCGTCCCATAGGGCGGCACACAATTGGCCCAGTGTCGTCTGGGTTTGGCCGGAGTAGGCCGTCATTGTAAATAATAATTTGTTCTTAACTGACTTGCCTAGTTAAATAAAGGTTAAATAAAAAAAAAATAATAATAATAATGAGCAGATGAGGGAGACAGTCGGTGACAGTGAGAATGACAGATTATTAAGTTACCCAGAAGGTGAGTGAAGAAGTGAGGCTGCGTTATTGACCTTGTAGTACAGATTCCTGCCAATAACTCAGAATGAAGGAGCCACATATTTCATCCCAGATAGAATGAAATCATATCAATTATTACACCGTGTGTAAACAGATCCATTTCCAGACAGACCTCAGCCTGCTGTGTGTGTGTGTGTGTGTGTGTGTGTGTGTGTGCGTTTGAGGAGAAGAAGTCATTTGCAGGAAGAGAACCTTGAACAAGGTCAGCCTGACTGAGCCTCAACATGCCTGGAGCCAGGAGCCAGGGACAGGAGCCTCACAGCCGACACAAGCCTCCTCTGAGCTGCCTGGCCTCGGGGCACAGTGATCCCACTCCCCCCTCTCTCCTCCCACTGCTCCAGATTCCAGACCAACACCATCCACACTCTGCAGGGTGGTTAATGCCAGTGCTAACAGTCAACTATTAATACACACACACGGAGGCGCACAAACACGCCACACACACACACACGCACACACACACACACACACACACACACACACACACACACACACACACACACACATACACACACACACACACACACACACTCTAGCCGTATAGAAAGCAGAGTCTGTGTGGTCCTGTGAAGTCAGGCCTGTTTTGAGTGCTGTAGAAGGTGTTGGTGCAGAAACAGGGCCTGTTTGATCTGCCTCCACAACTCCACAGCTCCAGACTCAGCCAGTGGTGTGAGGTGAGTCTCCACATCTCCAGACTCAGCCAGTGGTGTGAGGTGATTCTCCACATCTCCAGACTCAGCAAGACTCAGCCAGTGGTGTGAGGTGATTCTCCACATCTCCAGACTCAGCCAGACTCAGCCAGTGGTGTGAGGTGATTCTCCACATCTCCAGACTCAGCCAGACTCAGCCAGTGGTGTGAGGTGATTCTCCACATCTCCAGACTCAGCCAGTGGTGTGAGGTGAGTCTCCACATCTCCAGACTCAGCCAGTGGTGTGAGGTGATTCTCCACAGCTCCAGACTCAGCCAGTGGTGTGAGGTGAGTCTCCACATCTCCAGACTCAGCGAGTGGTGTGAGGTGATTCTCCACATCTCCAGACTCAGCCAGACTCAGCCAGTGGTGTGAGGTGAGTCTCCACATCTCCAGACTCAGCCAGTGGTGTGAGGTGAGTCTCCACATCTCCACATCTCCACATCTCCAGACTCAGCCAGACTCAGCCAGTGGTGTGACGTGAGTCTCCACATCTCCAGACTCAGCCAGTGGTGTGAGGTGATTCTCCACATCTCCAGACTCAGCCAGTGGTGTGAGGTGAGTCTCCACATCTCCAGACTCAGCCAGACTCAGCCAGTGGTGTGAGGTGAGTCTCCACATATCCAGACTCAGCCAGTGGTGTGAGGTGATTCTCCACATCTCCAGACTCAGCCAGTGGTGTGAGGTGAGTCTCCACATCTCCAGACTCAGCCAGTGGTGTGAGGAGAGGATCCCTGGGGACACTCACTCTTAGGAAAAAAAGTAATCTTCAGCTGTCCCCTTTGAAGAACCCTGGCTGGATTCAGGTAGAACCTTTTGGGGTTCCATGTAGAACCCTGAGTTTGTTTTAGATGGAACCAAAAAACGGATTCTACCTGGAACTTCAAAGGGATTTACCTGGAACCAAAAAAAGGGGGTTCGCCTATGAGGACAGCCAAAGAACCCTTTTGGAACCCTTTTTCTTCCCTCTAAAAGAGTTAAGGACTGGACATTCCACTCTGAGGCCGGGCTGTGGTTCTTATGACTTGATTGTATAGACATTTCTGTCACACCCTGACCATAGTTTGCTTTGTATGTTTCTATGTTTTGCTTGGTCATGGTGTGATCTGAGTGGGCATTCTATGTTACATGTCTAGTTTGTCTATTTCTATGTTTGACCTGATATGGTTCTTAATCAGAGGCAGGTGTTAGTCATTGTCTCTGATTGGGAACCATATTTAGGTAGCCTGTTTTCTGTTGGGTTTTGTGGGTGATTGTTCCTGTCTCTGTGTTTGCACCAGATAGGGCTGTTTTGTTTTTTTCCCCCCACACATTTCTTGTTTTGTTAGTCTATTCATGTGTAGTTGCTTTATTAAAGAACCATGAATAGAAACCACGCTGCATTTTGGTCCGCCTCTCCTTCAACTCAAGAAAACCGTTACAATTTCACACAATGGACGTGAAGCTAGTGATTATTATACTTGTACGCGAACAGTTTCGCATTCAAATATGCAACGTATGTGCAAACGTTAAAATGTCAAGACGGGTCAGTTTTGTACGAAACCAAGTAATTATCATTTTAAACTTTAGAGCTGCAGTAAGCAATCTACAGTGTAAATATTAATTAACGTGTGGATTCAGTGCCTCGCCGTCATCATAATGGACATGTGTGCACATGACAGCATTACAAAGCCCGGCGTGTGGGAACATTGTAATGTATTTTATAAGTTGTTTTTAATAAATGACTTAATTTTCTCCGATAGTCTAAAAAAATAATAATAATGTCGTCCTTGTTCGGGATGGATGTCTCTCAGCAAGCTGCTCAGACAATTACAAGACAGACGACATGGTGTTAATCAGGAATCAATATCCACTTACTCTTACGTATTTGACGCTGATAGGTTTCAACTAGATTATTTTAGATTTGCGTTCTCATTAGCATACATTTGAAACATAATAAAAATTTAAAGAATCTATGATTTTGTAGCGTTCGGGTTTCATCAGATGAATCTGAGGGGGGGGGGGGTTAACGAAGACTAACGACAGGCAGGGCCGGGCTGTCACGGTGACAAACTGGATGAACACCCGTGTGTGTTGGGGAGGTTAAGAAGCGCTGGGAAAGACAGGTGACTTCATCTAAACCCTATTAGCGTCGGTTAACTCTTGTGTCTCTCAATTAGACCCGTCATTTTGTATTTCCCCAAAACCCGCCATGCTGATAAATAGCTAACGCCGCAGGAATTCAGCAACTGCTTTCTTCAAGGGAGAAAAAAAAATAGACCTTACTGAAATGGATAAGAACTCACTGAAATGGATAAGAACTCACTGAAATGGATAAGAACTCACTGAAATGGAAAATAACTCACTGAAATGGAAAATAACTCACTGAAATGGATAAGAACTCACTGAAATGGTTAAAAACTCACTGAAATGGTTAAAAACTCACTGAAATGGATAAGAACTCACTGAAATGGTTAAAAACTCACTGAAATGGAAAATAACTCACTGAAATGGAAAATAACTCACTGAAATGGATAAGAACTCACTGAAATGGTTAAAAACTCACTGAAATGGAAAATAACTCACTGAAATGGAAAATAACTCACTGAAATGGATAAGAACTCACTGAAATGGTTAAAAATTTACTGAAATGGTTAAAAACTCACTGAAATGGAAAAGAACTCACTGAAATGGTTAATAACTCACTGAAATGGAAAATAACTCACTGAAATGGAAAATAACTCACTGAAATGGATAAGAACTCACTGAAATGGAAAAGAACTCACTGAAATGGAAAATAACTCACTGAAATGGATAAGAACTCACTGAAATGGTTAATAACTCACTGAAATGGATAAGAACTCACTGAAATGGTTATCTTACTCCACTGATGTTTTTAAATCTTTAGCCAATTATAAAAACAGTCCTGGTCTTTGTGTTATATGCTAGACAGCCATTATATGTGAGTGCAAACGGGTGTTTCCACTGTAATAATACCGTGTGGTGTTTTAATACTGAGTGGGAAGACCTGCAAATCAAATTAAACATGAAAATCAAAGCCTCCTTTATATTAGATTACAGAGGGGTTTGGGTTAAACCAAGCACACAACACTGTGTTGAATCGACGTAATGAACTTAGCAAGCAACCTTAATTAAACAGGCTATATCCCCATGCATATCCATCTAATGATGTCAGGCACAGCAGCAATTAACCGAACCTTCTATGAAAGCAAACAGTGTGGGGGTAAGTCCCCATAAATACAGGACAGGCCGTAGCTTATTGAAACCCTCCTGAAAAAAAAAAAAAAAAATACAATTAATTAGTATGTTATGTTTCAGGAAGATGCTGCCTTTAACATTCCACCCCAGAGGACATCATGTGCCTGCCTTAGATTAAAGATGAACTATCGCTTGGTAAAGCCTTCATAATGAAAGAGCTGGAGAATACCTCCATATACCCTGCTAATTAGCAGTGGACTTGAACAGAGTGTGTGTTTTTTTTTGTGTTGGCCCCCTCTACATTATAACATCCATTATAACTAACCTGTCAGGCAGGTTTAATCGGAACAACCCGCTGTGGACCAGCCAAGACATTTACAAGGACAAGAAGCAGAAAAATACTTTCATTCTTAGTGTCTGCTTTATTAACCAACACACAATAATGTTTTATTTTTCACAAGAAAGTGTTGGAATTAAATTGTTTGCATATCTCTTATTTTGCCAATTAAATACATTTTCTTAGAAGACTGTTAGGCATATAAAGAAGGATATTTTGTTTGCCAGTTTGTGGTTATTCCATAGTTTGAAAACAGCTCTACTATATGTGGTTTTTCCATAGTTTGAAAACAGCTCTACTATATGTGGTTTTTCCATAGTTTGAAAACAGCTCTACTATATGTGGTTTTTCCATAGTTTGAAAACAGCTCTACTATCTGTGGTTTTTCCATAGTTTGAAAACAGCTCTACTATCTGTGGTTTTCCTTAGCAGGCAAAACGTAGCCTCCTTCCAGTACAAACACAGACATCTATTAGGTTCCTGGACTATATCAATTTAAAAGGAAATTATGATTTGGGGATTTTGTTACACCTCTGAGGGACATTGTTTATCTTACTGTCTCCATTGCTTGAGAACATTTGTCCAAACAGAATTAATTAATAAAAAATAAAAATAAAACCTATTTACACACACAGCTCCAAACTGAAACACATTGGCCGAAATGACACAAAACATAATTAGCAAAATGCTTTTAAGACTCTGAAAACATTAAATACATGACACAAAATCAACGACCTCCATCAAAACATACAACTTGTTATTATCTAAGGAAAAGGGATATCAATCAATAGTTACACAATGTCCCACTAAATACTAACTACAATATATATCGATATATGTTATTGATAATTGTAGTTAGTATTTTTTATATATATATATATATATATATATATATATATATATACCGTAACATGGTTAGCCTTATTTTATACTGTGTGTCTGTGCCAGGTGTTGATACTCTAATTATAGTACTGCACCATAAAGTCAAGTAAACATATTATCACAGCATGGGCTGTACTCTTTCGTCCAAAATTGATTTGACCAAAGATGACAAATGTCACTCAAGAGCACGAATATCCAGAAAGAAAAAGCTTTATTTGGTTAGTTCAGTTGCCAGTTAAAATGGACAGTCTTCCTCTATGGGCCCCTTCTACCTCTCCTTGTCCTTGCCCTCAGGGGCCTCTTACTTGGTCCGGTCGTGTAAACAGAAACTCAGAGGTGACCTATTTTATGCATGAATAAGGACTGATTTCGGATTTGAACGATTGTGCAAAAAAATGTTTTGCTCAATTGCAAAAAAGGTTCACATTCATGGGAGTAATTTGTACCAGCCGTGACCTAATGTTAAAATTTTGTTTGTCGTGCTCTTTACCCCCTTTTGAGTATTTTGTAGTAAGTTTTTTTTCTGTTTTGTAAAAAAAGTGCTTAGCATTTCCATTGTGTGTGAAAGCAAGGAGAAATGACTTACAGTTTAGCAAAAAAGAATACTGTTGCCCTCATTAGGTTAGGATGGAGATCAAGTGGACCCCAGTTTCATTAACATTGGCTTAGTAATGAAGAAAAACTGTACTAGTAAACCCAAAGCATCTTGGGAAAACCCCCGTATTAAAAACCCCATGAACCTTCACACCATGATTCAACACAAGAAGTACCAGACATGCTCCAAACTCCAGTCTCTGGTCTCCAAAGAGGGGTTGTCTTTGTCCTCCTCAGGAACTAGAGTCTCTCCAAAGAGGAGTTGTCTTTGTCCTCCTCAGGAACTAGAGTCTCTACAAAGAGGAGTGTTCTTTGTCCTCCTCAGGTGCTAGAGTGTCTCCAAAGAGGAGTTGTCTTTGTCCTCCTCAGGAACTAGAGTGTATCCAAAGAGGGGTTGTCTTTGTCCTCCTCAGGAACTAGAGTCTCTCCAAAGAGGAGTTGTCTTTGTCCTCCTCAGGTACTAGAGTCTCTCCAAAGAGGGGTTGTCGTTGTCCTCCTCAGGTACTAGGGGTCTTGTTTACAGGCCCTGTTTACTGTCAAGGTTATTTGTGTCGAGGTGGAAGTGGTTGTTGCGAGGGGGCGGTCATTAGTCTAGCACGCTAAATTCGTTATGGGAGTTAGCGGCATTCTGAGGACGCCACTAACGCTAGCTAATTGGAGACGTTTTACAAGGGAAGCACTTATCACTTTGCTTATTAAAAATGCTTATTGGAAGCAATAAAACACACATTATGTTGGAGGGGAAATTAATCTAGTGTATTGCCCAGGAACATAATGCAATTGTAATATGTGCCATGTTCCCTCGTAATGACTGCTGTTCAGTTTATTAGCCCTGATGACAGAGGAGCCGTGGCAGGAACCGCTTATTGTTTGACACAGGTTGATGGATGTACAGTGTAAGTCAGTGTTGGAGCACATGCATGGTATGTTTAAGCGGGGGGTGGGGGGGGTGGGTGGGGGGGTATATGGCAAATATAGCACGGCTAAGGGAAGTTCTTAGGCAAGACGCAACGCGGAGTGCCTGGATACAGCCCTTAGCCGTGGTATATTGGTCATATACCACAAACACCAGAGGTGCCTCGTTGCTGTTACAAAGTGGATTCCACACGGTATTAAAGCAGTAAAAATACATGTTTTGTCGTACCCGTGCTATACGGTCTGATATACCACGGCTGTCAGCCAATCAGCATTCAGGGCTTGAAACAGCCCAGTTTTATAATGTGAAGTAACTCACCGTGCCACCTGGGCCAGGTTTGCTTCAACGTGTGATAAACATGTACATATGCTATCCCTATCTCCCCCTTCTTCTTCTTCTTCTTCGTTTGTCTGAAGGGAGGTGCAATGAGGGGAGGAAACCCTGGTGCGCACAGTACATACCTTTCAGCTGTGTTTATTATGCTGACTGGAGAGGCAGGCCAGAGACAACGCAGTGACAACAAATTGTGGGGGTTTGGGATTTTGGAATTAGATCTACAGTGGTAGGAAGGGTTCAGGAACTCTCCTGTGGTGATTGATCTGCAGTGGTAGGAAGGGTTCATGAACTCTCCTGTGTTGATTGATCTGCAGTGATATGAAGGGTTCAGCAACACCTCTGACTGTGTTGATTGATCTGCAGTGATATGAAGGGTTCAGGAACACCTCTGACTGTGTTGATTGATCTGCAGTGGTATGAAGGGTTCAGGAACACCTCTGACTGTGTTGATTGATCTGCAGTGGTAGGAAGGGTTCAGGAACTCTCCTGTGTTGATTGATCTGCAGTGGTAGGAAGGGTTCAGGAACACCTCTGACTGTGTTGATTGATCTGCAGTGATATGAAGGGTTCAGGAACACCTCTGACTGTGTTGATTGATCTGCAGTGATATGAAGGTTTCAGGAACACCTCTGACTGTGTTGATTGATCTGCAGTGATATGAAGGTTTCAGGAACAGTTCTGACTGTGTTGATTGATCTGCAGTGGTATGAAGGGTTCAGGAACACCTCTGACTGTGTTGATTGATCTGCAGTGATATGAAGGGTTCAGGAACACCTCTGACTGTGTTGATTGATCTGCAGTGGTAGGAAGGGTTCAGGAACACCTCTGACTGTGTTGATTGATCTGCAGTGATATGAAGGGTTCAGGAACACCTCTGACTGTGTTGATTGATCTGCAGTGATATGAAGGTTTCAGGAACACCTCTGACTGTGTTGATTGATCTGCAGTGATATGAAGGTTTCAGGAACAGTTCTGACTGTGTTGATTGATCTGCAGTGGTATGAAGGGTTCAGGAACACCTCTGACTGTGTTGATTGATCTGCAGTGATATGAAGGGTTCAGGAACACCTCTGACTGTGTTGATTGATCTGCAGTGGTAGGAAGGGTTCAGGAACACCTCTGACTGTGTTGATTGATCTGCAGTGATATGAAGGGTTCAGGAACACCTCTGACTGTGTTGATTGATCTGCAGTGATATGAAGGTTTCAGGAACACCACCAAACGCCAGACCTTTCTTTGTTGTCTGATGAGGGGGTTCTTACCAAGTTTACCAAATTCTTACTAAGTTTCGCGGCAATTTATTTGTGATCCAATTTATAGCTTTTTGCAATCAAGCAATGCAATCCAATTTTGCCTTTCGTTGGAGGAACTGATTAAAATGTGTAGGAAAAAAGGATTATTCCCCAATGAGAAGTCTTCCAGTCTTGTTCAATTATGAACAAGTCAAATGTTAAAACCAACCTGACTAGTTATTGAACTAATCCTACTGCCAGTCCTATTCTTAATCCTACTGCCAGTCCTATTCTTAATCCTACTGCTAGTCCTATTCTTAATCCTACTGCCAGTCCTATTCTTACTCCTACTGCCAGTCCTATTCTTAATCCTACTGCCAGTCCTATTCTTAATCCTACTGCCAGTCCTATTCTTAATCCTACTGCTAGTCCTATTCTTAATCCTACTGCCAGTCCTATTCTTAATCCTACTGCCAGTCCTATTCTTAATCCTACTGCTAGTCCTATTCTTAATCCTACTGCCAGTCCTATTCTTAATCCTACTGCCAGTCCTATTCTTAATCCTACTGCCAGTCCTATTCTTAATCCTACTGCTAGTCCTATTCTTAATCCTACTGCCAGTCCTATTCTTAATCCTACTGCCAGTCCTATTCTTAATCCTACTGCCAGTCCTATTCTTAATCCTACTGCCAGTCCTATTCTTAATCCTACTGCCAGTCCTATTCTTAATCCTACTGCTAGTCCTATTCTTAATCCTACTGCCAGTCCTATTCTTAATCCTACTGCCAGTCCTATTCTTAATCCTACTGCCAGTCCTATTCTTAATCCTACTGCTAGTCCTATTCTTAATCCTACTGCCAGTCCTATTCTTAATCCTACTGCCAGTCCTATTCTTAATCCTACTGCCAGTCCTATTTTTAATCCTACTGCCAGTCCTATTCTTAATCCTACTGCTAGTCCTATTCTTAATCCTACTGCCAGTCCTATTCTTAATCCTACTGCCAGTCCTATTCTTAATCCTACTGCCAGTCCTATTCTTAATCCTACTGCCAGTCCTATTCTTAATCCTACTGCCAGTCCTATTCTTAATCCTACTGCCAGTCCTATTCTTAATCCTACTGCCAGTCGAATTCTTAATCCTACTGCCAGTCCTATTCTTAATCCTACTGCCAGTCGAATTCTTAATCCTACTGCCAGTCCTATTCTTAATCCTACTGCCAGTCGAATTCTTAATCCTACTGCCAGTCCTATTCTTAATCCTACTGCCAGTCGAATTCTTAATCCTACTGCCAGTCCTATTCTTAATCCTACTGCCAGTCGAATTCTTAATCCTACTGCCAGTCCTATTCTTAATCCTACTGCCAGTCCTATTCTTAATCCTACTGCCAGTCCTATTCTTAATCCTACTGCCAGTCCTATTCTTAATCCTACTGCCAGTCCTATTCTTAATCCCACTGCTAGTCCTATTCTTAATCCTACTGCCAGTTGAATTCTTAATCCTACTGCCAGTCCTATTCTTAATCCTACTGCCAGTCCAATTCTTAATCCTACTGCCAGTTGAATTCTTAATCCTACTGCCAGTCGAATTCTTAATCCTACTGCCAGTCGAATTCTTAATCCTACTGCTAGTCCTATTCTTAATCCTACTGCCAGTCAAATTCTTAATCCTACTGCCAGTCGAATTCTTAATCCTACTGCCAGTCGAATTCTTAATCCTACTGCCAGTCTTATTCTTAATCCTACTGCCAGTCCTATTCTTAATCCTACTGCTAGTTATATTCTTAATCCTACTGCTAGTCCTATTCTTAATCCTACTGCCAGTCCAATTCTTAATTCTACTGTCAGTCCTATTCTTAATCCTACTGCTAGTTATATTCTTAATCCTACTGCCAGTCCAATTCTTAATCCTACTGCCAGTCCAATTCTTAATCCTACTGCCAGTCCTATTCTTAATCCTACTGTCAGTCCAATTCTTAATCCTACTGCCAGTCCTATTCTTAATCCTACTGCCAGTCCAATTCTTAATTCTACTGTCAGTCCTATTCTTAATCCTACTGCTAGTTATATTCTTAATCCTACTGCCAGTCCAATTCTTAATCCTACTGCCAGTCCAATTCTTAATCCTACTGCCAGTCCTATTCTTAATCCTACTGTCAGTCCAATTCTTAATCCTACTGCCAGTCCTATTCTTAATCCTACTGCCAGTCCTATTCTTAATCCTACTGCTAGTCCAATTCTTAATCCTACTGCTAGTCCTATTCTTAATCCTACTGCCAGTCCTATTCTTAATCCTACTGCCAGTCCAATTTTTAATCCTAATGTTAGTTATGTTCTTAATCCTACTGCTAGTTATATTCTTAATCCTACTGCTAGTCCTATTCTTAATCCTACTGCCAGTCCTATTCTTAATCCTACTGCCAGTCCTATTCTTACTCCTACTGCCAGTCCTATTCTATAAATAATGGTTCTATTTTAAATCACCTCATCGTCGCCAAAATAATATTTATATTTGATTTAAATCTAGACTTTAGAAAGGGTTGAGTTTATTTTGTGCAGAGAAAAACTGTTCTGAGAAGCTTACATTAGAATCTGATTCAGGTCTATCCTCAACTGAGGTGAATATATAGTCACCGCCCCAGCCCTCGCCTCCCTTCCCCCATCCGGACCCCCCCCCCCTCCAATCAGAAACAGTTGTGACAAAGGCAATACGCTGAGACCGAGGTGACAGCTGAATATCTGGTAGTTCTGGCTGGCTCTACATGTACACACTAGGAACAGTCTGGGTTGAAGGTCTCCCCCCAGTGTAATATAATAACATGGTTGTTTGATTGTCAGTGTGATAAACATGAGAGCATAGATGTTCCATTTATCAAATTACCAAGTTAGCAAGGGTTGACAGAGACCCCAATTCACCACCTAATGAATGACAGCTTTGAGAGGACAAAGGCCAAACCAGGCAGCAGAGGGGGGAAGGAAGGACTTATTGAGAGGACAGAAAGACCAGGTGGGCGGAGGCCAAACCAGGCAGCAGTGGGGGAAGGGAGGACTCATATGTCATCGTAACGTTTGTCCAGAGAGCTTAGGAAATGTAAAGTGGTGTCTGCTTTTTGCCTGCATCAGAATGGCCATGAAATGGCTGAATGACTACCAGATATAATTGGTGATAAGGTGCTGCCAGGACCAGAGTAGACCAGGACCAGAGTAGACCAGGACTAGAGTAGACCAGGACTAGAGTAGACCAGGACTAGAGTAGACCAGGACCAGAGTAGACCAGGACCAGAGTAGACCAGAGGATACCAGGACCAGAGTAGACCAGAGTAGACCAGGACCAGAGTAGAACAGGACCAGAGTAGAACAGGACCAGAGTAGACCAGGTCCAGAGTAGACCAGGACCAGAGTAGACCAGGACCAGAGTAGACCAGAGTAGACCAGTACCAGAGAAGACCAGGACCAAGAGTAGACCAGGACCAGAGTAGACCAGGACCAGAGTAGAACAGGACCAGAGTAGAACAGGAGCAGAGTAGACCAGGACCAGAGTAGAACAGGACCAGAGTAGAACAGGAGCAGAGTAGACCAGGACCAGAGTAGAACAGGACCAGAGTAGACCAGGACCAGGACCAGAGTAGACCAGGACCAGAGTAGAACAGGACCAGAGTAGACCAGGACCAGAGTAGAACAGGACCAGCGTAGACCAGGACCAGAGTAGAACAGACAAACCTATCAGTATTATAGTAGCTAACCTACCGTAGGTCTCTACCAGACAAACCTATCAGTATTATAGTAACCTACCGTAGGTCTCTCTCTACCTCTCCCAGACAAACCTATCAGTATTATAGTAGCTAACCTACCGTAGGTCTCTACCTCTCCCAGACAAACCTATCAGTATTATAGTAGCTAACCTACCGTAGGTCTCTACCTATCCCAGACAAACCTATCAGTATTATAGTAGCTAACCTACCGTAGGTCTCTACCAGACAAACCTATCAGTATTATAGTAACCTACCGTAGGTCTCTACCTCTCCCAGACAAACCTATCAGTATTATAGTAGCTAAACTACCGTAGGTCTCTTCCTCTCTCAGACAAACCTATCAGTATTATAGTAGCTAACCTACCGTAGGTCTCTACCTCTCCCAGACAAACCTATCAATATTATATTGCAAACTGTACAGTCTGTCTCTGTTATAGACAACCCCTGTAAGTATAGCGTACGGTACTGTCCATCTCTCTCATAGAGAACTCTACCAGTGTTATTTTACATAGCGTACAGTACTGTCCATCTCTCTCGTGGAGAACTCTACCAGTGTTATTTTACATGTGAACAGTACTGTCCATCTCTCTCGTAGAGAACTCTACCAGTGTTATTTTACATAGCGTACAGTACTGTCCATCTCTCTCGTAGAGAACTCTACCAGTGTTATTTTACATGTGAACAGTACTGTCCATCTCTCTCGTAGAGAACTCTACCAGTGTTATTTTACATAGCGAACAGTACTGTCCGTCTCTCTCGTAGAGAACTCTACCAGTGTTATTTTACATAGTGAACAGTACTGTCCATCTCTCTCGTAGAGAACTCTACCAGTGTTATTTTAGATAGCGTACAGTACTGTCCATCTCTCTCGTAGAGAACTCTACCAGTGTTATTTTACATAGTGAACAGTACTGTCCATCTCTCTCGTAGAGAACTCTACCAGTGTTATTTTACATAGCGAACAGTACTGTCCATCTCTCTCGTAGAGAACTCTACCAGTGTTATTTTACATAGCGTACAGTACTGTCCATCTCTCTCGTAGAGAACTCTACCAGTGTTATTTTACATAGCGAACGGTAGGTATTTCTATAACAGTCAGCGCCTGCTCTCTGAGGAAACAACGTTATGGCTGGTCAACTCATTGGTCGGTTTATAGAGGTGTAGATATTTGATTACCTAAAAATGTATTGATCCTCAAGGTACCAACAATTTTTCTAGTATAGTGATTTACTCTACGTTTATGTTTGGGGTTGATGATAATAATATAATGATATTATATAGATAGAGGTGTTAATCCTATAACATATCTAATAATATTATATAGAGTGTTAATCCTATAACATATTTAATAATATTATATATTGGTGTTAATCAGGGTTGCCCTTTTTTGCCTATGTTAATCCTATAACATATCTAATAATATAATATAGAGTGTTAATCCTATAATATATCTAATAATATAATATAGAGTGTTAATCCTATAATATATCTAATAATATTATATAGAGTGTTAATCCTATAACATATTTAATAATATTATATATTGGTGTTAATCAGGGTTGCCCTTTTTTGCCTATGTTAATCCTATAACATATCTAATAATATAATATAGAGTGTTAATCCTATAATATATCTAATAATATAATATAGTGTTAATCCTATAACATGGTTAATAATATTATATAGTGGTGTTAATCAGGGTTGCCCTTTATTGCCTATGTTAATCCTATAAAGTTAATATTATGTATGGATCAGTCTGGATCGTTTGTGAGACTGGTGGAAGGATCCAGAAGCTCTGACCCACAGTAGAGTCTACTGCCAGTCACAGATCTGACTGCGTGACCGAAGCAAATCCCATTTCAAATGTTGGGAACATCAACAAATAAACAAGGCATTTTACAATCGTCATAGGGGCTGTTTTTTTCCTGGTCCTGCTGTTCTGCTGATTGGGCCGTAATACTGCCATCACAGCACCATTAAAATAGGGTTCTCAGACCGCTGGGTAATATAATTCACCGCTTGAAGGGGAAGCGTGTCCTTATAAGATCATATATCATTCCGGTGAAAGAGTCTTGACAGTTCTCAAAAACGTCAGATACTTCAATTAAACCATTTCCTTCTCCGTTGTGGTTCCACGTAAGTAGGCAGCGATCCTTCAGGTGGTGCCCGACAGACAGGGGAAGATACAGGGAAAATGATTGGTACAGGCAAAGTTTAATCAATGTATTAGATCGGCTGAGTGCTTGAAGATATTTCTGATACCGGCATGTGTCTATCACAGCTGTCCAAAACTGCCTGTAAAGGCCTGGGATGCTTTGCGGTAAATAGATCACTGGCGTTGTTCTAGGCTATACGTCCTACCCGCTATGAATAAAAATGATCTGCGAAGACGACAGCGGATAGAAGAGGGTTGCTCACAGAAATTAGATTTTGTATTCTGCACAACGTGCCCGAGCAATTTCACCGTAACATTGCAAAGTGGTCGCTTATATCACTGCGATATCTGTTTTTATTATTTCCAATGTAAAAGGGCCTCTTGATCCATATTTATTACCAATTGAGTCATCCACCCGTATAACATGAGATGACACATACATAGTGGTTCGTCCATTTCCCCTGCAGCAAATCCAATAGATTCACATTGTGAATGTTTATCTAATACCGTTTATTAGATTGTTCGACTACAGAAGAAGAACAACGCATCACATATAAATACGAGGTATGTCTATATCCCCTTTGCATAGTTATCCCTAAATATACAGGACAGCATTGACAAGAACACTAGCTTATCATTAATGAAGGTAATGAATAGAGAAAAGTCTATAGAAAACACTAGGTTATCATTATCAAGTTAATGAATAGAGAAAAGACTATAGACCAGTAGGTTGTCATTAAGTCTATAGATCCATAGGTTATCATTAAGTCTAGGTTATCATTAAGTCTATAGATCACTAGGTTATCATTAAGTTGATGAGGAGAGAAAAGACTATAGACCAGTAGGTTATCATTAAGTTAATGAGGAGAGAACAGACTATAGACCAGTAGGTTATCATTAAGTTAATGAGGAGAGAACAGACTATAGACCAGTAGGTTATCATTAAGTTAATGAGGAGAGAAAAGACTATAGACCAGTGGGTTATCAATAAGTTAATGAGGAGAGAACAGACTATAGACCAGTAGGTTATCATTAAGTTAATGAGGAGAGAACAGACTATAGACCAGTAGGTTATCATTAAGTTAATGGGGAGAGAACAGACTATAGACCAGTAGGTTATCATTAAGTCTATAGACCACTAGGTTATCATTTAGTCTATAGACCACTAGGTTATCAATAAGTTAATGAGTAGAGAACAGACTATAGACCAGTAGGTTATCAATAAGTTAATGAGTAGAGAACAGACTATAGACCAGTAGGTTATCATTAAGTCTATAGACCACTAGGTTATCAATAAGTTAATGAGTAGAGAACAGACTATAGACCAGTAGGTTATCATTAAGTTAATGAGGAGAGAAAATACTATAGACCAGTAGGTTATCATTAAGTCTATAGACCACTAGGTTATCATTAAGTCTATAGACCAGTAGGTTATCATTAAGTCTATAGACCAGTAGGTTATCATTAAGTCTATAGACCACTAGGTTATCATTAAGGTAATGAGTAGAGAACAGACTATAGACCAGTAGGTTGTCTTTAAGTTAATGAGTAGAGAACAGACTATTGACCAGTAGGTTGTCTTTAAGTTAATGAGGAGAGAACAGACTATAGACCAGTAGGTTATCATTAAGTTAATGAGTAGAGAACAGACTATAGACCAGTAGGTTGTCTTTAAGTTAATGAGAAGAGAACAGACTATAGACCAGTAGGTTATCATTAAGTCTATAGACCACTAGGTTATCATTAACTCTATAGACCACTAGGTTATCATTAAGTCTATAGACCACTAGGTTATCATTAAGTCTATAGACCACTAGCTTATCATTAAGTTAATGAGTAGAGAACAGACAATAGACCAGTAGGTTATCATTACGTTATTAGAGCATACTACAGCCCTAGCTTCCATCATACTACAGCCCTAGCTTCCATCATACTACAGCCCTAGCTTCCATCATACTACAGCCCTAGCTTCCATCATACTACAGCCCTAGCTTCCATCATACTACAGCCCTAGCTTCCATCATACTACAGCCCTAGCTTCCATCATACTACATCCCTAGCTTCCATCATACTACAGCCCTAGCTTCCATCATACTACAGCCCTAGCTTCCATCATACTACAGCCCTAGCTTCCATCATACTACAGCCCTAGCTTCCATCATACTACAGCTCTAGCTTCCATCATACTACAGCCCTAGCTTCCATCATACTACAGCCCTAGCTTCCATCATACTACAGCCCTAGCTTCCATCACGGTTATACCACACAGGGATTTAGGTCATGGTTCCTATGAGGCTGCTCTTGGAGAAACACCACAACATCCCACAAGACCTTTAGCCATACTAAATCTGCCTTTTTTCCTGCTTCCTGTATTCCATATGGTTTTCTCAGGCTTTCTAGGTCAGACGTCTTAAATAGTGGGGTTTTGTTGCTGCAGCATCTAGACTCGCAGGTATTTACAGGGAAACCTGGAGAGTATCAGGACTGCTCTGTGATCATAGAAAACATGTTCCACTGGGGACTGTACCCACATGGGGCAGACATACACAGAATGAAGTGGACAATATATATATATATATATATATATGTTCTTTCTTTCCCTGTTTCTGCTGCATGGGATATGACTGCTATTGCCCTGTTTCTGCTACATGGGTTATGACTACTGTTGTCCTTTCTTATTTTTTTTGCTTCACAGGATATGTCTGTTGTTGCCCAGATTTTAACGAATCGGTTGTCTCTCTCGCCACACACACATACTCACACACTCACACACACACACACACACACACACACTCACACACTCACACACTCACACACTCACATATACACAGCAGCAGCAATTACAACATTTGGCATTGATGAGGCTCATTGTTGCCATTCCCGTGGAGGCCAGGCCTAGCGTGGGTGTGGAAACTAAATGACCCTCTACCCTCAGTTGTAGGCTCTCCCAAGGGGGCCCGGGTTGCCCTGTGAGTAAGCTTGTACCACGGCTGCCCTTGACATACCTTCTCTGCAGACCCGGGAACGCCAGGTTGGACGCCAGGTCTTTTGCCAGGCCTGTGAATGGAGTGCTGTGTGCCAGATGCTACCAGCTGTGCTAGAGGTTTCACAACGGCGGACACCTGTCCTCTCGGAGCCGGGGCTCCAGAAGCCATCAGCAGTTGGCCCTAAAGAGCCGTCAGCAGGAAATGAGGCAGCAACCTCGAAGTGAAAAGCCTTGCGTGGCCCTTGCTGAGAACCCTTAATGAGGCAGCAACCTCGCTGCCAAGCCACGTTTAGAGACACACACAGGTTTCCTTTACCATCATTTACCTCAGCATGTTTCTGGCCTGAGGACATTTCCACAACACTTTTGTCATGTATTTGGCCTGTGTCATTTGGAACAATTAGATGACGATGACATCTGACTTTGGTCAAGAACATGCAAGACTAATTCGGTCAATGATTAGGAACAAAAATTTTTTTTTGTTTTTTGCAGGACTGTGATCGGCACTATAATTTGTGATGATACCATCTCCCAAAAGTATAGCTTCAGGGATAAGGGACCGTGGTCCAGGAGCGTTCCTATAGCTACTCCTTGTAACGTACACAGTAGACCACTTTTGATCTGAGCTTTTGGTTTTCTAGTCACGTTTATTTATCAACAATTTCAGAACAATACCCGCCAATTTTCACTACTCTCAGATCTAGAAGCTGTGAAAATCTTTGTTCAATTACCTTCGTCTTTACAATGTGATATCAAAAAAAAGTAATTATAGAAAAGGGCCTTATGGGAATGTGGTTAATATGAACCACAATTCGTGTCATGACCCATGTTATTTGTGAGACATGAATTACAGCCGAGCTCTGTGGCTTCCCCCTAGTGGGCTACAAGGGACTACCTGGAGTTCTGTGGCTTCCCCCTAGTGGGCTACAAGGGACTACCTGGAGTTCTGTGGCTTCCCCCTAGTGGGCTACAAGGGACTACCTGGAGTTCTGTGGCTTCCCCCTAGTGGGCTACAAGGGACTACCTGGAGTTCTGTGGCTTCCCCCTAGTGGGCTACACGGGACTACCTGGAGTTCTGTGGCTTCCCCCTAGTGGGCTACAAGGGACTACCTGGAGTTCTGTGGCTTCCCCCTAGTGGGCTACAAGGGACTACCTGGAGTTCTGTGGCTTCCCCCTAGTGGGCTACAAGGGACTACCTGGAGTTCTGTGGCTTCCCCCTAGTGGGCTACAAGGGACTACCTGGAGTTCTGTGGCTTCCCCCTAGTGGGCTACACGGGACTACCTGGAGTTCTGTGGCTTCCCCCTAGTGGGCTACAAGGGACTACCTGGAGCTCTGTGGCTTCCCCCTAGTGGGCTACAAGGGACTACCTGGAGTTCTGTGGCTTCCCCCTAGTGGGCTACAAGGGACTACCTGGAGTTCTGTGGCTTCCCCCTAGTGGGCTACAAGGGACTACCTGGAGTTCTGTGGCTTCCCCCTAGTGGGCTACAAGGGACTACCTGGAGTTCTGTGGCTTCCCCCTAGTGGGCTACAAGGGACTACCTGGAGTTCTGTGGCTTCCCCCTAGTGGGCTACACGGGACTACCTGGAGTTCTGTGGCTTCCCCCTAGTGGGCTACACGGGACTACCTGGAGTTCTGTGGCTTCCCCCTAGTGGGCTACACGGGACTACCTGGAGTTCTGTGGCTTCCCCCTAGTGGGCTACACGGGACTACCTGGAGTTCTGTGGCTTCCCACTAGTGGGCTACACGGGACTACCTGGAGTTCTGTGGCTTCCCCCTAGTGGGCTACACGGGACTACCTGGAGTTCTGTGGCTTCCCCCTAGTGGGCTACAAGGGACTACCTGTAGTTCTGTGGCTTCCCCCTAGTGGACTACACGGGACTACCTGGAGTTCTGTGGCTTCCCCCTAGTGGGCTACAAGGGACTACCTGGAGTTCTGTGGCTTCCCCCTAGTGGGCTACAAGGGACTACCTGGAGTTCTGTGGCTTCCCCCTAGTGGGCTACACGGGACTACCTGGAGTTCTGTGGCTTCCCCCTAGTGGGCTACACGGGACTACCTGGAGTTCTGTGGCTTCCCCCTAGTGGGCTACATGGGACTACCTGGAGTTCTGTGGCTTCCCCCTAGTGGGCTACACGGGACTACCTGGAGTTCTGTGGCTTCCCCCTAGTGGGCTACACGGGACTACCTGGAGCTCTGTGGCTTCCCCCTAGTGGGCTACACAGGACTACCTGGAGTTCTGTGGCTTCCCCCTAGTGGGCTACACGGGACTACCTGGAGTTCTGTGGCTTCCCCCTAGTGGGCTACAAGGGACTACCTGGAGTTCTGTGGCTTCCCCCTAGTGGGCTACAAGGGACTACCTGGAGTTCTGTGGCTTCCCCCTAGTGGGCTACACGGGACTACCTGGAGTTCTGTGGCTTCCCCCTAGTGGGCTACAAGGGACTACCTGGAGTTCTGTGGCTTCCCCCTAGTGGGCTACAAGGGACTACCTGGAGTTCTGTGGCTTCCCCCTAGTGGGCTACAAGGGACTACCTGGAGTTCTGTGGCTTCCCCCTAGTGGGCTACAAGGGACTACCTGGAGTTCTGTGGCTTCCCCCTAGTGGGCTACACGGGACTACCTGGAGTTCTGTGGCTTCCCCCTAGTGGGCTACAAGGGACTACCTGGAGCTCTGTGGCTTCCCCCTAGTGGGCTACAAGGGACTACCTGGAGTTCTGTGGCTTCCCCCTAGTGGGCTACAAGGGACTACCTGGAGTTCTGTGGCTTCCCCCTAGTGGGCTACAAGGGACTACCTGGAGTTCTGTGGCTTCCCCCTAGTGGGCTACAAGGGACTACCTGGAGTTCTGTGGCTTCCCCCTAGTGGGCTACAAGGGACTACCTGGAGTTCTGTGGCTTCCCCCTAGTGGGCTACACGGGACTACCTGGAGTTCTGTGGCTTCCCCCTAGTGGGCTACACGGGACTACCTGGAGTTCTGTGGCTTCCCCCTAGTGGGCTACACGGGACTACCTGGAGTTCTGTGGCTTCCCCCTAGTGGGCTACACGGGACTACCTGGAGTTCTGTGGCTTCCCACTAGTGGGCTACACGGGACTACCTGGAGTTCTGTGGCTTCCCCCTAGTGGGCTACACGGGACTACCTGGAGTTCTGTGGCTTCCCCCTAGTGGGCTACAAGGGACTACCTGTAGTTCTGTGGCTTCCCCCTAGTGGACTACACGGGACTACCTGGAGTTCTGTGGCTTCCCCCTAGTGGGCTACAAGGGACTACCTGGAGTTCTGTGGCTTCCCCCTAGTGGGCTACAAGGGACTACCTGGAGTTCTGTGGCTTCCCCCTAGTGGGCTACACGGGACTACCTGGAGTTCTGTGGCTTCCCCCTAGTGGGCTACACGGGACTACCTGGAGTTCTGTGGCTTCCCCCTAGTGGGCTACATGGGACTACCTGGAGTTCTGTGGCTTCCCCCTAGTGGGCTACACGGGACTACCTGGAGTTCTGTGGCTTCCCCCTAGTGGGCTACACGGGACTACCTGGAGCTCTGTGGCTTCCCCCTAGTGGGCTACACAGGACTACCTGGAGTTCTGTGGCTTCCCCCTAGTGGGCTACACGGGACTACCTGGAGTTCTGTGGCTTCCCCCTAGTGGGCTACAAGGGACTACCTGGAGTTCTGTGGCTTCCCCCTAGTGGGCTACAAGGGACTACCTGGAGTTCTGTGGCTTCCCCCTAGTGGGCTACAAGGGACTACCTGGAGTTCTGTGGCTTCCCCCTAGTGGGCTACAAGGGACTACCTGGAGTTCTGTGGCTTCCCCCTAGTGGGCTACAAGGGACTACCTGGAGTTCTGTGGCTTCCCCCTAGTGGGCTACACGGGACTACCTGGAGTTCTGTGGCTTCCCCCTAGTGGGCTACACGGGACTCCCTGGAGTTCTGTGGCTTCCCCCTAGTGGGCTACACGGGACTACTTGGAGTTCTGTGGCTTCCCCCTAGTGGGCTACACGGGACTACCTGGAGTTCTGTGGCTTCCCCCTAGTGGGCTACACGGGACTACCTGGAGTTCTGTGGCTTCCCCCTAGTGGGCTACACGGGACTACCTGGAGTTCTGTGGCTTCCCCCTAGTGGGCTACAAGGGACTACCTGTAGTTCTGTGGCTTCCCCCTAGTGGACTACACGGGACTACCTGGAGTTCTGTGGCTTCCCCCTAGTGGGCTACAAGGGACTACCTGGAGTTCTGTGGCTTCCCCCTAGTGGGCTACAAGGGACTACCTGGAGTTCTGTGGCTTCCCCCTAGTGGGCTACACGGGACTACCTGGAGTTCTGTGGCTTCCCCCTAGTGGGCTACACGGGACTACCTGGAGTTCTGTGGCTTCCCCCTAGTGGGCTACACGGGACTACCTGGAGTTCTGTGGCTTCCCCCTAGTGGGCTACACGGGACTACCTGGAGTTCTGTGGCTTCCCCCTAGTGGGCTACACGGGACTACCTGGAGCTCTGTGGCTTCCCCCTAGTGGGCTACACAGGACTACCTGGAGTTCTGTGGCTTCCCCCTAGTGGGCTACACGGGACTACCTGGAGTTCTGTGGCTTCCCCCTTGTGGGCTACAAGGGACTACCTGGAGTTCTGTGGCTTCCCCCTAGTGGGCTACACGGGACTACCTGGAGTTCTGTGGCTTCCCCCTAGTGGGCTACAAGGGACTACCTGGAGTTCTGTGGCTTCCCCCTAGTGGGCTACACGGGACTACCTGGAGTTCTGTGGCTTCCCCCTAGTAGGCTACACGGGACTACCTGGAGTTCTGTGGCTTCCCCCTAGTGGGCTACACGGGACTACCTGGAGTTCTGTGGCTTCCCCCCAGTGGGCTACACACGACTACCTGGAGTTCTGTGGCTTCCCCCTAGTGGGCTACACAGGACTACCTGGAGTTCTGTGGCTTCCCCCTAGTGGGCTACACGGGACTACCTGGAGTTCTGTGGCTTCCCCCTTGTGGGCTACAAGGGACTACCTGGAGTTCTGTGGCTTCCCCCTAGTGGGCTACACGGGACTACCTGGAGTTCTGTGGCTTCCCCCTAGTGGGCTACAAGGGACTACCTGGAGTTCTGTGGCTTCCCCCCAGTGGGCTACACACGACTACCTGGAGTTCTGTGGCTTCCCCCTAGTGGGCTACACAGGACTACCTGGAAAGTACAGATGTGCATCTGGCCGTAATGTAGAGCTAACCTTTTCTAGAAAATTCTTGAGCAATAAATTACCACCATGTTGTTTTCTTTCTTCCTCTAAAGATTTCTTTTTTTTTACATTTTAAAATATTTAAGTTACAGTTGTGTCTAAAATGTAAATGTTTTGAAGATGTAGGTCACCCTGGATACTTCCTGTTTTGGGGTTTTGAGTCTGTCTGTCTGTACTGACACCTGTTGAGGGTCAGATACACCAGTATCTCTACCTGTACATGACCATCTGACCATTTATCACTCCAGTGTTCATCTGCTAAATTGTAATTAAACGCCTACCTCCTCGTGCCTTCTGCACACAATGTATACAGACTCTTTTCATTCTACTGTGTAATTGACTTGTTTATTGTTTACTCCATGTGTAACTCTGTGTTGTTGTCTGTTCACACTGCTATGCTTTATCTTTGCCAGGTAGCAGTTGCAAATGAGAACTTGTTCTCAACTAGCCTACCTGGTTAAATAAAGGTGTTCTCAACTAGCCTACCTGGTTAAATAAAGGTGTTCTCAACTAGCCTTCCATGGTTAAATAAAGGTTAAATAACAAAATAAAAATATTCAGGGTGACCAGAATAAAGATGAAGGGAAGACACTGTCTTTCTCTCTTGCCCAGTCTGAGGATGGTAGTATGTTAACGTGTGTATATACCTGTCCTGATTGGTTAATTATTCACTGGTCTCTTGAATAGAGAAGTGTGATTTGTTTTCACGGCAGGGAGCAGGGAGCAGGGACTGAGATTCATGGAGATGAAAAGGACATACACTACGGTGAGGAGTCAGGACGGGTGGCTGTCACTGTCCCTGTCCATGTCCCTGTCCCTGTTCTTGTCCCTGTTCCCGTTCACGTTCCCGTTCCCGTTCCCGTCCCTGTTCCCGTCCCCTTCCCCGTTCCCGTCCCTGTTCCCGTTCCCGTCCCCGTTCCCCGTCCCCGTCCCCGTTCCTGTTCCCGTCCCTGTTCCCGTCCCCGTTCCCGTTCTCGTCCCTGTCCCTGTCCCTGTTCCCGTTCCCGTTCCCGTCCCCGTCCCCGTCCCTGTCCCCGTTCCCGTTCCCGTTCCCGTTCCTGTTCCCGTCCCAGTCCCTGTCCCTGTCCCTGTTCCTGTTCCCGTTCCCGTTCCCGTCCCTGTTCCCGTTCCCGTTCCCGTCCCTGTTCCTGTTCCCGTTCCCGTTCCCGTTCCCGTCCCTGTCCCCGTCCCTGTCCCCATTCCTGTTCCTGTTCCCGTTCCCGTTCCTGTCCCTGTTCCCGTTCCTGTTCCCGTCCCTGTCCCCATTCCTGTTCCCGTTCCTGTCCCTGTTCCCGTTCCTGTCCCTGTCCCCGTTCCTGTTCCCGTTCCCGTTCCTGTCCCCGTTCCTGTTCCCGTTCCCGTCCCTGTCCCCGTTCCTGTCCCTGTTCCCGTTCCTGTTCCCGTTCCCGTCCCTGTCCCCGTTCCTGTTCCCGTTCCCGTTCCCGTCCCTGTTCCCGTTCCTGTTCCACCATGGAGTTGGCTCCTTCAGATCTGTCTGGATCGCAAACCTTCCCACGACTCAGTGGGCTTCACAACTTCATATAAGGAAATATCAGGGCCTGTTGAGATCTGTGGAAAGTACAAAGTTCAGCCGTGTACTGTTTTTAAATGGCTTGTTTTTAATGTTGAAAATACATGTGTCCACAGTGAGAGCAGGTTCCTGTACACCAGAGTATGACGTGACTGGTTTCTATTATAAATGCTTTAAATGAAAACAGAAATGGGCCCAAAATAGTCTCGCTTTGTCACAATAAAAATGTTGGCTCTGAAAAACAATGAGTGTGATGTCTTCCCCCTCAGGACAGGAGAGATAAAACTAGATATATTGAGGTATTGTTTCTCCTCAGGACAGGAGAGATAAATCTAGATATATTGAGGTATTGTTTCTCCTCAGGACAGGAGAGATAAATCTAGATATATTGAGGTATTGTATCCCCTCAGGAGAGATAAATCTAGATATATTGAGGTAGTGCTTCTCCTCAGGAGAGATAAATCTAGTTATATTGTGGTTTTGTTTCTCCTCAGGAGAGATACAGCTAGATATATTGAGGTATTGTTTCTCCTCAGGAGAGATACATCTAGATATATTGAGGTATTGTTTGCCCTCAGGAGAGATAAATCTAGTAATATTGAGGTATTGTTTGCCCTCAGGAGAGATAAATCTAGTAATATTGAGGTATTGTTTGCCCTCAGGAGAGATAAATCTAGTTATATTGATGTATTGTTCCCCTCAGGAAAGGAGAGTTAAATCTAGATATATTGAGGTATTGTTCCCCCTTAGGAGAGATAAATCTAGATATATTGAGGTATTGTTCCCCCTCAGGAGAGATAAATCTAGATATATTGATGTATTGTTTCCACTCAGGACAGGAGAGATAAATCTAGTAATATTGAGGTATTGTTTGCCCTCAGGAGAGATAAATCTAGTTATATTGATGTATTGTTCCCCTCAGGAAAGGAGAGATAAATCTAGATATATTGAGGTATTGTTCCCCCTTAGGAGAGATAAATCTAGATATATTGAGGTATTGTTCCCCCTTAGGAGAGATAAATCTAGATATATTGAGGTATTCTATCCCCTCAGGAGAGATAAATCTAGATATATTGATGTATTGTTTCCACTCAGGACAGGAGAGATAAATCTAGATATAAGCTGAGCATATGTGTCCTATTCGTCGTCTTTGTGCCTTTTCAGATCTGTGTTGGTTGAATCATAAAGGTGTCCGAAATGGCTTTTTTGCAGGGTGACACGTTGCCAAATCAAACGTGCGAGTGTTGCTGTAATGGACGATAATAGATGAATGGACAGACAGAACCAGACTCGGGCCTGACGGAGCTGTTTAACCCCCAGGTAACACTGTTTGTGTATCACTTGTTGGGTGAGAGACATTGGCTTGCTTCCCCCCAAAAAAGCACCCTGGTACCTATGTGCCCCGGGGTAAAAAAAGTAGTGCACCAGATAGGGAATAGGGTACCGTTGTAGACACACTACACACACATGGTGATTGGTGTGCAGAGACTTACGCCATTAACGCAACAGCAGCACCTCTGGTCCAACTTCTTTAAAGAGGATCTGGTTAAACGCTGCTTTTCTCTCCACCTCTCGACAACATCCCAGCTGTAGACCAGCAATACCAATCCTCCCGGGGCAGTGTTTAATTATCGGCCCTGGCAATGCCATCAGTACGTGTGTAATTATGTGTCAGGTTTAGGCGGGTTGGTATGAAGAGTGGAACCGGTGAGTTGATGATTGTTGAAAGTTATTTAAACTAGTCAAAATGTGTCTGTGTCATTAAACAGAGAGGGTCTGACCTCGGCTGTCAGTTATACCTCCGCTATGCAGATATTCTGTTTCTCTCTTTCTTTCTCAGACTCCCCTTCTCCCATTCCCTGCCTTCCTCTCTCTCTCTCCTTCACTCCCTTCGTCTCTCGTTCTCTTTCACTCCCTCCCTCCCTTCTCCCATTCCCTCCCTCCCTCTCTCTCTCTCCTTCACTCCCTTCCTCTCTCGTTCTCTTTCACTCCCTCCCTCCCTCTCCCACTTTCCTTCCTTCCCTCCCTCTCTCGCTCTCCTTCCCTCCCTCTCTCGCTCTCCATCTCTCCCTCTCTCGCTCTCCTTCCCTCCCTCTCTCGCTCTCCTTCCCTCCCTCTCTCGCTCTCCCTCCCTCCTTCCCTCCCTCCCTCCCTCCCTCCTCTCACCGTCTGATAGGAGATAGAGCAGGAAGTGTGAGAAGCTCTGCGTGAATCCTGTTGCTCACACCCATTTCCTGTGTCATCTACAGACACACTTGTGCTGCTCTACTGCCTGCCGGCAGGCACAATATAGAACTACTACACCACAAAAAAAATATGCATATTTTTTAAATTCCAGACAAAAAAATAATATTAACTTGAAATACAAATTAATTTGTTAGAAATAGACAAATAGTGTTATCATTGTCATTGTATCACAGGCTGCATCACATCCGGCCCGTGATTGGTAGTCCCATAGGGCGGGGCACAATTGGCCCAGCGTCGTCCGTGTTTTGGCCGGGGTAGACCGTCATTGTAAATAAGAATTAGTTCTTAACTGACTTGTCTAAGTCAAATAAAGTTTCAATAAAATGTAAAAAAAAAAGTTAAAAAAAACTGTGTTTCATATGATGTGTCCACTGAGAAGTATTTAATGATAGAGTCATGAATGGTGAACATCTTCCATTCTATAATCTACACAATGACATCATATTAGAACAGCATGTGCTGGCTTTAATCTTCAGAGGCCTTTATCATCAGCTGGTTAGAGGAGCTCGCGTTCAGCCTCACAGCCAAAACGTATTGGGCTCCATTAACACAGTAAGAAACACCTTTTTGACACGACGAAATGTAATATTATCTCTCTCCTTTGCTTTCCAGCGCTCTTCAATTTACCAGGACAAGCACCTTGAGCTCCGGCACCGCGTCGACACGAAACGCCGTGGAAGGCACGGCAGGGGGTTGCCGTTAGGCTGGGGGGAGACGATGGGTGAGGTAAGGGGGGTTGGTAGGGAGGTGTTCCTGTGGATTGTAAGATGTGTTGGTGTCCCAAGGACAAGTAGGGAATATCCATATTGTAATGAAAGGCGTGTACTAATTGTAGCTACAGCTCTTTGCTTGAAAGTAATGAGTGGGAAACATGGGGGAGGGGGTTCTCTAAGGATTCATTTGTAGTAAACTGAGAGAGGTGTAATTTAGTTTATTTTACATAACCAAACTTTAGAGGTGTCCCCCTCTTTGGAAAATAAAGTCTACATATTGTTTAATGTGTTGTAAACATTGACATTACAATTTTAACAATATGTAGAGACAGTAAACTACAACCAGGAAATGACTAACAATATGTACAGACAGTAAACTACAACCAGGAAATGACTAACAATATGTACAGACAGGACACTACAACCAGGAAATGAATAACAATATGTACAGACAGTAAACTACAACCAGGAAATGACTAACAATATGTACAGACAGTAAACTACAACCAGGAAATGACTAACAATATGTACAGACAGTACACTACAACCAGGAAATGACTAACAATATGTACAGACAGTAAACTACAACCAGGAAATGAATAACAATATGTACAGACAGGACACTACAACCAGGAAATGATTAACAATATGTACAGACAGTAAACTACAACCAGGAAATGACTAACAATATGTACAGACAGTAAACTACAACCAGGAAATGACTAACAATATGTACAGACAGGACACTACAACCAGGAAATGATTAACAATATGTACAGACAGTAAACTACAACCAGGAAATGACTAACAATATGTACAGACAGTAAACTACAACCAGGAAATGAATAACAATATGTACAGACAGTAAACTACAACCAGGAAATGACTAACAATATGTACAGACAGTACACTACAACCAGGAAATGACTAACAATATGTACAGACAGTAAACTACAACCAGGAAATGAATAACAATATGTACAGACAGGACACTACAACCAGGAAATGATTAACAATATGTACAGACAGTAAACTACAACCAGGAAATGACTAACAATATGTACAGACAGTAAACTACAACCAGGAAATGAATAACAATATGTACAGACAGTAAACTACAACCAGGAAATGACTAACAATATGTACAGACAGTACACTACAACCAGGAAATGACTAACAATATGTACAGACAGTAAACTACAATCAGGAAATGAATAACAATATGTACAGACAGGACACTACAACCAGGAAATGAATAACAATGTGTACAGACAGAACACTACAACCAGGAAATGAATAACAATATGTACAGACAGTAAACTACAACCAGGAAATGAATAACAATATGTACAGACAGTAAACTACAACCAGGAAATGAATAACAATATGTACAGACAGTAAACTGCAACCAGGAAATGACTAACAATATGTACAGACAGTACACTACAACCAGGAAATGACTAACAATATGTACAGACAGTAAACTACAACCAGGAAATGAATAACAATATGTACAGACAGGAAACTACAACCAGGAAATGAATAGCAATATGTGTGGTGTCTCTGAGACCTCCGCTGCCCTGAAACATCTTCATAATGACACACTGGAGCTCTCAGCTTCAATTAAAGTCTAGTATTTGCCCATGTGAATTAGATAATATAGACATTTGACATATAAAGACAATTACGTTCAGATCAGTGATTTCTACAGTGTATTGTGTAGTACTGTATATTCCCCTATAATAGTGATTTCTACAGTGCATTGTATAGTACTGTATATTCCCCTATAACAGTGATCTCCACAGTGTATTGTGTAGTACTGTATATTCCCCTATAACAGTGATTTCCACAGTGTATTCTGTAGTACTGTATATTCCCCTATAACAGTGATTTCTACAGTGTATTGTGTAGTACTGTATATTCCCCTATAACAGTGATTTCTACAGTGTATTGTGTAGTACTGTATATTCCCCTATAACAGTGATTTCTACAGTGTATTGTGTAGTACTGTATATTCCCCCATAACAGTGATTTCTACAGTGTATTGTATAGTACTGTATATTCCCCTATAACAGTGATTTCCACAGTGTATTGTGTAGTACTGTATATTCCCCTATAACAGTGATTTCTACAGTGTATTGTGTAGTACTGTATATTCCCCTATAACAGTGATTTCTACAGTGTATTGTGTAGTACTGTATATTCCCCTATAACAGTGATTTCTACAGTGTATTGTGTAGTACTGTATATTCCCCTATAACAGTGATTTCCACAGTGTATTGTGTAGTACTGTTTAACTCCCTGTAACTGTGAAATATTAGACAATTTACCCAGAGTACGCCCCCCTAATGATATTCATCTACATGAGATAAATTGCAACATTTTATACATTACAGGATAGCCATACATATTACATGCGTTATAAAAAATAATGAGCATTGCACAACTCTATGTGATTTGTACACATTATAGGTATAATACTAATGTAATAAAGACTCAATGTAATCATGTATTTAATACCCTGCAACTGTTCACCAGCTTACGCACATCTGTGCAAAGAATGTGCAATTGTGTTATTTAGTTACCAAACAAAAATACATATTGTTTGTAGATCAGTATATTGGGGGAAGTTGAGAAAAAACAGGGAACGTTGAGCAACCCCATTTGTTGGGGGAAGTAACCCCCTTTGTTTAAGGAAACCATACACAAGCTTTACCAAGTGAAAATTTAAATATTTAGGACGAGGTCATCATTTCATGGAGTCTGTGAAGGAAGAAACTACATGGGAAAAGTGGTTATGTCCAAAAAAATCTGAATTTCACAGAGTCAAATGTATTGTGTTAGAGTTTTCTTGATGTTTGTATCTAAACCAAAGCAGGTTATATGGGGCGGCAGGGTAGCCTAGTGGTTAGAACGTTGGAATAGTAACCGAAAGTGTTACAAGATCGAATCCCCGAGCTGACAAGGTAAAAATCTGCTGTTCTCCCCCTGAACAAGGCAAGGTTCCTAGACCAGTTAACCCACTGTTCCTAGGCCAGTTAACCCACTGTTCCTAGACCAGTTAACCCACTGTTCCTAGACCAGTTAACCCACTGTTCCTAGACCAGTTAACCCACTGTTCCTAGACCAGTTAACCCACTGTTCCTAGGCCAGTTAACCCACTGTTCCTAGACCAGTTAACCCACTGTTCCTAGACCAGTTAACCCACTGTTCCTAGACCAGTTAACCCACTGTTCCTAGGCTGTCATTGAAAATAAGAATTTGTCCTTAACTGACTAGTTAAATAAAGGTACAATATTGAGAGCGGTCTATACATCAGTTGGGGTCTCTATCAGCTTCAATATGAGGTCTTAAACCTGGCATGAAAGTGCCTCCTTGTAGCTGTGTGGACTAATATAGTCAAAATATTTTCCTTTGGTTAAGTTGAGCCACTGGGCTTGGGTAAGTTGAGCCAATGGCCTTGGATAAGTTGAGCCAATGGCCTTGGGTAAGTTGAGCCACTGGGCTTGGGTTAAGTTGAGCCACTGGGCTTGGGTTAAGTTGAGCCAATGGCCTTGGGTAAGTTGAGCCAATGGCCTTGGGTAAGTTGAGCCAATGGCCATTGGGTAAGTTGAGCCAATGGCCATGGGGTAAGTTGAGCCAATGGTTAAACCTATGGCCTTTGGTTAAGTTGAGCCAATGTCCATTGGGTAAGTTGAGCCAATGGCCATGGGGTAAGTTGAGCCAATGGCCATGGGGTAAGTTGAGCCAATGTCCATTGGGTAAGTTGAGCCAATGGCCATGGGGTAAGTTGAGCCAATGGCCATTGGGTAAGTTGAGCCAATGGCCATTAGTTAAGTTTAGCCAATGGCCATTGGTTAAGTTGAGCCAATGGCCATTAGTTAAGTTGAGCCAATGGCCATTGGTTAAGTTGAGCCAATGGCCATTGGTTAACCCGTGTGTTTTCTTAACGGTCAAAAATGACCTGCCCCTATGTTTAACAGCAGAGAAACCGCCCCTAAATAATATTTTTTCAACTTGAAATGTAACGACTTTTCCTAGAGGGATCCCAACATTAGAACAAGTGAAACATCGCCTTTGTTCATATTTCCATGAACGCTGTACACCACCTGGGTACAAAGGTTGTCTTAGGGTCAATTTTGACCCGGCAGTTATAAAATAATTTAAACACCACAAAGACACACACACACACACACACACACACACACACACACACACACACACACACACACATGCACGGAGAAATTGAGATTGTGTGCTGCTGACTGCTGCTGACAAAACTAAAACTTCCTAGCATTTCCCCTCCACGACCCCTCCACGACCCCTCTACGACCCCACCACGACCCTCCACGACCCCACACATGACTCTAGTTCACACACAAAATGAACAACATTTCAGACAAAATAAACATTTCTTGAAAGTATTGTTTACTAATGGGGAATGCAGTCAGAGGCTATAAAGGTGTTGCAGATGACAGTCCCCCCTTTGCTTAAGCCATGAGGGCACTTTTCAGTGACCAACAAGTTGTAGATCAGATTTTTTTCAAATGTTCAGGAGGTACAAGAGAACAATGATTTAGAAGAGGAGGAGGTATCTAAAGAAGAGGATGGTGAAGAATTCAAACCAGAGCACGATGCATCATCTTCAGATGAAGAAGAAATCCCCGGAGCTGAAAGAGAGACATTTTTGTCAAAGAAAAGCAAAATGACATGGTCCTTGTCACCATATGACGACCAGGGCAGGATGGCAGCACAGAACCTTAATTTAGAGTAGTCTGGTTATATTTGGAGTAGCCTGGCTATATTTAGAGTAGTCTGGTTATATTTGGAGTAGCCTGGCTATATTTAGAGTAGTCTGGTTATATTTGGAGTAGCCTGGCTATATTTAGAGTAGCCTAGCTATATTTAGAGTAGCCTAGCTATATTTAGAGTAGCCTAGCTATAGTTAGAGTAGTCTAGCTATAGTTTAGAGTAGTCTAGATATATATACAGTAGTTCAGCTACAGTTACAGTAGTCTTGCTATATTTAGAGTAGCCTAGCTATATTTAAAGTTGCCTAGCTATATTTAGAGTAGCCTAGCTATAGCTATGCTACTCAAACTATAGCTAGGCTACCATAACTATAGCTAGGCTACTCTAAATATAGCTAGGCTACTCAAACTATAGCTAGGCTACTATAACTATAGCTAGGCTACTCTAAATATAGCTAGGCTACTCAAACTATGGCTAGGCTACTATAACTATAGCTAGGCTACTCTAAATATATCTAGGCTACTCAAACTATAGCTATATTACTGTAAATATAGCTAGACTACTCTAACAATAGCTGGACTACTCTAAATATAGCTAGACTACTCTAAATATAGCTAGACTTCTCTAAATATAGCTAGACTACTCTGAATATAGCTAGGCTACAAATTATTATGTACCTATATAAAAAATAAAAATAATACTTTTAATGCTTTCGATTGTTATGAAAAGTGCTACAGAAATGTAACAAACAATTTTTATTATTTTATATACCTGTGGGGTAAGTTGTGCCAAGATACTTAAGCTGTGTTTTCAAAACGTTTATGATTACATCAATTCTGATTATTTCCAGAAATACACAACATCCTGTAATATACGTAGATATCTTTGTTGGAAATAATATTTTATTTCCCTTGACGGAGTGATGTTGAATGTTACCCCACTCTCCGCAAGTATTTATCCGAAACTCGAAAATATCGCATTGACATCAATACCTGACTTACGTAAAGTCCACGTTTTGGATTCGTTCCTATGAGATCTGAAGTGGGAAACATGATTGTGAAACATGTATCATCTTTATTTTATATATTTATATATATTTATATTTATTTATATATATTCTCATGTTTCGCCTGATTGTTCGTATCTTATTTCCGAGTTTTAGACATGTTTTCCCAGATTAGGAACCAAAGCAAAACATTATGACCGGATACACTATTCATTGTTTCCTATCGTCATTCAAACTATTCCTAATTATATATTCTCATGTTTTCATTGGTGGTTTTTATAAATATTGTTTCTATATTAGCTCACCGCAGATTAAATGACCCATTTCTCTCTGGCCACATGACATAGCCTCATTAAAAGTCTCTCGGTTACGTAAACAGTTGAGTCAGAGGAAATACATTATATTCCCTCGGTCAACACATCCAGAGCACTAATTTGTTGACCTTGCAAGTGGATGGGGGTCAGGAGTTGAAAGGGCAGCTGTGGCGGAATTATCTGTCCGTGTTCTGTCCGTGTTCTGTCCGTGTTCTGTCCGTGTTCTGTTCGTGTTCTGTCCGTGTTCTGTTCGTGTACTGTCCGTGTTCTGTTCGTGTTCTGTCCGTGTTCTGTCCGTGTTCTGTCCGTGTTCTGTCCGTGTACTGTTCGTGTTCTGTCCGTGTACTGTCCGTGTTCTGTCCGTGTACTGTCCGTGTTCTGTCCGTGTACTGTCCGTGTACTGTCCGTGTTCTGTCCGTGTACTGTCCGTGTACTCGGGCCTCCAGCTCTGGTCTGTCTCACACTGCAGGATACAGTGTCTCACACTGCAGGATACAGTGTCTCACACTGCAGGATCCAGTGTCTCACACTGCAGGATATGCAGGATACACTTCCCCTTTCCACAGGAGAGAGGAGTTCCTTCAAATAGAGTGGATATGGCTTGCTGACTAAATCGTCCCTTAATCCCCATGTTCGATCCAGTAAAAGTTTAAGAGGAAAAAACAACGCTTTACATTAGGGAGTCATATTCTTAGCCCAGTGTAGACTGTCTCTCCCCCAGGCAGCTTCGATTACTTTATCTTGACATGCAAAGACTATTTATCTTTCCTTTTCGTACAATCTATCTAATATTAAGTCATCCGTACATCCCTCAAAACAACCAAGAAGCCCTGTGTTACTGTATAAAACAACCAAAGGTCCCACTAATCCCTAAAAACAGGAAATGAAACACTATTCTGGCACAATTCAAGTAAATATTTAAATTAACAGTTCTGGTTCAGAGTAAATAGATGATAAACTGAAGATGTTTAAAAAATATATATATATTTTCTTATAGCTGACCAATGATGTCAATAAGATCTGTAATTTCCACCTTGTCAATAGTGGATACAATTATGTGTTATTGTCCTGTATGTGCTACTATGTCTTGTTAGTGTCCTTTCTGAGATACAATGTCTTGTTAGTATCCTGTATGAGCTACAATGTCTTGTTAGTGTCCTGTATGAGCTACTATGTCTTGTTAGTGTTCTGTCTGAGATACAATGTCTTGTTAGTGTTCTGTATGAGCTACTATGTCTTGTTAGTGTCCTGTATGTGCTACTATGTCTTGTTAGTGTCCTGTCTGTGATACAATGATGTGGTAGTGTCCTGTCTGAGATACAATGACGTGTTATTGTCCTGTCTGAGATACAATGATGTGTTATTGTCCTGTATGTGCTACTATGTCTTGTTATTGTCCTGTATGTGCTACTATGTCTTGTTAGTGTCCTGTATGAGATACAATGTCTTGTTAGTGTCCTGTCTGAGCTACAATGTTTTGTTAGTGTCCTGTCTGAGATACAATGACGTGCTATTGTCCTGTCTGAGCTATAATGTCTTGTTAGTGTCCTGTATGAGCTACAGTGTCGTGGTAGTGTCCTGTCTGTGTACTGTCTGAGATACAATGTCTTGTTAGTGTCCTGTCTGAGCTACAATGTCGTGGTAGTGTCCTGTCTGTGTCCTGTCTGAGCTACAATGTCTTGTTAGTGTCCTGTCTGAGCTACAATGTCATGTTAGTGTCCTGTCTGTGTCCTGTCTGAGCTACAAGGTCTTGTTAGTGTCCTGTCTGAGATACAATGTCTTGTTAGTGTCCTGTCTGAGCTACAATGTCATGTTAGTGTCCTGTCTGTGTCCTGTCTGAGCTACAATGTCTTGTTAGTGTCCTGTCTGAGATACAATGTCTGTTAGTTTACTATCCGAGCTTCTTCATGGAGTGACCGTCGTTTTTCACAGACGGCTGAACTTTCTGGCCTGAGTGACAGACCAGAGGCTATCAAACTTCCTAACGGTCGTTGTACTTCCAATGTAATTACCAGTTAATTACTTCCACATGTTAATAGAGATTTTAGCAGAAGAGCATATATATATATATATATATATATATTTATATATCATACAAGAGCTATTGTTACAGAGCCTGAAATAATTTCCATGTGATCGTTTTCAGCGGATATCAAAATCTGAATAATTATGTACTAATTAAGAAAAGTAGGGCCTGCTCCAGAAGTTAAGACTGCATTCATTTGAAGACTTCATTTCATTTACAGTTCTTTAATTGGGATTAAGGGCAGTCAATTATGAGGTGGCTCCACACTCCATCAAGGCCTGCCTCCTCTAAACCCCAACTCAAGGTCAGACTAAGTTAGTCATTCAAAAATGGCACCCTACTCCCTTTATAGTGCACTACATTTGAACAGGGCCTATGGGGGTAGCACACTACAAAAGGCAAGAGGGTGCCATTTGGGACACATGCCCAGTTAAAGTCAGCACAATTCCCTCTGCTCTCACAGCCACATAATTTGTATTGGTGATGTACAGAGCAGCATGTATAGGTGATGTGCAGAGCAGCATGTATTGGTGATGTACAGAGCAGCGTGTATTGGTGATGTACAGAGTAGCATGTATAGGTGATGTATAGAGCAGCATGTATAGGTGATGTACAGAGCAGCATGTATAGGTGATGTATAGAGCAGCATGTATAGGTGATGTACAGAGCAGCATGTATAGGTGATGTACAGAGCAGCATGTATAGGTGATGTACAGAGCAGCATGTATAGGTGATGTACAGAGCAGCATGTATATGTGATGTACAGAGCAGCATGTATAGGTGATGTACAGAGCAGCATGTATTGGTGATGTACAGAGCAGCATGTATAGGTGATGTACAGAGTAGCATGTATTGGTGATGTACAGAGCAGCGTGTATTGGTGATGTACAGAGCAGCATGTATTGGTGATGCATTGGTGATGTACAGAGCAGCATGTATAGGTGATGTACAGAGCAGCATGTATAGGTGATGTACAGAGCAGCATGTATAGGTGATGTACAGAGCAGCATGTATAGGTGATGTATTGAGTAGCATGTATAGGTGATGTACAGAGCAGCATGTATAGGTGATGTACAGAGCAGCATGTATAGGTGATGTATAGAGCAGAATGTATATGTGATGTACAGAGCAGCATGTATAGGTGATGTACAGAGCAGCATGTATTGGTGATGTACAGAGCAGCATGTATAGGTGATGTACAGAGCAGCATGTATTGGTGATGTATAGAGCAGCATGTGTTGGTGATGTACAGAGCAGCATGTATAGGTGATGTACAGAGCAGCATGTATAGGTGATGTACAGAGCAGCATGTATAGGTGATGTACAGAGCAGCATGTATAGGTGATGTACAGAGCAGCATGTATAGGTGATGTGCAGAGCAGCATGTATAGGTGATGTACAGAGCAGCATGTATTGGTGATGTACAGAGTAGCATGTATAGGTGATGTACAGAGCAGCATGTATAGGTGATGTACAGAGCAGCATGTATAGGTGATGTACAGAGCAGCGTGTATTGGTGATGTATAGAGCAGCATGTATAGGTGATGTATAGAGCAGCATGTATAGGTGATGTACAGAGCAGCATGTATAGGTGATGTACAGAGCAGCATGTATAGGTGATGTACAGAGCAGCATGTATTGTCTCATCATCAGTTATTCATTGTTTTACCAGTAAAGACATTTTTTAAGATTCAAAGGTGTATTTTGAACGAATGACTTTGCACTACAATAACATGACTTTACCTGACATTTTGTTAAGCAAGTTTTCTCAGTGTGCTAATCCTACTGCCGATCCTTAGAAACTGCAGTCATGTTGCTATTTAAGACTAGTTTTAGCACTTAAATAATACGCATGTTAGATTGGCTTAATAGATCCTGGTATGAATTTTTAAAGAATCAATACATCAAGTAAGAGTTTTGTCATGCTATTTCAACGTGTTCAGTTGCTGAGACCTGGATTAAACCTATAGTTGAGTTGCTGCCGCCATCACCTAAAAGATACACACACACGATGCATGCTATCTTTTCATTCAGAGGATAAATGCAGTGGACCACTGAACATGATTAGAGCACCTGCTGTTCGGGATAAAGAGACAGTTGCTTGGCGAAATAGACAAATCGTTAGACACCTACCAAGACATTTGTCAGGCAAAGCTTCTCACATGCTTGCATTGGCCCCTCATCATATTCTTTTGAATTATTTTAGACGTTTTGGTAAATGACGTAAAGCGCTCATCATTTTTTTATTTCTGCCAGGAGAACGATCAGGTCATTAGCAATAACAAATGGCCAGGGTTGCACCATATGCCCGTCGTAGATTGTCAACCTTCCACATTATTTCTGACTCGCCAAACAAATTGTCCAGGTTTGGCTCGGATCCATTTTCCCATGGCGGGAACACTGCAAACAATCGTCTTCTCGTAGTCGGTACTTATCCGTCTCCATTTCTCCCTGCTCCGGGTCCCTTACTACAGGATCTCATTAGAACCTACTAGTTCTAGTGCATTCCCTCATTACCTTTACACCATTCACCTTCCTGTCCCTTCCCTACCACAGCGAGATTCACACCGGACCAGACACCAGGCAGCACTTGAGATTACATTTCTGCCTCTTGAAACCTGTCAAATCACACAGTTAGGAGGCGATTGTGCTCTCGGGGAGTGAGTGGAGAGGATAGGAGACATGGAAGGGATAGCAAGAAAACTGTATTTGCAAGCTGATAAATGAGCTCTTTCCCAACTGCATATGGTATGTGTTTTAAACTGGCTCCCTCTGGTCCTCACACCGGAGATTCATCCTTCATGATGAGTAGAAGACCTTCTCCCTCATATGGGGGTCGTGTGTTGAAAGGAAGCTGAAAGTAAAGGCCAAAACGTTGGGGTCCATGCATCGGATACAGCCGCATCTGTGGTTCATTACTGTTACCAACCCTGCTTCAGCAGCAGTCATTACTGATACCAACCCTGCTTCAGCAGCAGTCATTACTGATACCAACCCTCCTTCAGCTGCACGCATTACTGATACCAACCCTCCTTCAGCAGCAGTCATTACTGATACCAACCCTCCTTCAGCAGCACTCATTACTGGTACCAACCCTCCTTCAGCAGCAGTCATTACTGATACCAACCCTCCTTCAGCAGCAGTCATTAATGGTACCAACCCTCCTTCAGCTGCAGTCATTACTGATACCACCAACCCTCCTTCAGCAGCAGTCATTACTGATACCAACCCTGCTTCAGCAGCAGTCATTACTGATACCAACCCTGCTTCAGCAGCAGTCATTACTGTTACCAACCCTGCTTCAGCAGCAGTCATTACTGTGTACCAACCCTGCTTCAGCAGCAGTCATTACTGGTACCACCAACCCTCCTTCAGCAACAGTCATTACTGATACCAACCCTCCTTCAGCAGCAGTCATTACTGGTACCACCAACCCTCCTTCAGCAGCAGTCATTACTGATACCAACCCTCCTTCAGCAGCAGTCATTACTGGTACCACCAACCCTCCTTCAGCAGCAGTCATTAATGATACCAACCCTCCTTCAGCAGCAGTCATTACTGATACCAACCCGCCTTCAGCAGCAGTCATTACTGGTACCAACCCTCCATCAGCAGCAGTCATTACTGTTACCAACCCTCCTTCAGCAGCAGTCATTACTGGTACCAACCCTCCATCAGCAGCAGTCATTAATATTACCAACCCTCCATCAGCAGCAGTCATTAATATTACCAACCCTCCTTCAGCAGCAGTCATTACTGGTACCAACCCTCCTTCAGCTGCAGTCATTACTGATACCAACCCTCCTTCAGCAGCAGTCATTACTGGTACCAACCCTCCTTCAGCTGCAGTCATTACTGATACCACCAACCCTCCTTGAGCAGCAGTCATTACTGATACCACCAACCCTCCTTCAGCAGCAGTCATTACTGATACCACCAACCCTCCTTCAGCAGCAGTCATTACTGGTACCACCAACCCTCCTTCAGCTGCAGTCATTACTGATACCAACCCTCCTTCAGCAGCAGTCATTACTGGTACCACCAACCCTCCGTCAGTAGCAGTCATTACTGATACCAACCCTCCTTCAGCAGCAGTCATTACTGTTACCAACCCTCCTTCAGCTGCACGCATTACTGATACCAACCCTCCTTCAGCAGCAGTCATTAATGATACCAACCCTCCTTCAGCAGCAGTCATTACTGATACCAACCCTCCTTCAGCAGCAGTCATTACTGGTACCACCAACCCTCCTTCAGCAGCAGTCATTACTGATACCACCAACCCTCCTTCAGCAGCAGTCATTACTGGTACCAACCCTCCATCAGCAGCAGTCATTAATATTACCAACCCTCCTTCAGCAGCAGTCATTACTGGTACCAACCCTCCTTCAGCTGCAGTCATTACTGATACCACCAACCCTCCTTCAGCAGCAGTCATTACTGATACCAACCCTGCTTCAGCAGCAGTCATTACTGGTACCAACCCTCCTTCAGCTGCAGTCATTACTGATACCACCAACCCTCCTTCAGCAACAGTCATTACTGGTACCAACCCTCCTTCAGCTGCAGTCATTACTGATACCAACCCTCCATCAGCAGCAGTCATTACTGGTACCACCAACCCTCCGTCAGTAGCAGTCATTACTGGTACCAACCATCCTTCAGCAGCAGTCATTTCTGATACCACCAACCCTCCTTCAGCAGCAGTCATTACTGGTACCACCAACCCTCCTTCAGCAGCAGTCATTACTGGTAACAACCCTACTTCAGCAGCAGTCATTTCTGATACCACCAACCCTCCTTCAGCAGCAGTCATTACTGTTACCACCAACCCTCCTTCAGCAGCAGTCATCACTGATACCAACCCTCCTTCAGCAGCAGTCATTACTGGTACCAACCCTCCTTCAGCAGCCTTTCCGTGAGCCATTCTCTACGTGGAACAGTTGACGTATGCAACCTTGTAACAGAATGGTATAACAGTATGGCATGAATCATTAGCTATTTCCCCCTTAGCGTGTCCCTGAAGACTCATTATGTGTCTGGTCAAAACAAAGTGGATTGACTGCCTGGCTGTTTCGGGTTTGTTTTCATGTGTCACGCAGGGCAGCATTACCTAAAGCAAAGTCGCCTCAAACGTTTTCTACATTTATTGCATCATAAGAATAAATTGTCTTTTGAATTGAGGAATTCTGTTGGATTAGAGGTTATATTTCCTGATTATAGGATTTACTTAACCTTCTGTGTTCCTTGGTACACTTACAAGTACCTCTATGTCACTAGCTGACCTTGACAGTGACCTTAAACCATGTAACAAGAACTATCACAGTATAATGATTACAATATAGGCCATTAGTTCAGCCTACCTTTGTACCATATGGTAAGACCAGAGGATATGAGAGGATGACTCTCTTGACAGAAGGGGGGTGGGGTGTTGAGGAGTGGAGTGGAGTGGAGGGGGGGGGGGGGGGGGGGCTATGTCATGGGACTGCATGGTCGTATCCAAAATGGCACCCTATTCCTTATAGAGTGCACTACTTTCGACCAGAGACATATGAACTATATAAGGGAGCCATTTCAGACACAGTCCATGACCCAGAAAGAATATGAGTGTCCAACCAGCCCTCGACTCTTCCTGTCAGGAAATTATCTTATCTGGGTCAGCATTTATTAGCAAAGTTACTTGTCATTCTCTTCCTCAGAATACAGGGAAGACGTCAGAGCGTCAGGAGCATGTGGATCGTCTTCATGTTGGAAAACATGCTTCAACAATTATAATTTATCATTTGTCGGTGGGTCACCCAATCCCAGACAACATGCTGATCTCTACATTGTCTTGTTGCCATTGTCTCAGGTTCTTACCTCACTGTACGCTTCTGGATGAAGAGAGCAAAGAGGAATACGTATTGGTTAAACCCCAACAGGGTCTAACCCAAGAGTAATGTTATGTTCTCCAACAATGTTCTGTTCACTCTACGACTGACGCACCTCGTTTAGACTGAGGATGAGTGGAGATGTTGACAGTTCTACAGACTCTTATTGGGAGGTGAGAGAGTCTCAGGTCTAGACTGAAGATGAGTGGAGATGTTGACAGTTCTTCAGACTCTTATTGAGAGGTGAGAGAGTCTCAGGTCTAGACTGAGGATGAGTGGAGATGTTGACAGTTCTACAGACTCTTATTGGGAGGTGAGAGAGTCTCAGGTCTAGACTGAGGATGATTGGAGATGTTGACAGTTCTACAGACTCTTATTGAGAAGTGAGAGAGTTGCAGGTCTAGACTGAGGATGAGTGGAGATGTTGACAGTTCTATAGACTCTTATTGAGAGGTGAGAGAGTCTCAGGTGTGTTTTACAGAGTAATTACTTTATTGTCTCTACCCAGGTGTTACTTCCCCTACCCAATCTATGTTCATGTGTCAAGGTTATGCACTAACAATCTCTGACCAGGCTGTTTTGACTGCCCGGCATTTTGGAATGTTGTTGTGCTACCATGTTGTTGTGCTACCATGTTGTTGTGCTGCCATGTTGTTGTGCTACCATGTTGTGTTTATGGCATGTTGTTGTGCTACCATGTTGTTGTGCTACCATGTGTTGCTGCCATGTTGTGTTGCTACCATGTTGTTGTGCTACCATGTTGTTGTGCTGCGATGTTGTGTTGCTACCATGTTGTGTTGCTACCATGTTGTTGTGCTACCATGTTGTTGTGCTGCCATGTTGTGTTGCTACCATGTTGTGTTGCTACCATGTTGTGTTGCTGCCATGTTGTGTTGCTGCCATGTTGTGTTGCTGCCATGTTGTGTTGCTGCATGTAAGGTCTGATTCTGACCTCCCTGTAAGGTGTGATTCTGACCTCCCTGTAAGGTGTGATTCTGACTTCCCTGTAAGGTGTGATTCTGACCTCCCTGTAAGGTGTGATTCTGACCTCCCTGTAAGGTGTGATTCTGACTTCCCTGTAAGGTGTGATTCTGACCTCCCTGTAAGGTGTGATTCTGACCTCCCTGTAAGGTGTGATTCTGACCTCCCTGTGAGGTGTGATTCTGACCTCCCTGTAAGGTGTGATTCTGACTTCCCTGTAAGGTGTCATTCTGACCTCCTTGTAAGGTGTGATTCTGACCTCCCTGTAAGGTGTGATTCTGACCTCCCTGTAAGGTGTGATTCTGACCTCCCTGTAAGGTGTGATTCTGACCTCCCTGTAAGGTGTGATTCTGACCTCCCTGTAAGGTGTGATTCTGACCTCCCTGTAAGGTGTGATTCTGACCTCCCTGTAAGGTGTGATTCTGACTTCCCTGTAAGGTGTCATTCTGACCTCCTTGTAAGGTGTGATTCTGACCTCCCTGTAAGGTGTGATTCTGACCTCCCTGTAAGGTGTGATTCTGACCTCCCTGTAAGGTGTGATTCTGACTTCCCTGTAAGGTGTCATTCTGACCTCCTTGTAAGGTGTGATTCTGACCTCCCTGTAAGGTGTGATTCTGACCTCCCTGTAAGGTGTGATTCTGACCTCCCTGTAAGGTGTGATTCTGACTTCCCTGTAAGGTGTGATTCTGACCTCCCTGTAAGGTGTGATTCTGACCTCCCTGTAAGGTGTGATTCTGACCTCCCTGTAAGGTGTGATTCTGACTTCCCTGTAAGGTGTCATTCTGACCTCCTTGTAAGGTGTGATTCTGACCTCCCTGTAAGGTGTGATTCTGACCTCCCTGTAAGGTGTGATTCTGACCTCCCTGTAAGGTGTGATTCTGACCTCCCTGTAAGGTGTGATTCTGACCTCCCTGTAAGGTGTGATTCTGACCTCCCTGTAAGGTGTGATTCTGACCTCCCTGTAAGGTGTGATTCTGACCTCCCTGTAAGGTGTGATTCTGACTTCCCTGTAAGGTGTCATTCTGACCTCCTTGTAAGGTGTGATTCTGACCTCCCTGTAAGGTGTGATTCTGACCTCCCTGTAAGGTGTGATTCTGACCTCCCTGTAAGGTGTGATTCTGACCTCCCTGTAAGGTGTGATTCTGACCTCCCTGTAAGGTGTGATTCTGACCTCCCTGTAAGGTGTGATTCTGACCTCCCTGTAAGGTGTGATTCTGACTTCCCTGTAAGGTGTCATTCTGACCTCCTTGTAAGGTGTGATTCTAACCTCCCTGTAAGGTGTGATTCTGACCTCCCTGTAAGGTGTGATTCTGACCTCCCTGTAAGGTGTGATTCTGACTTCCCTGTAAGGTGTCATTCTGACCTCCTTGTAAGGTGTGATTCTGACCTCCCTGTAAGGTGTGATTCTGACCTCCCTGTAAGGTGTGATTCTGACCTCCCTGTAAGGTGTGATTCTGACTTCCCTGTAAGGTGTGATTCTGACCTCCCTGTAAGGTGTGATTCTGACCTCCCTGTAAGGTGTGATTCTGACCTCCCTGTAAGGTGTGATTCTGACTTCCCTGTAAGGTGTCATTCTGACCTCCTTGTAAGGTGTGATTCTGACCTCCCTGTAAGGTGTGATTCTGACCTCCCTGTAAGGTGTGATTCTGACCTCCCTGTAAGGTGTGATTCTGACTTCCCTGTAAGGTGTCATTCTGACCTCCTTGTAAGGTGTGATTCTGACCTCCCTGTAAGGTGTGATTCTGACCTCCCTGTAAGGTGTGATTCTGACCTCCCTGTAAGGTGTGATTCTGACCTCCCTGTAAGGTGTGATTCTGACCTCCCTGTAAGGTGTGATTCTGACCTCCCTGTAAGGTGTGATTCTGACCTCCCTGTAAGGTGTGATTCTGACCTCCCTGTAAGGTGTGATTCTGACTTCCCTGTAAGGTGTCATTCTGACCTCCTTGTAAGGTGTGATTCTGACCTCCCTGTAAGGTGTGATTCTGACCTCCCTGTAAGGTGTGATTCTGACCTCCCTGTAAGGTGTGATTCTGACCTCCCTGTAAGGTGTGATTCTGACCTCCCTGTAAGGTGTGATTCTGACCTCCCTGTAAGGTGTGATTCTGACCTCCCTGTAAGGTGTGATTCTGACTTCCCTGTAAGGTGTCATTCTGACCTCCTTGTAAGGTGTGATTCTAACCTCCCTGTAAGGTGTGATTCTGACCTCCCTGTAAGGTGTGATTCTGACCTCCCTGTAAGGTGTGATTCTGACTTCCCTGTAAGGTGTCATTCTGACCTCCTTGTAAGGTGTGATTCTGACCTCCCTGTAAGGTGTGATTCTGACCTCCCTGTAAGGTGTGATTCTGACCTCCCTGTAAGGTGTGATTCTGACTTCCCTGTAAGGTGTGATTCTGACCTCCCTGTAAGGTGTGGTTCTGACCTCCCTGTAAGGTGTGATTCTGACCTCCCTGTAAGGTGTGATTCTGACTTCCCTGTAAGGTGTCATTCTGACCTCCTTGTAAGGTGTGATTCTGACCTCCCTGTAAGGTGTGATTCTGACCTCCCTGTAAGGTGTGATTCTGACCTCCCTGTAAGGTGTGATTCTGACTTCCCTGTAAGGTGTCATTCTGACCTCCTTGTAAGGTGTGATTCTGACCTCCCTGTAAGGTGTGATTCTGACTTCCCTGTAAGGTGTGATTCTGACCTCCTTGTAAGGTGTGATTCTGACCTCCCTGTAAGGTGTGATTCTGACCTCCCTGTAAGGTGTGATTCTGACTTCCCTGTAATGTCCGATGAGTTTTGCTCCCTGTAAGGTCTGATTCTGACCTCCCTGTGAGGTGTGATTCTGACCTCCCTGTAAGGTGTGATTCTGACCTCCCTGTAAGGTGTGATTCTGACCTCCCTGTAAGGTGTGATTCTGACTTCCCTGTAAGGTGTGATTCTGACTTCCCTGTAAGGTGTGATTCTGACCTCCCTGTAAGGTGTGATTCTGACCTCCCTGTAAGGTGTGATTCTGACTTCCCTGTAAGGTGTGATTCTGACCTCCTTGTAAGGTGTGATTCTGACCTCCCTGTAAGGTGTGATTCTGACCTCCCTGTAAGGTGTGATTCTGACTTCCCTGTAATGTCCGATGAGTTTTGCTCCCTGTAAGGTCTGATTCTGACCTCCCTGTGAGGTGTGATTCTGACCTCCCTGAAAGGTGTGATTCTGACCTCCCTGTAAGGTTTGATTCTGACCTCCCTGTAAGGTGTGATTCTGACTTCCCTGTAAGGTGTGATTCTGACCTCCCTGTGAGGTGTGATTCTGACCTCCCTGTAAGGTGTGATTCTGACCTCCCTGTAAGGTGTGATTCTGACCTCCCTGTAAGGTGTGATTCTGACCTCCCTGTAAGGTGTGATTCTGACTTCCCTGTAAGGTGTCATTCTGACCTCCTTGTAAGGTGTGATTCTGACCTCCCTGTAAGGTGTGATTCTGACTTCCCTGTAAGGTGTGATTCTGACCTCCTTGTAAGGTGTGATTCTGACCTCCCTGTAAGGTGTGATTCTGACCTCCCTGTAAGGTGTGATTCTGACTTCCCTGTAATGTCCGATGAGTTTTGCTCCCTGTAAGGTCTGATTCTGACCTCCCTGTGAGGTGTGATTCTGACCTCCCTGTAAGGTGTGATTCTGACCTCCCTGTAAGGTGTGATTCTGACCTCCCTGTAAGGTGTGATTCTGACCTCCCTGTAAGGTGTGATTCTGACTTGCCTGTAAGGTGTGATTCTGACCTCCCTGTAAGGTGTGATTCTGACCTCCCTGTAAGGTGTGATTCTGACTTCCCTGTAAGGTGTGATTCTGACCTCCCTGTAAGGTGTGATTCTGACCTCCCTGTAAGGTGTGATTCTGACCTCCCTGTAAGGTGTGATTCGGACTTCCCTGTAATGTCCGATGAGTTTTGCTCCCTGTAAGGTCTGATTCTGACCTCCCTGTGAGGTGTGATTCTGACCTCCCTGTAAGGTGTGATTCTGACCTCCCTGTAAGGTGTGATTCTGACCTCCCTGTAAGGTGTGATTCTGACTTCCCTGTAAGGTGTGATTCTGACCTCCCTGTGAGGTGTGATTCTGACCTCCCTGTAAGGTGTGATTCTGACCTCCCTGTAAGGTGTGATTCTGACCTCCCTGTAAGGTGTGATTCTGACTTCCCTGTAACGTCCGATGAGTTTTGCTCCCTGTAAGGTCTGATTCTGACCTCCCTGTAAGGTGTGATTCTGACCTCCCTGTAAGGTGTGATTCTGACTTCCCTGTAATGTCCGATGAGTTTTGCTCCCTGTAAGGTCTGATTCTGACCTCCCTGTGAGGTCTGATTCTGACCTCCCTGTGAGGTGTGATTCTGACCTCCCTGTAAGGTGTGATTCTGACCTCCCTGTAAGGTTTGATTCTGACCTCCCTGTAAGGTGTGATTCTGACTTCCCTGTAAGGTGTGATTCTGACCTCCCTGTAAGGTGTGATTCTGACCTCCCTGTAAGGTGTGATTCTGACCTCCCTGTAAGGTGTGATTCTGACTTCCCTGTAAGGTGTCATTCTGACCTCCTTGTAAGGTGTGATTCTGACCTCCCTGTAAGGTGTGATTCTGACTTCCCTGTAAGGTGTGATTCTGACCTCCTTGTAAGGTGTGATTCTGACCTCCCTGTAAGGTGTGATTCTGACCTCCCTGTAAGGTGTGATTCTGACTTCCCTGTAATGTCCGATGAGTTTTGCTCCCTGTAAGGTCTGATTCTGACCTCCCTGTGAGGTGTGATTCTGACCTCCCTGTAAGGTGTGATTCTGACCTCCCTGTAAGGTGTGATTCTGACCTCCCTGTAAGGTGTGATTCTGACCTCCCTGTAAGGTGTGATTCTGACTTGCCTGTAAGGTGTGATTCTGACCTCCCTGTAAGGTGTGATTCTGACCTCCCTGTAAGGTGTGATTCTGACTTCCCTGTAAGGTGTGATTCTGACCTCCCTGTAAGGTGTGATTCTGACCTCCCTGTAAGGTGTGATTCGGACTTCCCTGTAATGTCCGATGAGTTTTGCTCCCTGTAAGGTCTGATTCTGACCTCCCTGTGAGGTGTGATTCTGACCTCCCTGTAAGGTGTGATTCTGACCTCCCTGTAAGGTGTGATTCTGACCTCCCTGTAAGGTGTGATTCTGACTTCCCTGTAAGGTGTGATTCTGACCTCCCTGTGAGGTGTGATTCTGACCTCCCTGTAAGGTGTGATTCTGACCTCCCTGTAAGGTGTGATTCTGACCTCCCTGTAAGGTGTGATTCTGACTTCCCTGTAACGTCCGATGAGTTTTGCTCCCTGTAAGGTCTGATTCTGACCTCCCTGTAAGGTGTGATTCTGACCTCCCTGTAAGGTGTGATTCTGACTTCCCTGTAACGTCCGATGAGTTTTGCTCCCTGTAAGGTGTGATTCTGACTTCCCTGTAACGTCCGATGAGTTTTGCTCCCTGTAAGGTGTGATTCTGACCTCCCTGTAAGGTGTGATTCTGACCTCCCTGTAAGGTGTGATTCTGATCTCCCTGTAAGGTGTGATTCTGACTTCCCTGTAAGGTGTGATTCTGACTTCCCTGTAAGGTGTGATTCTGACCTCCCTGTAAGGTGTGATTCTGACTTCCCTGTAATGTCCGATGAGTTTTGCTCCCTGTAAGGTGTGATTCTGACTTCCCTGTAAGGTGTGATTCTGACCTCCCTGTGAGGTGTGATTCTGACCTCCCTGTAAGGTGTGATTCTGACTTCCCTGTAAGGTGTGATTCTGACCTCCCTGTAAGGTGTGATTCTGACCTCCCTGTAAGGTGTGATTCTGACCTCCCTGTAAGGTGTGATTCTGACCTCCCTGTAAGGTGTGATTCTGACCTCCCTGTAAGGTGTGATTCTGACCTCCCTGTAAGGTGTGATTCTGACTTCCCTGTAACGTCCGATGAGTTTTGCTCCCTGTAAAGTGTGATTCTGACTTCCCTGTAACGTCCGATGAGTTTTGCTCCCTGTAAGGTGTGATTCTGACCTCCCTGTAAGGTGTGATTCTGACCTCCCTGTAAGGTGTGATTCTGACATCCCTGTAAGGTGTCATTCTGACCTCCTTGTAAGGTGTGATTCTGACCTCCCTGTAAGGTGTGATTCTGACTTCCCGTAAGGTGTGATTCTGACCTCCTTGTAAGGTGTGATTCTGACCTCCCTGTAAGGTGTGATTCTGACCTCCCTGTAAGGTGTGATTCTGACTTCCCTGTAATGTCCGATGAGTTTTGCTCCCTGTAAGGTCTGATTCTGACCTCCCTGTGAGGTGTGATTCTGACCTCCCTGTAAGGTGTGATTCTGACCTCCCTGTAAGGTGTGATTCTGACTTCCCTGTAAGGTGTGATTCTGACTTCCCTGTGAGGTGTGATTCTGACCTCCCTGTAAGGTGTGATTCTGACCTCCCTGTAAGGTGTGATTCTGACCTCCCTATAAGGTGTGATTCTGACCTCCCTGTAAGGTGTGATTCTGACTTCCCTGTAAGGTGTCATTCTGACCTCCTTGTAAGGTGTGATTCTGACCTCCCTGTAAGGTGTGATTCTGACTTCCCTGTAAGGTGTGATTCTGACCTCCTTGTAAGGTGTGATTCTGACCTCCCTGTAAGGTGTGATTCTGACTTCCCTGTAAGGTGTGATTCTGACCTCCCTGTAAGGTGTGATTCTGACCTCCCTGTAAGGTGTGATTCTGACTTCCCTGTAAGGTGTGATTCTGACCTCCTTGTAAGGTGTGATTCTGACCTCCCTGTAAGGTGTGATTCTGACCTCCCTGTAAGGTGTGATTCGGACTTCCCTGTAATGTCCGATGAGTTTTGCTCCCTGTAAGGTCTGATTCTGACCTCCCTGTGAGGTGTGATTCTGACCTCCCTGTAAGGTGTGATTCTGACCTCCCTGTAAGGTGTGATTCTGACCTCCCTGTAAGGTGTGATTCTGACTTCCCTGTAAGGTGTGATTCTGACCTCCCTGTGAGGTGTGATTCTGACCTCCCTGTAAGGTGTGATTCTGACCTCCCTGTAAGGTGTGATTCTGACCTCCCTGTAAGGTGTGATTCTGACTTCCCTGTAACGTCCGATGAGTTTTGCGCCCTGTAAGGTCTGATTCTGACCTCCCTGTAAGGTGTGATTCTGACCTCCCTGTAAGGTGTGATTCTGACTTCCCTGTAACGTCCGATGAGTTTTGCTCCCTGTAAGGTGTGATTCTGACTTCCCTGTAACGTCCGATGAGTTTTGCTCCCTGTAAGGTCTGATTCTGACCTCCCTGTAAGGTGTGATTCTGACCTCCCTGTAAGGTGTGATTCTGATCTCCCTGTAAGGTGTGATTCTGACTTCCCTGTAAGGTGTGATTCTGACTTCCCTGTAAGGTGTGATTCTGACCTCCCTGTAAGGTGTGATTCTGACTTCCCTGTAATGTCCGATGAGTTTTGCTCCCTGTAAGGTGTGATTCTGACTTCCCTGTAAGGTGTGATTCTGACCTCCCTGTGAGGTGTGATTCTGACCTCCCTGTAAGGTGTGATTCTGACTTCCCTGTAAGGTGTGATTCTGACCTCCCTGTAAGGTGTGATTCTGACCTCCCTGTAAGGTGTGATTCTGACCTCCCTGTAAGGTGTGATTCTGACCTCCCTGTAAGGTGTGATTCTGACCTCCCTGTAAGGTGTGATTCTGACCTCCCTGTAAGGTGTGATTCTGACTTCCCTGTAACGTCCGATGAGTTTTGCTCCCTGTAAGGTGTGATTCTGACTTCCCTGTAACGTCCGATGAGTTTTGCTCCCTGTAAGGTGTGATTCTGACCTCCCTGTAAGGTGTGATTCTGACCTCCCTGTAAGGTGTGATTCTGACTTCCCTGTAAGGTGTCATTCTGACCTCCTTGTAAGGTGTGATTCTGACCTCCCTGTAAGGTGTGATTCTGACTTCCCTGTAAGGTGTGATTCTGACCTCCTTGTAAGGTGTGATTCTGACCTCCCTGTAAGGTGTGATTCTGACCTCCCTGTAAGGTGTGATTCTGACTTCCCTGTAATGTCCGATGAGTTTTGCTCCCTGTAAGGTCTGATTCTGACCTCCCTGTGAGGTGTGATTCTGACCTCCCTGTAAGGTGTGATTCTGACCTCCCTGTAAGGTGTGATTCTGACCTCCCTGTAAGGTGTGATTCTGACTTCCCTGTAAGGTGTGATTCTGACTTCCCTGTAAGGTGTGATTCTGACCTCCCTGTAAGGTGTGATTCTGACCTCCCTGTAAGGTGTGATTCTGACTTCCCTGTAAGGTGTGATTCTGACCTCCTTGTAAGGTGTGATTCTGACCTCCCTGTAAGGTGTGATTCTGACCTCCCTGTAAGGTGTGATTCTGACTTCCCTGTAATGTCCGATGAGTTTTGCTCCCTGTAAGGTCTGATTCTGACCTCCCTGTGAGGTGTGATTCTGACCTCCCTGTAAGGTGTGATTCTGACCTCCCTGTAAGGTGTGATTCTGACCTCCCTGTAAGGTGTGATTCTGACTTCCCTGTAAGGTGTGATTCTGACCTCCCTGTGAGGTGTGATTCTGACCTCCCTGTAAGGTGTGATTCTGACCTCCCTGTAAGGTGTGATTCTGACCTCCCTGTAAGGTGTGATTCTGACCTCCCTGTAAGGTGTGATTCTGACTTCCCTGTAAGGTGTCATTCTGACCTCCTTGTAAGGTGTGATTCTGACCTCCCTGTAAGGTGTGATTCTGACTTCCCTGTAAGGTGTGATTCTGACCTCCCTGTAAGGTGTGATTCTGACCTCCCTGTAAGGTGTGATTCTGACTTCCCTGTAATGTCCGATGAGTTTTGCTCCCTGTAAGGTCTGATTCTGACCTCCCTGTGAGGTGTGATTCTGACCTCCCTGTAAGGTGTGATTCTGACCTCCCTGTAAGGTGTGATTCTGACCTCCCTGTAAGGTGTGATTCTGACTTCCCTGTAAGGTGTGATTCTGACCTCCCTGTAAGGTGTGATTCTGACCTCCCTGTAAGGTGTGATTCTGACCTCCCTGTAAGGTGTGATTCTGACCTCCCTGTAAGGTGTGATTCTGACTTCCCTGTAAGGTGTCATTCTGACCTCCTTGTAAGGTGTGATTCTGACCTCCCTGTAAGGTGTGATTCTGACCTCCCTGTAAGGTGTGATTCTGACCTCCCTGTAAGGTGTGATTCTGACCTCCCTGTAAGGTGTGATTCTGACCTCCCTGTAAGGTGTGATTCTGACCTCCCTGTAAGGTGTGATTCTGACCTCCCTGTAAGGTGTGATTCTGACTTCCCTGTAAGGTGTCATTCTGACCTCCTTGTAAGGTGTGATTCTAACCTCCCTGTAAGGTGTGATTCTGACCTCCCTGTAAGGTGTGATTCTGACCTCCCTGTAAGGTGTGATTCTGACTTCCCTGTAAGGTGTCATTCTGATGTCCTTGTAAGGTGTGATTCTGTCCTCCCTGTAAGGTGTGATTCTGACCTCCCTGTAAGGTGTGATTCTGACCTCCCTGTAAGGTGTGATTCTGACTTCCCTGTAAGGTGTGATTCTGACCTCCCTGTAAGGTGTGATTCTGACCTCCCTGTAAGGTGTGATTCTGACCTCCCTGTAAGGTGTGATTCTGACTTCCCTGTAAGGTGTCATTCTGACCTCCTTGTAAGGTGTGATTCTGACCTCCCTGTAAGGTGTGATTCTGACCTCCCTGTAAGGTGTGATTCTGACCTCCCTGTAAGGTGTGATTCTGACCTCCCTGTAAGGTGTGATTCTGACCTCCCTGTAAGGTGTGATTCTGACCTCCCTGTAAGGTGTGATTCTGACCTCCCTGTAAGGTGTGATTCTGACCTCCCTGTAAGGTGTGATTCTGACCTCCCTGTAAGGTGTGATTCTGACTTCCCTGTAAGGTGTCATTCTGACCTCCTTGTAAGGTGTGATTCTGACCTCCCTGTAAGGTGTGATTCTGACCTCCCTGTAAGGTGTGATTCTGACCTCCCTGTAAGGTGTGATTCTGACCTCCCTGTAAGGTGTGATTCTGACCTCCCTGTAAGGTGTGATTCTGACCTCCCTGTAAGGTGTGATTCTGACCTCCCTGTAAGGTGTGATTCTGACCTCCCTGTAAGGTGTGATTCTGACCTCCCTGTAAGGTGTGATTCTGACTTCCCTGTAACGTCCGATGAGTTTTGCTCCCTGTAAGGTGTGATTCTGACTTCCCTGTAACGTCCGATGAGTTTTGCTCCCTGTAAGGTCTGATTCTGACCTCCCTGTAAGGTGTGATTCTGACCTCCCTGTAAGGTGTGATTCTGATCTCCCTGTAAGGTGTGATTCTGACTTCCCTGTAAGGTGTGATTCTGACTTCCCTGTAAGGTGTGATTCTGACCTCCCTGTAAGGTGTGATTCTGACTTCCCTGTAATGTCCGATGAGTTTTGCTCCCTGTAAGGTGTGATTCTGACTTCCCTGTAAGGTGTGATTCTGACCTCCCTGTGAGGTGTGATTCTGACCTCCCTGTAAGGTGTGATTCTGACTTCCCTGTAAGGTGTGATTCTGACCTCCCTGTAAGGTGTGATTCTGACCTCCCTGTAAGGTGTGATTCTGACCTCCCTGTAAGGTGTGATTCTGACCTCCCTGTAAGGTGTGATTCTGACCTCCCTGTAAGGTGTGATTCTGACCTCCCTGTAAGGTGTGATTCTGACTTCCCTGTAACGTCCGATGAGTTTTGCTCCCTGTAAGGTGTGATTCTGACTTCCCTGTAACGTCCGATGAGTTTTGCTCCCTGTAAGGTGTGATTCTGACCTCCCTGTAAGGTGTGATTCTGACCTCCCTGTAAGGTGTGATTCTGACTTCCCTGTAAGGTGTCATTCTGACCTCCTTGTAAGGTGTGATTCTGACCTCCCTGTAAGGTGTGATTCTGACTTCCCTGTAAGGTGTGATTCTGACCTCCTTGTAAGGTGTGATTCTGACCTCCCTGTAAGGTGTGATTCTGACCTCCCTGTAAGGTGTGATTCTGACTTCCCTGTAATGTCCGATGAGTTTTGCTCCCTGTAAGGTCTGATTCTGACCTCCCTGTGAGGTGTGATTCTGACCTCCCTGTAAGGTGTGATTCTGACCTCCCTGTAAGGTGTGATTCTGACCTCCCTGTAAGGTGTGATTCTGACTTCCCTGTAAGGTGTGATTCTGACTTCCCTGTAAGGTGTGATTCTGACCTCCCTGTAAGGTGTGATTCTGACCTCCCTGTAAGGTGTGATTCTGACTTCCCTGTAAGGTGTGATTCTGACCTCCTTGTAAGGTGTGATTCTGACCTCCCTGTAAGGTGTGATTCTGACCTCCCTGTAAGGTGTGATTCTGACTTCCCTGTAATGTCCGATGAGTTTTGCTCCCTGTAAGGTCTGATTCTGACCTCCCTGTGAGGTGTGATTCTGACCTCCCTGTAAGGTGTGATTCTGACCTCCCTGTAAGGTGTGATTCTGACCTCCCTGTAAGGTGTGATTCTGACTTCCCTGTAAGGTGTGATTCTGACCTCCCTGTGAGGTGTGATTCTGACCTCCCTGTAAGGTGTGATTCTGACCTCCCTGTAAGGTGTGATTCTGACCTCCCTGTAAGGTGTGATTCTGACCTCCCTGTAAGGTGTGATTCTGACTTCCCTGTAAGGTGTCATTCTGACCTCCTTGTAAGGTGTGATTCTGACCTCCCTGTAAGGTGTGATTCTGACTTCCCTGTAAGGTGTGATTCTGACCTCCCTGTAAGGTGTGATTCTGACCTCCCTGTAAGGTGTGATTCTGACTTCCCTGTAATGTCCGATGAGTTTTGCTCCCTGTAAGGTCTGATTCTGACCTCCCTGTGAGGTGTGATTCTGACCTCCCTGTAAGGTGTGATTCTGACCTCCCTGTAAGGTGTGATTCTGACCTCCCTGTAAGGTGTGATTCTGACTTCCCTGTAAGGTGTGATTCTGACTTCCCTGTAAGGTGTGATTCTGACCTCCCTGTAAGGTGTGATTCTGACCTCCCTGTAAGGTGTGATTCTGACTTCCCTGTAAGGTGTGATTCTGACCTCCTTGTAAGGTGTGATTCTGACCTCCCTGTAAGGTGTGATTCTGACCTCCCTGTAAGGTGTGATTCTGACTTCCCTGTAATGTCCGATGAGTTTTGCTCCCTGTAAGGTCTGATTCTGACCTCCCTGTGAGGTGTGATTCTGACCTCCCTGTAAGGTGTGATTCTGACCTCCCTGTAAGGTGTGATTCTGACCTCCCTGTAAGGTGTGATTCTGACTTCCCTGTAAGGTGTGATTCTGACCTCCCTGTGAGGTGTGATTCTGACCTCCCTGTAAGGTGTGATTCTGACCTCCCTGTAAGGTGTGATTCTGACCTCCCTGTAAGGTGTGATTCTGACTTCCCTGTAACGTCCGATGAGTTTTGCTCCCTGTAAGGTCTGATTCTGACCTCCCTGTAAGGTGTGATTCTGACCTCCCTGTAAGGTGTGATTCTGACTTCCCTGTAACGTCCGATGAGTTTTGCTCCCTGTAAGGTGTGATTCTGACTTCCCTGTAACGTCCGATGAGTTTTGCTCCCTGTAAGGTCTGATTCTGACCTCCCTGTAAGGTGTGATTCTGACCTCCCTGTAAGGTGTGATTCTGATCTCCCTGTAAGGTGTGATTCTGACTTCCCTGTAAGGTGTGATTCTGACTTCCCTGTAAGGTGTGATTCTGACCTCCCTGTAAGGTGTGATTCTGACTTCCCTGTAATGTCCGATGAGTTTTGCTCCCTGTAAGGTGTGATTCTGACTTCCCTGTAAGGTGTGATTCTGACCTCCCTGTGAGGTGTGATTCTGACCTCCCTGTAAGGTGTGATTCTGACTTCCCTGTAAGGTGTGATTCTGACCTCCCTGTAAGGTGTGATTCTGACCTCCCTGTAAGGTGTGATTCTGACCTCCCTGTAAGGTGTGATTCTGACCTCCCTGTAAGGTGTGATTCTGACCTCCCTGTAAGGTGTGATTCTGACCTCCCTGTAAGGTGTGATTCTGACTTCCCTATAACGTCCGATGAGTTTTGCTCCCTGTAAGGTGTGATTCTGACTTCCCTGTAACGTCCGATGAGTTTTGCTCCCTGTAAGGTGTGATTCTGACCTCCCTGTAAGGTGTGATTCTGACCTCCCTGTAAGGTGTGATTCTGACCTCCCTGTAAGGTGTGATTCTGACTTCCCTGTAATGTCCGATGAGTTTTGCTCCCTGTAAGGTGTGATTCTGACCTCCCTGTAAGGTGTGATTCTGACCTCCCTGTAAGGTGTGATTCTGACCTCCCTGTAAGGTGTGATTCTGACTTCCCTGTAATGTCCGATGAGTTTTGCTCCCTGTAAGGTCTGATTCTGACCTCCCTGTGAGGTGTGATTCTGACCTCCCTGTAAGGTGTGATTCTGACCTCCCTGTAAGGTGTGATTCTGACCTCCCTGTAAGGTGTGATTCTGACTTCCCTGTAAGGTGTGATTCTGACTTCCCTGTAAGGTGTGATTCTGACCTCCCTGTAAGGTGTGATTCTGACCTCCCTGTAAGGTGTGATTCTGACTTCCCTGTAAGGTGTGATTCTGACCTCCTTGTAAGGTGTGATTCTGACCTCCCTGTAAGGTGTGATTCTGACCTCCCTGTAAGGTGTGATTCTGACTTCCCTGTAATGTCCGATGAGTTTTGCTCCCTGTAAGGTCTGATTCTGACCTCCCTGTGAGGTGTGATTCTGACCTCCCTGTAAGGTGTGATTCTGACCTCCCTGTAAGGTGTGATTCTGACCTCCCTGTAAGGTGTGATTCTGACTTCCCTGTAAGGTGTGATTCTGACCTCCCTGTGAGGTGTGATTCTGACCTCCCTGTAAGGTGTGATTCTGACCTCCCTGTAAGGTGTGATTCTGACCTCCCTGTAAGGTGTGATTCTGACTTCCCTGTAACGTCCGATGAGTTTTGCTCCCTGTAAGGTCTGATTCTGACCTCCCTGTAAGGTGTGATTCTGACCTCCCTGTAAGGTGTGATTCTGACTTCCCTGTAACGTCCGATGAGTTTTGCTCCCTGTAAGGTGTGATTCTGACTTCCCTGTAACGTCCGATGAGTTTTGCTCCCTGTAAGGTCTGATTCTGACCTCCCTGTAAGGTGTGATTCTGACCTCCCTGTAAGGTGTGATTCTGATCTCCCTGTAAGGTGTGATTCTGACTTCCCTGTAAGGTGTGATTCTGACTTCCCTGTAAGGTGTGATTCTGACCTCCCTGTAAGGTGTGATTCTGACTTCCCTGTAATGTCCGATGAGTTTTGCTCCCTGTAAGGTGTGATTCTGACTTCCCTGTAAGGTGTGATTCTGACCTCCCTGTGAGGTGTGATTCTGACCTCCCTGTAAGGTGTGATTCTGACTTCCCTGTAAGGTGTGATTCTGACCTCCCTGTAAGGTGTGATTCTGACCTCCCTGTAAGGTGTGATTCTGACCTCCCTGTAAGGTGTGATTCTGACCTCCCTGTAAGGTGTGATTCTGACCTCCCTGTAAGGTGTGATTCTGACCTCCCTGTAAGGTGTGATTCTGACTTCCCTGTAACGTCCGATGAGTTTTGCTCCCTGTAAGGTGTGATTCTGACTTCCCTGTAACGTCCGATGAGTTTTGCTCCCTGTAAGGTGTGATTCTGACCTCCCTGTAAGGTGTGATTCTGACCTCCCTGTAAGGTGTGATTCTGACCTCCCTGTAAGGTGTGATTCTGACTTCCCTGTAATGTCCGATGAGTTTTGCTCCCTGTAAGGTGTGATTCTGACCTCCCTGTAAGGTGTGATTCTGACCTCCCTGTAAGGTGTGATTCTGACCTCCCTGTAAGGTGTGATTCTGACTTCCCTGTAACGTCCGATGAGTTTTGCTCCCTGTAAGGTGTGATTCTGACTTCCCTGTAACGTCCGATGAGTTTTGCTCCCTGTAAGGTGTGATTCTGACCTCCCTGTAAGGTTTGATTCTGACCTCCCTGTAAGGTGTGATTCTGACTTCCCTGTAACGTCCGATGAGTTTTGCTCCCTGTAAGGGAATACCCCCCTGATTTGTACAAAAATGAATGTCGAAATATTGGCATTGGACAAACCATGTACACGATGTCCAATACCACCCAAAGCGGCGTTGATTCGTGCAAAGTATATGGCAAATGCCATATGGCAATTGCCAATTGTAACACCTCAAAAATCCAACAGGGGGCGAGTGCGCTCCACCTGGGTTTTTCATATTGGAAATGCAACCCAAGTCAACATCCAAAAGAAAAATTTTGAAAAAATGATATTTTTTTCAAAAACTTTTTACCCCTTAAAAAAGTGCTTTCTGGGCCTTTTTTCGAATTTCTTTCGCTTTTTTTGTCAATTACACATGTGTAAGAACTGTATGAATATACTTTTGTCCAATTTTGATATCAAATTTTTTTTTTTTTAATTACATGCGCATAAGGCATATGTTTTGTCCATTTGCAATATGATTTCATAGGAAGTCAAAAGTCAAAAGTCAAAAATGTCAAAATTTGGTAAAAAACTTCACACATCCTTAAAAAAGTGCTTTCTGGACCGTTTTTCAAAATTCTTTCAATTTTTATGTCAATTACACATGTATAAGAACTTTATCAACATACTTTAGTCATACTTTATTATCATTTTTTTTTTTTTTTTTACTAGTGCATAAGGCATATGTTTTCTCCATTTGGAATATGATTTCATAGGAAGTCAAAAGTCAAAGTCAAAAGTAACGATTTTCCTCCGTGCAACTGGTGATCTGAAATGTGCAACTGGTGATCTGAAATGTGCAACTGGTGATCTGAAATGTGCAACTGGTAACCCAAAAAAAAATAATTTGATTCTATGTTTCCTTACTTTTTCAAAGTCACTGTGCATTTGCAATATGTTTTAATGGGCAGGTACCATCACGAATTTGTCATGCTATAAAAATCCTGCAGGAATGTGAAATTGACTGGCCCGATGAACTCGGGATGGCTTTGCAGTGATTCTGGGTCATCTCAATCGCTCGTTTGGGTTGATTTCAGAATGTCGCTTTTGGTGATGTTTTTTCACTATAGAATCATATTGCAAATGCACGTGCAACTGCTCACCCAAAAAAAAAATGTTTAGATTTTTTTTGTTTATGTTTCCTTACTTTTTCAAAGTCACTGTGCATTTGCAATATGTTTTTTCACTATAGAATCATATTGCAAATGCACGTGCAACTGGTCATCCCCCCAAAAAAAATTTAGATTTTTTTTGTTTATGTTTCCTTACTTTTTCAAAGTCACTGTGCATTTGCAATATGTTTTTTCACTATAGAATCATATTGCAAATGCACATGCAACTGGTCATCCCCCCAAAAAAATTTTAGATTTTTTTTGTTTATGTTTCCTTACTTTTTCAAAGTCACTGTGCATTTGCAATATGTTTTTTCACTATAGAATCATATTGCAAATGCACGTGCAACTGGTCATCCCCCAAAAAAAAATTTAGATTTTTTTTGTTTATTTTTCCTTACTTTTTCAAAGTCACTGTGCATTTGCAATATGTTTTTTCACTATAGAATCATATTGCAAATGCACATGCAACTGGTCATCCCCCCAAAAAAAATTTAGATTTTTTTTATGTTTCCTTACTTTTTCAAAGTCACTGTGCATTTGCAATATGTTTTTTCACTATAGAATCATATTGCAAATGCACATGCAACTGGTCATCCCCCCCAAAAAAATTTAGATTTTTTTTATGTTTCCTTACTTTTTCAAAGTCACTGTGCATTTGCAATATGTTTTTTCACTATAGAATCATATTGCAAATGCACATGCAACTGGTCATCCCCCCAAAAAAATTTTAGATTTTTTTTGTTTATGTTTCCTTACTTTTTCAAAGTCACTGTGCATTTGCAATATGTTTTTTCACTATAGAATCATATTGCAAATGCACGTGCAACTGGTCATCCCCCCAAAAAAATTTTAGATTTTTTTTGTTTATTTTTCCTTACTTTTTCAAAGTCACTGTGCATTTGCAATATGTTTTTTCACTATAGAATCATATTGCAAATGCACATGCAACTGGTCATCCCCCCCAAAAAAATTTAGATTTTTTTTATGTTTCCTTACTTTTTCAAAGTCACTGTGCATTTGCAATATGTTTTTTCACTATAGAATCATATTGCAAATGCACATGCAACTGGTCATCCCCCCCAAAAAAATTTAGATTTTTTTTATGTTTCCTTACTTTTTCAAAGTCACTGTGCATTTGCAATATGTTTTTTCACTATAGAATCATATTGCAAATGCACGTGCAACTGGTCACCCAAAAATAAAAATTTTGGATTTTTTTTGTTTATGTTTCCTTACTTTTTCAAAGTCACTGTGCATTTGCAATATGTTTCAATGGGCAGGTACCATCACGAATTTGTCATGCTCAAAATGTTTTAGATGTATTTTTTTTTGTTTCTTACTTTTTCAAAGTCACTGTGCATTTGCAATATGTTTTTTCACTATAGAATCATATTGCAAATGCACGTGCAACTGGTCATCCCCGAAAAAAAAATTTAGATTTTTTTTGTTTATTTTTCCTTACTTTTTCAAAGTCACTGTGCATTTGCAATATGTTTTTTCACTATAGAATCATATTGCAAATGCACATGCAACTGGTCATCCCCCCAAAAAAAATTTAGATTTTTTTTATGTTTCCTTACTTTTTCAAAGTCACTGTGCATTTGCAATATGTTTTTTCACTATAGAATCATATTGCAAATGCACATGCAACTGGTCATCCCCCCCAAAAAAATTTAGATATTTTTTGTTTATGTTTCCTTACTTTTTCAAAGTCACTGTGCATTTGCAATATGTTTTTTCACTATAGAATCATATTGCAAATGCACGTGCAACTGGTCATCCCCCCAAAAAAAATTTCGATTTTTTTTGTTTATTTTTCCTTACTTTTTCAAAGTCACTGTGCATTTGCAATATGTTTTTTCACTATAGAATCATATTGCAAATGCACATGCAACTGGTCATCCCCCCCAAAAAAATTTAGATTTTTTTTATGTTTCCTTACTTTTTCAAAGTCACTGTGCATTTGCAATATGTTTTTTCACTATAGAATCATATTGCAAATGCACATGCAACTGGTCATCCCCCCAAAAAAATTTTAGATTTTTTTTGTTTATGTTTCCTTACTTTTTCAAAGTCACTGTGCATTTGCAATATGTTTTTTCACTATAGAATCATATTGCAAATGCACGTGCAACTGGTCATCCCCCCAAAAAAAATTTAGATTTTTTTTGTTTATTTTTCCTTACTTTTTCAAAGTCACTGTGCATTTGCAATATGTTTTTTCACTATAGAATCATATTGCAAATGCACATGCAACTGGTCATCCCCCCCCAAAAATTTTAGATTTTTTTTGTTTATGTTTCCTTACTTTTTCAAAGTCACTGTGCATTTGCAATATGTTTTTTCACTATAGAATCATATTGCAAATGCACGTGCAACTGGTCACCCAAAAATAAAAATTTTGGATTTTTTTTGTTTATGTTTCCTTACTTTTTCAAAGTCACTGTGCATTTGCAATATGTTTCAATGGGCAGGTACCATCACGAATTTGTCATGCTCAAAATTTTTTAGATTTATTTTTTTATGTTTCTTACTTTTTCAAAGTCACTGTGCATTTGCAATATGTTTTAAAGGGCAGGTACCATCACGAATTTGTCATGCTATAAAAATCTTGCAGGAATGTGAAATTGACTGGCCCGATGAACTCGGGATGGCTTTGCAGTGATTCTGGGTCATCTCAATCGCTCGTTTGGGTTGATTTCAGAATGTCGCTTTTGGTGATGTTTTTTCACTATAGGATCATATTGCAAATGTACAAGAGTCAAGTGGACAAGAGTCCATCAGTCAATTAGATATCATTCTGACCACCAAACTGATACAAACTGACACCAAACCCACTTTTTCCAACTCGTTTAGTAGCCAACTATTACATACTTCAGAGCTGGCCCAAAATTCACAACCCCTTCGGTTCAAACCATAAGAAAACCATAAAACACGTAGTTACGTTCTAGCTGCGGGTCCATTTCTTATGTTATGTGTTGGCCTAGCTGAGGCGACCCCGAATCCCAAGTTTCGGCTCGATAGGTCATTTGGTGTCCGAGAAAAACCCTAATTGGTGCTGAAAATCCACTATTTTCCATGACTTGCTACGGGGTCCTTGAATGAGCTATTGGACAGAAACGTTGGGGTCTGTCTATATGGGCCGAGACGTTTGCAATGCACCTAGTCTTGCGACTCTGGGACATTTCTAAATGTCGTCATTTTCGTGATGCAAAAATGAATTGAAGTTATTTCAAATGTACGAGGCTGTTTCTCGGTCCGAGAACTTTCTAGAGCCACGTAACTCACCACGCACCATCTACGGGAGGTCTAGAACAGGTTTCTAAAGTTTCGGAACTCTAGGTCCGACGGTTCTTTTTTAGCTCCAACAAAGCTAACTATTGGAGCCACTGTCTGTCTCTACGCACCCCAATACGTCCCTCCTTCCAAGTTGTGTTTTAGTGTGATTTTTTTTTCCTTTGAATTTTTTTGGGAAAAATGACTGATTTACAGTTCATGGGGGTTGCCTAATCACACATATGAAGTTTTGGAAAGATCAGACTTTTTTAACCCTTCGAAACAGCCCCTAAGACACCAATTATGGCACTTCCGGTTGGCACAGGAAGTTATAAATCAACACATATCCTCATTGGGGTATGCTGTTACAGAATCCTGAGTTTTAAGTCCTTACGTTAAGAATTGACTGATCTACACAGGGTTGAATGCACTATGTCTATCAAACTGCATGCAGTGTATGGGTAAACACTTTTAGGGGCATTTTAACCACTTCCGGTTGGTCCAGGAAGCTTAGAATCAACACAGGTAGACCTCATAGTGGCCTGATGGACTGGTACCGAAGACAGGTTCATACGGCATTCATAACCCACATAGGCCTCAGGTTGAAATTAGGGGTGCAGGCAATGTATTCCTATGGGGAGAGATGACACTGTAATCTGTGAGATCAAAAAACACTGTTTTACTGTTAAGGGTTAATGCCACACGGTCAAGGTTAGGCTTGTTCAGATCGGGAGGACCTTAGGAACATTCATGTGGTGCAATTTTTCTTCTCACTCTAACGGTTCTCTCACTGTCACCCAAAAGCAAATGACATTGTGGTGCAGGCTTCATTTTGGGCCTACTATTCTAATGCTCGCTGCGCCTAGACCGAGCGAGCTACGGTCAAGCGGGATATCTCGCTGAACTCGGTACGGCCTAGGGATAATGGTAATGCCATTTCCTGCTCTCTGTGTCTTTAAGCACCGCACTTTATCACTCCATCCTTCCTGTGTGTGTGTGAGGGAGCTTTTCTTTGACATCTGTTGGGATTAATGACTGATTTACAGTTCAGAAGGGTTACCTAGTCACACATATGAAGTTTTGGAGAGATGTGACTTTTTTAACCCTTCGAAACAGAGAGTGTGACCCAATTAAAGGCACTTCCGGTTGGCACAGGAAGCTATAAGTAAACACATGTCTTGATTTACATAGCCACTTACAGAATCCCGAGTTTTAAGTCTTTACGTTAAGAATTGACTGATCTACACAGGGTTGAATGCACTATGTCTATCAAACTGCAGGCAGTGTATGGGTAAACACTTTTAGGGGCATTTTAACCACTTCCGGTTGCTCCAGGAAGCTTAGATTCGACACAGGTAGATCTCATAGTGGCCTGATGGACTGGTACCGAAGACAGGTTCATACGGCATTCATAACCCATATAGGCTTCAGGTTGAATTTTGTGGTGCAGGCTATGTATTCCTATGGGGAGAGATGTCACTGTAATCTGTGAGATCAAAAAACCCTGTTTTACTGTGAAGGGTTAATGCCACACGGTCAAGGTTAGGCTTGTTCAGATCGGGAGGACCTTAGGAACATTCATGTGGTGGAATTGTGCTTCTCACCCTAACGGTTCTCTCACTGCCACCCAAAATCAAATGACATTGTGGTGCAGGCTTCATTTTGGGCCTTCTTTTTTTCAAGTTTGCTGCACTCAGAACGAGCTACGGTCAAGCGGGGCGTCTCCTTGAACTCGGCACAGTCTGGAGACTATGGTGATGCCATTTTTTGTGTTGATTTCAGAATGCCATTTTGGTGATGGTCCCTCTCCGTTTAAACATATTGCAAATGTACAAAAGTCAACTAGCAAGTCAGTGTCCATCAGTCAATTAGATGTCATTATGACACCAAATGGATATCAATTGACACCAAACCCACTTTTTCCTACTCATTTAGTAGCCAACTATCACATATGTCAGAGCAGTCCCATAATTCACAGCGCCTTCGGTTTAAAACATAATAAAAAGGTAAAACACATAGTTACGTTCTAGCTGCGGGTCCAGTTCGGACATTATGTGAAGGCCTATGTGAGGCGACCCCGAATCCCGAGTTTCGGCTCGATAGGTCATTTGGTGTCCGAGAAAAACCCTAATTGGTGCTGAAAATCCACTTTTTTCCATGCCTTGCTACGGGGTCCTTGAACGAGCTATCGGACAGGCACGTCGGGGTCCGTCTCTATGGGCCGAGCCGGTTTCAATGCACCTAGCCTTGCGTCTCTGAGACTTTTCTAAACGTCGTCATTTTCGTAATGGTCAAAATGAATTGAAGGTATTGCAAATGTACGAGGCTGTTTCTCGGTCCGAGAACCGTCTAGAGCCACGTAACTCACCACGCACCATCAACCGGAGGTCTAGAACAGGTTTCTAAAGTTTCGGAACTCTAGGTCTGACGGTTCTTTTTTAGCTCGAACAAAGCTAACTATTGCAGCCACTGTCTGTCTCTACGCACCCCAATACGTCCCTCCATCCAAGGTGTGTTTTAGTGTGATTTTTTTTTCCTTTGATTTTTTTTGGGAAAAATGACTGATTTACAGTTCATGGGGGTTGCCTAATCACACATATGAAGTTTTGGAAAGATCAGACTTTTTTAACCCCTCGAAACAGCCCCTGAGACACCAGTTATGGCACTTCCGGTTGGCACAGGAAGCTATAAATCAACACATATCCCCATTGGGGTATGCTGTTACAGAATCCTGAGTTTTAAGTCCTTACGTTAAGAACTGACTGATTTACACAGGGTTGAATGCACTATGTCTGTCAAACTGCAGGCAGGGTATGGGTAAACACTTTTAGGGGCATTTTAACCACTTCCGGTTGGTCCAGGAAGCTCAGAATCAACACAGGTAGACCTCATAGTGGCCTGATGGACTGGTACCGAAGACAGGTTCATACGGCATTCATAACCCATATAGACTTCAGGTTGAAATTAGGGGTGCAGGCAATGTATTCCTATGGGGAGAGATGACACTGTAATCTGTGAGATCAAAAAACACTGTTTTACTCTTAAGGGTTAATGCCACACGGTCAAGGTTAGGCTTGTACAGATCGGGAGGACCTTAGGAACATTCATGTGGTGGAATTTTTCTTCTCACCCTAACGGTTCTCTCACTGTCACTCAAAAGCAAATGACATTGTGGGGCAGGCTTCATTTTGGGCCTACTTTTCTAATGGTCGTTGCGCTTAGACCGAGCGAGCTACGGTCAAGCGGGATAGCTCGTTGAACTCAGCACAGTCTGGAGACTATGGTGATGCCATTTTTTATGTTGATTTCAGAATGCCATTTTGGTGATGGTCCCTCTCCGTTTAAACATATTGCAAATGCACAAAAGTCAACTAGCAAGTCAGTGTCCATCAGTCAATTAGATGTCATTATGACACCAAACCCACTTTTTACTACTCATTTAGAAGCCAACTATCACATATGTCAGAGCAGTCCCATAATTCACAGCGCCTTTAGTTTAAAACATAATAAAAAGGTAAAACACATAGTTACGTTCTAGCTGCGGGTCCAGTTCGGACATTATGTGAAGTCCTATGTGAGGCGACCCCGAATCCCCAGTTTCGGCTCGATAGGTCATTTGGTGTCCGAGAAAAACCCTAATTGGTGCTGAAAATCCACTTTTTTCCATGCCTTGCTACGGGGTCCTTGAACGAGCTATCGGACAGGCACGTCGGGGTCCGTCTCTATGGGCCGAGCCGGTTTCAATGCACCTAGCCTTGCGTCTCTGAGACTTTTCTAAACGTGGTCATTTTCGTAATGGTCAAAATGAATTGAAGGTATTGCAAATGTACGAGGCTGTTTCTCGGTCCGAGAACCGTCTAGAGCCACGTAACTCACCACGCACCATCGACCGGAGGTCTAGAACAGGTTTCTAAAGTTTCGGAACTCTAGGTCTGACGGTTCTTTTTTAGCTCGAACAAAGCTAACTATTGCAGCCACTGTCTGTCTCTACGCACCCCAATACGTCCCTCCATTCAAGTTGTGTTTTAGTGTGATTTTTTTTTCCTTTGAATTTTTTGGGGAAAAATTACTGATTTACAGTTCATGGGGGTTGCCTAATCACATATATGAAGTTTTGGACAGATCAGACTTTTTTAACCCTTTGAAACAGCCCCTGAGACACCAATTATGGGACTTCCGGTTGGCACAGGAAGCTATAAATCACCACATATCCTCATTGGGGTATGCTGTTACAGAATCCTGAGTTTTAAGTCTTTACGTTAACAACTGAGTTATTTACGGAGGGTTTAGTATGTGTGTGTTATTTCAGAAAATCATAGAAAATCACAGAAATCTCGCAGAGCTCCGCAGCACACTTTAAAAAGATTCGTATGAACACCCTGCAACTGGATCTGTAACCGTTGAAAAAAAAAAACGCCTATTTGTGACCATTGCCAAGTTGTCATTGTTCCGTTTCTCTTAAATGACGATAGATAAATGGCTGGTTCTTTTTTTATTGACACCGGAGGCTCCTTGACTTTGACCTGAAGTGGAAAAATAATTTCTCTATTTCCATTTAGGACCTTTAATCCCAGAAAAACGGCCATAACTCAAAAACCGTCGAGGCCTAGACGCCATCTTGTTCGGGGCCAACTGCCCATTATGCCAAACCTACGCTCACCGAGTTTCGGCTTCGAAATATTTTCCGTTTTCGAGATAAGGCCCCGTCGTGATTCGTGATGTTTTGCCAAATTGCCATATGATTCCGTATGCCCTCTTGTGGGAAATTCCGGGATAGCGGAAAAACGGTCCAAAACTTGTTTATTTTATAAAACGGAAACCGAATGTCCGACAAAGTTCATTTGATGACTTCCCGGTAGGTCTGGCCCTACCGCACGGCCCGACGCCGACCGCGAATTTTACAAACGATTTCGGACGTCTAGTAAGGGACCGTACATTTGCAATATGGACTTTCTCACTGATCATACACGAAATGCCGAAATGTTCCCTTAATGTATGTAAGGTGTGATTCTGACCTCCCTGTAAGGTGTGATTCTGACCTCCCTGTAAGGTGTGATTCTGACCTCCCTGTAAGGTGTGATTCTGACTTCCCTGTAAGGTGTGATTCTGACTTCCCTGTAATGTCCGATGAGTTTTGCTCCCTGTAAGGTGTGATTCTGACTTCCCTGTGAGGTGTGATTCTGACTTCCCTGTAATGTCCGATGAGTTTTGTTCCCTGTAAGGTGTGATTCTGACCTCCCTGTGAGGTGTGATTCTGACTTCCCTGTAACGTCCGATGAGTTTTGCTCCCTGTAAGGTGTGATTCTGACCTCCCTGTAAGGTGTGATTCTGACTTCCCTGTAACGTCCGATGAGTTTTGCTCCCTGTAAGGTGTGATTCTGACTTCCCTGTAACGTCCGATGAGTTTTGCTCCCTGTAAGGTGTGATTCTGACCTCCCTGTAAGGTGTGATTCTGACCTCCCTGTGAGGTGTGATTCTGACCTCCCTGTGAGGTGTGATTCTGACCTCCCTGTAAGGTGTGATTCTGACCTCCCTGTAACGTCCGATGAGTTTTGCTCCCTGTAAGGTGTGATTCTGACTTCCCTGTAACGTCCGATGAGTTTTGCTCCCTGTAAGGTGTGATTCTGACCTCCCTGTAAGGTGTGATTCTGACCTCCCTGTGAGGTGTGATTCTGACCTCCCTGTGAGGTGTGATTCTGACTTCCCTGTAAGGTGTGATTCTGACTTCCCTGTAACGTCCGATGAGTTTTGCTCCCTGTAAGGTGTGATTCTGACTTCCCTGTAACGTCCGATGAGTTTTGCTCCCTGTAAGGTGTGATTCTGACCTCCCTGTGAGGTGTGATTCTGACTTCCCTGTAAGGTGTGATTCTGACTTCCCTGTAACGTCCGATGAGTTTTGCTCCCTGTAAGGTGTGATTCTGACTTCCCTGTAACGTCCGATGAGTTTTGCTCCCTGTAAGGTGTGATTCTGACCTCCCTGTGAGGTGTGATTCTGACTTCCCTGTAACGTCCGATGAGTTTTGCTCCCTGTAAGGTGTGATTCTGACCTCCCTGTGAGGTGTGATTCTGACTTCCCTGTATCGTCCGATGAGTTTTGCTCCCTGTAAGGTGTGATTCTGACCTCCCTGTGAGGTGTGATTCTGACTTCCCTGTAACGTCCGATGAGTTTTGCTCCCTGTAAGGTGTGATTCTGACCTCCCTGTAAGGTGTGATTCTGACCTCCCTGTAAGGTGTGATTCTGACCTCCCTGTAAGGTGTGATTCTGACCTCCCTGTAAGGTGTGATTCTGACTTCCCTGTAACGTCCGATGAGTTTTGCTCCCTGTGAGGTGTGATTCTGACCTCCCTGTAAGGTGTGATTCTGACCTCCCTGTAACGTCCGATGAGTTTTGCTCCCTGTAAGGTGTGATTCTGACTTCCCTGTAACGTCCGATGAGTTTTGCTCCCTGTAAGGTGTGATTCTGACCTCCCTGTAAGGTGTGATTCTGACCTCCCTGTAAGGTGTGATTCTGACCTCCCTGTAATGTCCGATGAGTTTTGCTCCCTGTAAGGTGTGATTCTGACTTCCCTGTAACGTCCGATGAGTTTTGCTCCCTGTAAGGTGTGATTCTGACTTCCCTGTAGCGTCCGATGAGTTTTGCTCCCTGTAAGGTGTGATTCTGACCTCCCTGTAATGTCCGATGAGTTTTGCTCCCTGTAAGGTGTGATTCTGACCTCCCTGTAAGGTGTGATTCTGACTTCCCTGTAACGTCCGATAAGCTTTGCTCCCTGTAAGGTGTGATTCTGACCTCCCTGTAAGGTGTGATTCTGACCTCCCTGTAATGTCCGATGAGTTTTGCTCCCTGTAAGGTGTGATTCTGACCTCCCTGTAAGGTGTGATTCTGACCTCCCTGTAATGTCCGATGAGTTTTGCTCCCTGTAAGGTGTGATTCTGACCTCCCTGTAAGGTGTGATTCTGACTTCCCTGTAACGTCCGATGAGTTTTGCTCCCTGTAAGGTGTGATTCTGACCTCCCTGTAAGGTGTGATTCTGACTTCCCTGTAACGTCCGATGAGTTTTGCTCCCTGTAAGGTGTGATTCTGACCTCCCTGTAAGGTGTGATTCTGACTTCCCTGTAACGTCCGATGAGTTTTGCTCCCTGTAAGGTGTGATTCTGACCTCCCTGTAAGGTGTGATTCTGACCTCCCTGTAACGTCCGATGAGTTTTGCTCCCTGTGAGGTGTGATTCTGACCTCCCTGTAAGGTGTGATTCTGACCTCCCTGTAAGGTGTGATTCTGACTTCCCTGTAACGTCCGATGAGTTTTGCTCCCTGTAAGGTGTGATTCTGACCTCCCTGTAAGGTGTGATTCTGACCTCCCTGTAAGGTGTGATTCTGACTTCCCTGTAACGTCCGATGAGTTTTGCTCCCTGTAAGGTGTGATTCTGACCTCCCTGTAAGGTGTGATTCTGACCTCCCTGTAACGTCCGATGAGTTTTGCTCCCTGTGAGGTGTGATTCTGACTTCCCTGTAAGGTGTGATTCTGACCTCCCTGTAAGGTGTGATTCTGACTTCCCTGTAATGTCCGATGAGTTTTGCTCCCTGTAAGGTGTGATTCTGACTTCCCTGTAAGGTGTTATTCTGACTTCCCTGTAAGGTGTGATTCTGACTTCCCTGTAACGTCCGATGAGTTTTGCTCCCTGTGAGGTGTGATTCTGACTTCCCTGTAAGGTGTCATTCTGACCTCCCTGTAAGGTGTGATTCTGACCTCCCTGTAAGGTGTGATTCTGACTTCCCTGTAATGTCCGATGAGTTTTGCTCCCTGTAAGGTGTGATTCTGACCTCCCTGTAAGGTGTGATTCTGACTTCCCTGTAACGTCCGATGAGTTTTGCTCCCTGTAAGGTGTGATTCTGACCTCCCTGTAAGGTGTGATTCTGACCTCCCTGTAACGTCCGATGAGTTTTGCTCCCTGTAACGTCCGATGAGTTTTGCTCCCTGTAACGTCCGATGAGTTTTGCTCCCTGTAACGTCCGATGAGTTTTGCTCCCTGTAACGTCCGATGAGTTTTGCTCCCTGTAACGTCCGATGAGTTTTGCTCCCTGTAACGTCCGATGAGTTTTGCTCCCTGTAACGTCCGATGAGTTTTGCTCCCTGTAACGTCCGATGAGTTTTGCTCCCTGTAACGTCCGATGAGTTTTGCTCCCTGTAAGGTCCGATGACTTTTGCTCCCTGTAACGTCCGATGAGTTTTGCTCCCTGTAAGGTGTGATGAGTTTTGCTCCCTGTAAGGTCCGATGAGTTTTGCTCCCTGTGACGTCCGATGAGTTTTGCTCCCTGTAAGGTGTGATGAGTTTTGCTCCCTGTAAGGTCCGATGAGTTTTGCTCCCTGTAAGGTGTGATGAGTTTTGCTCCCTGTAAGGTCCGATGAGTTTTGCTCCCTGTAAGGTCCGATGAGTTTTGCTCCCTGTAAGGTGTGATTCTGACCTCCCTGTAAGGTGTGATTCTGACCTCCCTGTAACGTCCGATGAGTTTTGCTCCCTGTAAGGTGTGATCCTGACCTCCCTGTAAGGTGTGATGAGTTTTGCTCACTGTAAGGTCCGATGAGTTTTGCTCCCTGTAAGGTCCGATGAGTTTTGCTCCCTGTAAGGTGTGATTCTGACCTCCCTGTAAGGTGTGATTCTGACCTCCCTGTCACGTCCGATGAGTTTTGCTCCCTGTAATGTCCGATGAGTTTTGCTCCCTGTAAGGTGTGATGAGTTTTGCTCCCTGTAAGGTCCGATGAGTTTTGCTCCCTGTAATGTCCGATGAGTTTTGCTCCCTGTAACGTCCGATGAGTTTTGCTCCCTGTAAGGTGTGATTCTGACCTCCCTGTAACGTCCGATGAGTTTTGCTCCCTGTAATGTCCGATGAGTTTTGCTCCCTGTAAGGTGTGATGAGTTTTGCTCCCTGTAAGGTCCGATGAGTTTTGCTCCCTGTAACGTCCGATGAGTTTTGCTCCCTGTAAGGTGTGATTCTGACCTCCCTGTAAGGTGTGATTCTGACCTCCCTGTAAGGTGTGATTCTGACCTCCCTGTAAGGTGTGATTCTGACCTCCCTGTAACGTCCGATGAGTTTTGCTCCCTGTAAGGTGTGATTCTGACCTCCCTGTAACGTCCGATGAGTTTTGCTCCCTGTAAGGTGTGATGAGTTTTGCTCCCTGTAAGGTCCGATGAGTTTTGCTCCCTGTAAGGTGTGATGAGTTTTGCTCCCTGTAAGGTCCGATGAGTTTTGCTCCCTGTAAGGTGTGATGAGTTTTGCTCCCTGTAAGGTGTGATGAGTTTTGCTCCCTGTAAGGTGTGATTCTGACCTCCCTGTAAGGTGTGATTCTGACCTCCCTGTAATGTCCGATGAGTTTTGCTCCCTGTAAGGTGTGATTCTGACCTCCCTGTAAGGTGTGATTCTGACCTCCCTGTAATGTCCGATGAGTTTTGCTCCCTGTAAGGTGTGATTCTGACCTCCCTGTAAGGTGTGATTCTGACTTCCCTGTAACGTCCGATGAGTTTTGCTCCCTGTAAGGTGTGATTCTGACCTCCCTGTAAGGTGTGATTCTGACTTCCCTGTAACGTCCGATGAGTTTTGCTCCCTGTAAGGTGTGATTCTGACCTCCCTGTAAGGTGTGATTCTGACTTCCCTGTAACGTCCGATGAGTTTTGCTCCCTGTAAGGTGTGATTCTGACCTCCCTGTAAGGTGTGATTCTGACCTCCCTGTAACGTCCGATGAGTTTTGCTCCCTGTGAGGTGTGATTCTGACCTCCCTGTAAGGTGTGATTCTGACCTCCCTGTAAGGTGTGATTCTGACTTCCCTGTAACGTCCGATGAGTTTTGCTCCCTGTAAGGTGTGATTCTGACCTCCCTGTAAGGTGTGATTCTGACCTCCCTGTAAGGTGTGATTCTGACTTCCCTGTAACGTCCGATGAGTTTTGCTCCCTGTAAGGTGTGATTCTGACCTCCCTGTAAGGTGTGATTCTGACCTCCCTGTAACGTCCGATGAGTTTTGCTCCCTGTGAGGTGTTATTCTGACTTCCCTGTAAGGTGTGATTCTGACCTCCCTGTAAGGTGTGATTCTGACTTCCCTGTAATGTCCGATGAGTTTTGCTCCCTGTAAGGTGTGATTCTGACTTCCCTGTAAGGTGTTATTCTGACTTCCCTGTAAGGTGTGATTCTGACTTCCCTGTAACGTCCGATGAGTTTTGCTCCCTGTGAGGTGTGATTCTGACTTCCCTGTAAGGTGTCATTCTGACCTCCCTGTAAGGTGTGATTCTGACCTCCCTGTAAGGTGTGATTCTGACTTCCCTGTAATGTCCGATGAGTTTTGCTCCCTGTAAGGTGTGATTCTGACCTCCCTGTAAGGTGTGATTCTGACTTCCCTGTAACGTCCGATGAGTTTTGCTCCCTGTAAGGTGTGATTCTGACCTCCCTGTAAGGTGTGATTCTGACCTCCCTGTAACGTCCGATGAGTTTTGCTCCCTGTAACGTCCGATGAGTTTTGCTCCCTGTAACGTCCGATGAGTTTTGCTCCCTGTAACGTCCGATGAGTTTTGCTCCCTGTAACGTCCGATGAGTTTTGCTCCCTGTAACGTCCGATGAGTTTTGCTCCCTGTAACGTCCGATGAGTTTTGCTCCCTGTAACGTCCGATGAGTTTTGCTCCCTGTAACGTCCGATGAGTTTTGCTCCCTGTAACGTCCGATGAGTTTTGCTCCCTGTAACGTCCGATGAGTTTTGCTCCCTGTAAGGTCCGATGAGTTTTGCTCCCTGTAACGTCCGATGAGTTTTGCTCCCTGTAAGGTGTGATGAGTTTTGCTCCCTGTAAGGTCCGATGAGTTTTGCTCCCTGTGACGTCCGATGAGTTTTGCTCCCTGTAAGGTGTGATGAGTTTTGCTCCCTGTAAGGTCCGATGAGTTTTGCTCCCTGTAAGGTGTGATGAGTTTTGCTCCCTGTAAGGTCCGATGAGTTTTGCTCCCTGTAAGGTCCGATGAGTTTTGCTCCCTGTAAGGTGTGATTCTGACCTCCCTGTAAGGTGTGATTCTGACCTCCCTGTAACGTCCGATGAGTTTTGCTCCCTGTAAGGTGTGATCCTGACCTCCCTGTAAGGTGTGATGAGTTTTGCTCACTGTAAGGTCCGATGAGTTTTGCTCCCTGTAAGGTCCGATGAGTTTTGCTCCCTGTAAGGTGTGATTCTGACCTCCCTGTAAGGTGTGATTCTGACCTCCCTGTCACGTCCGATGAGTTTTGCTCCCTGTAATGTCCGATGAGTTTTGCTCCCTGTAAGGTGTGATGAGTTTTGCTCCCTGTAAGGTCCGATGAGTTTTGCTCCCTGTAATGTCCGATGAGTTTTGCTCCCTGTAACGTCCGATGAGTTTTGCTCCCTGTAAGGTGTGATTCTGACCTCCCTGTAACGTCCGATGAGTTTTGCTCCCTGTAATGTCCGATGAGTTTTGCTCCCTGTAAGGTGTGATGAGTTTTGCTCCCTGTAAGGTCCGATGAGTTTTGCTCCCTGTAACGTCCGATGAGTTTTGCTCCCTGTAAGGTGTGATTCTGACCTCCCTGTAAGGTGTGATTCTGACCTCCCTGTAAGGTGTGATTCTGACCTCCCTGTAAGGTGTGATTCTGACCTCCCTGTAACGTCCGATGAGTTTTGCTCCCTGTAAGGTGTGATTCTGACCTCCCTGTAACGTCCGATGAGTTTTGCTCCCTGTAAGGTGTGATGAGTTTTGCTCCCTGTAAGGTCCGATGAGTTTTGCTCCCTGTAAGGTGTGATGAGTTTTGCTCCCTGTAAGGTCCGATGAGTTTTGCTCCCTGTAAGGTGTGATGAGTTTTGCTCCCTGTAAGGTGTGATGAGTTTTGCTCCCTGTAAGGTGTGATTCTGACCTCCCTGTAAGGTGTGATTCTGACCTCCCTGTAATGTCCGATGAGTTTTGCTCCCTGTAAGGTGTGATTCTGACCTCCCTGTAAGGTGTGATTCTGACCTCCCTGTAATGTCCGATGAGTTTTGCTCCCTGTAAGGTGTGATTCTGACCTCCCTGTAAGGTGTGATTCTGACTTCCCTGTAACGTCCGATGAGTTTTGCTCCCTGTAAGGTGTGATTCTGACCTCCCTGTAAGGTGTGATTCTGACTTCCCTGTAACGTCCGATGAGTTTTGCTCCCTGTAAGGTGTGATTCTGACCTCCCTGTAAGGTGTGATTCTGACTTCCCTGTAACGTCCGATGAGTTTTGCTCCCTGTAAGGTGTGATTCTGACCTCCCTGTAAGGTGTGATTCTGACCTCCCTGTAACGTCCGATGAGTTTTGCTCCCTGTGAGGTGTGATTCTGACCTCCCTGTAAGGTGTGATTCTGACCTCCCTGTAAGGTGTGATTCTGACTTCCCTGTAACGTCCGATGAGTTTTGCTCCCTGTAAGGTGTGATTCTGACCTCCCTGTAAGGTGTGATTCTGACCTCCCTGTAAGGTGTGATTCTGACTTCCCTGTAACGTCCGATGAGTTTTGCTCCCTGTAAGGTGTGATTCTGACCTCCCTGTAAGGTGTGATTCTGACCTCCCTGTAACGTCCGATGAGTTTTGCTCCCTGTGAGGTGTGATTCTGACTTCCCTGTAAGGTGTGATTCTGACCTCCCTGTAAGGTGTGATTCTGACTTCCCTGTAATGTCCGATGAGTTTTGCTCCCTGTAAGGTGTGATTCTGACTTCCCTGTAAGGTGTTATTCTGACTTCCCTGTAAGGTGTGATTCTGACTTCCCTGTAACGTCCGATGAGTTTTGCTCCCTGTGAGGTGTGATTCTGACTTCCCTGTAAGGTGTCATTCTGACCTCCCTGTAAGGTGTGATTCTGACCTCCCTGTAAGGTGTGATTCTGACTTCCCTGTAATGTCCGATGAGTTTTGCTCCCTGTAAGGTGTGATTCTGACCTCCCTGTAAGGTGTGATTCTGACTTCCCTGTAACGTCCGATGAGTTTTGCTCCCTGTAAGGTGTGATTCTGACCTCCCTGTAAGGTGTGATTCTGACTTCCCTGTAACGTCCGATGAGTTTTGCTCCCTGTAAGGTGTGATTCTGACCTCCCTGTAAGGTGTGATTCTGACTTCCCTGTAACGTCCGATGAGTTTTGCTCCCTGTAAGGTGTGATTCTGACCTCCCTGTAAGGTGTGATTCTGACCTCCCTGTAACGTCCGATGAGTTTTGCTCCCTGTGAGGTGTGATTCTGACCTCCCTGTAAGGTGTGATTCTGACCTCCCTGTAAGGTGTGATTCTGACTTCCCTGTAACGTCCGATGAGTTTTGCTCCCTGTAAGGTGTGATTCTGACCTCCCTGTAAGGTGTGATTCTGACCTCCCTGTAAGGTGTGATTCTGACTTCCCTGTAACGTCCGATGAGTTTTGCTCCCTGTAAGGTGTGATTCTGACCTCCCTGTAAGGTGTGATTCTGACCTCCCTGTAACGTCCGATGAGTTTTGCTCCCTGTGAGGTGTGATTCTGACTTCCCTGTAAGGTGTGATTCTGACCTCCCTGTAAGGTGTGATTCTGACTTCCCTGTAATGTCCGATGAGTTTTGCTCCCTGTAAGGTGTGATTCTGACTTCCCTGTAAGGTGTTATTCTGACTTCCCTGTAAGGTGTGATTCTGACTTCCCTGTAACGTCCGATGAGTTTTGCTCCCTGTGAGGTGTGATTCTGACTTCCCTGTAAGGTGTCATTCTGACCTCCCTGTAAGGTGTGATTCTGACCTCCCTGTAAGGTGTGATTCTGACTTCCCTGTAATGTCCGATGAGTTTTGCTCCCTGTAAGGTGTGATTCTGACCTCCCTGTAAGGTGTGATTCTGACTTCCCTGTAACGTCCGATGAGTTTTGCTCCCTGTAAGGTGTGATTCTGACCTCCCTGTAAGGTGTGATTCTGACCTCCCTGTAACGTCCGATGAGTTTTGCTCCCTGTAACGTCCGATGAGTTTTGCTCCCTGTAACGTCCGATGAGTTTTGCTCCCTGTAACGTCCGATGAGTTTTGCTCCCTGTAACGTCCGATGAGTTTTGCTCCCTGTAACGTCCGATGAGTTTTGCTCCCTGTAACGTCCGATGAGTTTTGCTCCCTGTAACGTCCGATGAGTTTTGCTCCCTGTAACGTCCGATGAGTTTTGCTCCCTGTAACGTCCGATGAGTTTTGCTCCCTGTAACGTCCGATGAGTTTTGCTCCCTGTAAGGTCCGATGAGTTTTGCTCCCTGTAACGTCCGATGAGTTTTGCTCCCTGTAAGGTGTGATGAGTTTTGCTCCCTGTAAGGTCCGATGAGTTTTGCTCCCTGTGACGTCCGATGAGTTTTGCTCCCTGTAAGGTGTGATGAGTTTTGCTCCCTGTAAGGTCCGATGAGTTTTGCTCCCTGTAAGGTGTGATGAGTTTTGCTCCCTGTAAGGTCCGATGAGTTTTGCTCCCTGTAAGGTCCGATGAGTTTTGCTCCCTGTAAGGTGTGATTCTGACCTCCCTGTAAGGTGTGATTCTGACCTCCCTGTAACGTCCGATGAGTTTTGCTCCCTGTAAGGTGTGATCCTGACCTCCCTGTAAGGTGTGATGAGTTTTGCTCACTGTAAGGTCCGATGAGTTTTGCTCCCTGTAAGGTCCGATGAGTTTTGCTCCCTGTAAGGTGTGATTCTGACCTCCCTGTAAGGTGTGATTCTGACCTCCCTGTAACGTCCGATGAGTTTTGCTCCCTGTGAGGTGTGATTCTGACCTCCCTGTAAGGTGTGATTCTGACCTCCCTGTAAGGTGTGATTCTGACTTCCCTGTAACGTCCGATGAGTTTTGCTCCCTGTAAGGTGTGATTCTGACCTCCCTGTAAGGTGTGATTCTGACCTCCCTGTAAGGTGTGATTCTGACTTCCCTGTAACGTCCGATGAGTTTTGCTCCCTGTAAGGTGTGATTCTGACCTCCCTGTAAGGTGTGATTCTGACCTCCCTGTAACGTCCGATGAGTTTTGCTCCCTGTGAGGTGTGATTCTGACTTCCCTGTAAGGTGTGATTCTGACCTCCCTGTAAGGTGTGATTCTGACTTCCCTGTAATGTCCGATGAGTTTTGCTCCCTGTAAGGTGTGATTCTGACTTCCCTGTAAGGTGTTATTCTGACTTCCCTGTAAGGTGTGATTCTGACTTCCCTGTAACGTCCGATGAGTTTTGCTCCCTGTGAGGTGTGATTCTGACTTCCCTGTAAGGTGTCATTCTGACCTCCCTGTAAGGTGTGATTCTGACCTCCCTGTAAGGTGTGATTCTGACTTCCCTGTAATGTCCGATGAGTTTTGCTCCCTGTAAGGTGTGATTCTGACCTCCCTGTAAGGTGTGATTCTGACTTCCCTGTAACGTCCGATGAGTTTTGCTCCCTGTAAGGTGTGATTCTGACCTCCCTGTAAGGTGTGATTCTGACTTCCCTGTAACGTCCGATGAGTTTTGCTCCCTGTAAGGTGTGATTCTGACCTCCCTGTAAGGTGTGATTCTGACTTCCCTGTAACGTCCGATGAGTTTTGCTCCCTGTAAGGTGTGATTCTGACCTCCCTGTAAGGTGTGATTCTGACCTCCCTGTAACGTCCGATGAGTTTTGCTCCCTGTGAGGTGTGATTCTGACCTCCCTGTAAGGTGTGATTCTGACCTCCCTGTAAGGTGTGATTCTGACTTCCCTGTAACGTCCGATGAGTTTTGCTCCCTGTAAGGTGTGATTCTGACCTCCCTGTAAGGTGTGATTCTGACCTCCCTGTAAGGTGTGATTCTGACTTCCCTGTAACGTCCGATGAGTTTTGCTCCCTGTAAGGTGTGATTCTGACCTCCCTGTAAGGTGTGATTCTGACCTCCCTGTAACGTCCGATGAGTTTTGCTCCCTGTGAGGTGTGATTCTGACTTCCCTGTAAGGTGTGATTCTGACCTCCCTGTAAGGTGTGATTCTGACTTCCCTGTAATGTCCGATGAGTTTTGCTCCCTGTAAGGTGTGATTCTGACTTCCCTGTAAGGTGTTATTCTGACTTCCCTGTAAGGTGTGATTCTGACTTCCCTGTAACGTCCGATGAGTTTTGCTCCCTGTGAGGTGTGATTCTGACTTCCCTGTAAGGTGTCATTCTGACCTCCCTGTAAGGTGTGATTCTGACCTCCCTGTAAGGTGTGATTCTGACTTCCCTGTAATGTCCGATGAGTTTTGCTCCCTGTAAGGTGTGATTCTGACCTCCCTGTAAGGTGTGATTCTGACTTCCCTGTAACGTCCGATGAGTTTTGCTCCCTGTAAGGTGTGATTCTGACCTCCCTGTAAGGTGTGATTCTGACCTCCCTGTAACGTCCGATGAGTTTTGCTCCCTGTAACGTCCGATGAGTTTTGCTCCCTGTAACGTCCGATGAGTTTTGCTCCCTGTAACGTCCGATGAGTTTTGCTCCCTGTAACGTCCGATGAGTTTTGCTCCCTGTAACGTCCGATGAGTTTTGCTCCCTGTAACGTCCGATGAGTTTTGCTCCCTGTAACGTCCGATGAGTTTTGCTCCCTGTAACGTCCGATGAGTTTTGCTCCCTGTAACGTCCGATGAGTTTTGCTCCCTGTAACGTCCGATGAGTTTTGCTCCCTGTAAGGTCCGATGAGTTTTGCTCCCTGTAACGTCCGATGAGTTTTGCTCCCTGTAAGGTGTGATGAGTTTTGCTCCCTGTAAGGTCCGATGAGTTTTGCTCCCTGTGACGTCCGATGAGTTTTGCTCCCTGTAAGGTGTGATGAGTTTTGCTCCCTGTAAGGTCCGATGAGTTTTGCTCCCTGTAAGGTGTGATGAGTTTTGCTCCCTGTAAGGTCCGATGAGTTTTGCTCCCTGTAAGGTCCGATGAGTTTTGCTCCCTGTAAGGTGTGATTCTGACCTCCCTGTAAGGTGTGATTCTGACCTCCCTGTAACGTCCGATGAGTTTTGCTCCCTGTAAGGTGTGATCCTGACCTCCCTGTAAGGTGTGATGAGTTTTGCTCACTGTAAGGTCCGATGAGTTTTGCTCCCTGTAAGGTCCGATGAGTTTTGCTCCCTGTAAGGTGTGATTCTGACCTCCCTGTAAGGTGTGATTCTGACCTCCCTGTCACGTCCGATGAGTTTTGCTCCCTGTAATGTCCGATGAGTTTTGCTCCCTGTAAGGTGTGATGAGTTTTGCTCCCTGTAAGGTCCGATGAGTTTTGCTCCCTGTAATGTCCGATGAGTTTTGCTCCCTGTAACGTCCGATGAGTTTTGCTCCCTGTAAGGTGTGATTCTGACCTCCCTGTAACGTCCGATGAGTTTTGCTCCCTGTAATGTCCGATGAGTTTTGCTCCCTGTAAGGTGTGATGAGTTTTGCTCCCTGTAAGGTCCGATGAGTTTTGCTCCCTGTAACGTCCGATGAGTTTTGCTCCCTGTAAGGTGTGATTCTGACCTCCCTGTAAGGTGTGATTCTGACCTCCCTGTAAGGTGTGATTCTGACCTCCCTGTAAGGTGTGATTCTGACCTCCCTGTAACGTCCGATGAGTTTTGCTCCCTGTAAGGTGTGATTCTGACCTCGCTGTAACGTCCGATGAGTTTTGCTCCCTGTAAGGTGTGATGAGTTTTGCTCCCTGTAAGGTCCGATGAGTTTTGCTCCCTGTAAGGTGTGATGAGTTTTGCTCCCTGTAAGGTCCGATGAGTTTTGCTCCCTGTAAGGTGTGATGAGTTTTGCTCCCTGTAAGGTGTGATGAGTTTTGCTCCCTGTAAGGTGTGATGAGTTTTGCTCCCTGTAAGGTGTGATGAGTTTTGCTCCCTGTAAGGTGTGATGAGTTTTGCTCCCTGTAAGGTGTGATGAGTTTTGCTCCCTGTAAGGTGTGATGAGTTTTGCTCCCTGTAAGGTGTGATGAGTTTTGCTCCCTGTAAGGTGTGATGAGTTTTGCTCCCTGTAAGGTCCGATGAGTTTTGCTCCCTGTAAGGTGTGATGAGTTTTGCTCCCTGTAACGTCCGATGAGTTTTGCTCCCTGTAAGGTGTGATGAGTTTTGCTCCCTGTAATGTCCGATGAGTTTTGCTCCCTGTAACGTCCGATGAGTTTTGCTCCCTGTAAGGTGTGATGAGTTTTGCTCCCTGTAAGGTCCGATGAGTTTTGCTCCCTGTAAGGTGTGATGAGTTTTGCTCCCTGTAAGGTGTGATGAGTTTTGCTCCCTGTAAGGTGTGATGAGTTTTGCTCCCTGTAAGGTGTGATGAGTTTTGCTCCCTGTAAGGTGTGATGAGTTTTGCTCCCTGTAAGGTGTGATGAGTTTTGCTCCCTGTAAGGTGTGATGAGTTTTGCTCCCTGTAAGGTGTGATGAGTTTTGCTCCCTGTAAGGTGTGATGAGTTTTGCTCCCTGTAAGGTGTGATGAGTTTTGCTCCCTGTAAGGTGTGATGAGTTTTGCTCCCTGTAAGGTCCGATGAGTTTTGCTCCCTGTAAGGTGTGATGAGTTTTGCTCCCTGTAACGTCCGATGAGTTTTGCTCCCTGTAAGGTGTGATGAGTTTTGCTCACTGTAATGTCCGATGAGTTTTGCTCCCTGTAACGTCCGATGAGTTTTGCTCCCTGTAAGGTTTGATGAGTTTTGCTCCCTGTAAGGTGCGATGAGTTTTGCTCCCTGTAAGGTGTGATGAGTTTTGCTCCCTGTAAGGTGTGATGAGTTTTGCTCCCTGTAAGGTCCGATGAGTTTTGCTCCCTGTAAGGTCCGATGAGTTTTGCTCCCTGTAAGGTCCGATGAGTTTTGCTCCCTGTAAGGTCCGATGAGTTTTGCTCCCTGTAAGGTGTTATTCTGACTTCCCTGTAAGGTGTGATTCTGACTTCCCTGTAACGTCCGATGAGTTTTGCTCCCTGTAAGGTGTGATTCTGACCTCCCTGTAAGGTGTGATTCTGACTTCCCTGTAACGTCCGATGAGTTTTGCTCCCTGTAAGGTGTGATTCTGACCTCCCTGTAAGGTGTGATTCTGACTTCCCTGTAAGGTGTGATTCTGACTTCCCTGTAAGGTGTGATTCTGACTTCCCTGTAACGTCCGAAGAGTTTTGCTCCCTGTAAGGTGTGATTCTGACTTCCCTGTAATGTCCGATGAGTTTTGCTCCCTGTAAGGTGTGATTCTGACCTCCCTGTGAGGTGTGATTCTGACTTCCCTGTAATGTCCGATGAGTTTTGCTCCCTGTAAGGTGTGATTCTGACTTCCCTGTAAGGTGTGATTCTGACTTCCCTGTAATGTCCGATGAGTTTTGCTCCCTGTAAGGTGTGATTCTGACCTCCCTGTAAGTTGTGATTCTGACTTCCCTGTAATGTCCGATGAGTTTTGCTGCCTGTAAGGTGTGATTTTATTTTGAAATTATACTGTTTATTCAACACATTTCAAAATAGTGTTTGAAAAATGCAAGAGGAGGCAGATCTTTTATGGACCTCTGGAGGAAGAGGACGCAGCCTCTTCCTCCTCCTGTGTTTTTATTCTTCTTTCATGAAAGTCTTCATTCGGTCCGCGAGGAAACTTTATTGCTCGTTATGTGTGGGGCCACAATGACAGATGATTTATTGAGAGCCAAAAAAATGTGCTTTGGACTGCAGAGGTTCTTATTCTCTTGTACTGCTGCTTGTCAGCTCTTTCTAGCAACCAAGGTAACAATGCAGGGAGAGGCCTTGAACAACAATACCATGACAGTGAGTAATAAATATTATATAGATGTTGTCTGTACAGTTACTGTGCACTTCTACAGGAAGGTAAAGGTCTGGTTTGATGGTTTCTTGTAAAAGGCTTTAAGACAGGGTTTACTTAATGTCAGAACAGAAAGTTAAGTGCACTAAATATATTGTAGATGGTACTTTATCTAAACGTTCTAATTAAATATACTGTACAAGGTACTTTACCTAAACGTTCTAATTAAATATACTGTACAAGGTACTTTACCTAAACATTCTAATTAAATATACTGTACAAGGTTCTTTACCTAAACATTCTAATTAAATATACTGTACAAGGCACTTTACCTAAACATTCTAATTAAATATACTGTAGATGGTACTTTACCTACACATTCTAATTAAATATACTGTAAAAGGTACTTTACCTAAACATTCTAATTAAATATACTGTACAAGGTAATTTACCTAAACATTCTAATTTAAATATACTGTACAAGGTACTTTACCTAAACATTCTAATTAAATATACTGTACAAGGTACTTTCACCTAGAACTCCTAATTTAATGTACAGTACAAGGTACTTTCACCTAGAACTCCTAATTAAATATACTGTACAAGGTACTTTACCTAAACATTCTAATTAAATATACTGTACAAGGTACTTTCACCTAGAAGTCCTAATTACATATACTGTACAAGGTACTATTCCTAGAAGTCCTAATTAAATATACTGTACAAGGTACTATTCCTAGAAGTCCTAATTAAATATACTGTACAAGGTACTATTCCTGGAAGTCCTAATTAAATATACTGTACAAGGTACTATTCCTAGAAGTCCTAATTAAATATACTGTACAGGGTACTATTCCTAGAAATATAATTAAATATACTGTACAAGGTACTATTCCTAGAAGTCCTAATTAAATATACTGTACAAGGTACTATTCCTGGAAGTCCTAATTAAATATACTGTACAAGGTACTATTCCTAGAAGTCCTAATTAAATATACTGTACAAGGTACTATTCCTAGAAATATAATTAAATATACTGTACAAGGTACTATTCCTAGAAGTCCTAATTAAATATACTGTACAAGGTACTATTCCTAGACACACAATTAAATATACTGTACAAGGTACTATTCCTAGAAGTCCTAATTATATATACTGTACAAGGTACTATTCCTAGAAGTCATAATTAAATATACTGTACAAGGTAAGATTCCTAGTAGTCCTAATTAAATATATTAATTAAATATAAGGTACTATTCCTAGAAATCCTAATTAAATACATTAATTAAATATAAGGTACTATACCTAGACATCCTAATTAAATATACTAATTAAATAAGGTACTATTCCTAGAAATCCTAATTAAATATAAGGTACTATGCCTAGATGTCCTAATTAAATATAAGGTACTATGCCTAGATGTCCTAATTAAATACATTCATTAAATATAAGGTACTATGCCTAGATGTCCTAATTAAATATAAGGTACTATTCCTAGATGTCCTAATTGCACACGATAAGATATAAAGTACAGTACATAAAGTATATGATTACTGGTTAGTTATGAATCAGGCTAAATGTAACAAAAGCAATAAGGCTTCCACACTGAATTAAAATCATTCTAGAGTTTTAATGTTCCTAAGACGTTTTTTTTATTTTTGTAGTTACATGGCGTTTGTGATTATGAGAATTATGAGATCCAGAATGGTGTCCTCATCAAATAGACGCAGGCAATCCTTTTAATTTTGCTTGATAATAAAGCTGCCTCCTAACCCCTCGTGGCTAATAAAGACAGACGCCTCCAATCCAGAGAGCATATGAAAGACTTCATTATGGGATTGAAGTTTCCTAATAATTAAGATTATATTTTTAGTCTATAACACACACGTCCTGACCATGACGGATCTACTTCTGATTCAGGTATAAATGCCAGGATGATGACATCATCGGTTTCCGTGCACTTCACCACAACCTCTGTCACGTGTTTAAATACCACACCTTGTAATTTTCATGGCGCACACTTCTTCATCATTGTTGAAATGTGACTATGCCTAGCGTTTTAATTCAGTTGTTATATTAGTTTAACTAGGAACATTTTGTCTCTACAAAACCACAAATCCTACAGAAGCTTTTTTAAACATTCGCAAGAAGCCTTCTGTTTTCCTTTCTTTTTGTCTTCCTTTTTAGAGTTAGAAATGTTTACGTTCCCCCAGATCCTGTATTTATCTTTATATATATATATATTTATACTTGTCTTAACCGCAACTTCAACATACTCTCCTGCAACCCGCCTTATCCAATGTGGTATGGTTCTGCTATGTTCTTTACTTCAGAACCGGAACCCCCAACAGAGCTAGCCAGCTAACTAGTTACTAGCTAGTAGTCAGCTAGCCACTGCTAGCAGTCATCAGCTAACCTTTAGCCTGGACAACTCCTGCCAGTCTGCACAGCGTGATTAAACCCAGATATTAACAGACTCCTTTTCTCTATATCCCTGGATTCCTGCCGCAAGGTCTGAACCTCTTCACCTGGATCATTGCAGCTAGCTAGCTGCTATCCTGATTGGCTTCTCCTGGCTAACGTCCCGGTCACGAAGCAAGCACCAACTAGCTAGCTGCTATCCTGATTGGCTTCTCCTGGCTAACGTCCCGGTCACGAAGCAAGCACCAACTAGCTAGCTGCTATCCTGATTGGCTTCTCCTGGCTACTGTCCCGGTTCCGAAGCAAGCACCAACTAGCTAGCTGAAGAGGTCCATCAGCCACTCCTTGGGCTACGATACTTATATTACCAATTGGCCTGGACCCTTTTACGACACGGATCTCTGCTGATCCATCACGACTGGTCTGCTGACGTAATACGCACGAGGGGGCTACAACAGACTTCTTCCATCACGACGTCCCTCTAAGGCCCTACTGCTAGCCTGCTAGCCCTGGCCCGCTGGCTGTCTGAATCGTCGTGTCTCCAGCCCGTCCAGCTACTCATTGGACCTTGTGATCACTCGGCTATGCATGCCTCTCCCTAATGTCAATATGTCTTGTCCACTGCTGTTTTGGTTAGTGGTTATTGTCTTATTTCACTGTAGAGCCTCCAGCCCTGCTGAATATGCCTCAGCTAACCCTCTTGTCCCACCTCCCGCACATGCGGTGACCTCACCTGGTTTAATTGATGTCTCTAGAAACAATACCTCTCTTATCATCACTCAATGCCTAGGTTTACCTCCACTGTATTCACATCCCACCATACCTGTGTCTGTACATTATGCATTGAATCTATTCTACCTCGCCCAGAAACCTGCTCCTTTTACTCTCTGTTCCGAACATACAACATGACCAGTTCTTATAGCTCTTAGCCGTACCCTTATCCTACTCCTCCTCTGCTCCTCTGGTGATGTAGAGGTTAATCCAGGCCATGCAGTGCCTAGCTCCACTCCCATTCCCCAGGCGCTCTCATTTGTTGACTTCTGTAACCGAAAAAGCCTTGGATTCAAGCATGTTAATATTAGAAGCCTAGAAGTTTGTTTTACTCATTGCTTTAGCTTCATGCCAACCCGGATGTCCAAGCCGTGGCTGAATCCTGGGTTAGGAAGGCCACCAAAAACCCAGAAATATCCATCCCTGACTATAACATTTTCGACATGATAGAACTGCCAAAGGGGGCGGAGTTAGGCTGCAGAGTTCTGTCTTACTATCCAGGTCTGTGTCCAAATAATTTGAGCTTCTGCTTTTAAAAATCCACCTTTCCAGAAACAAGTCTCTCACCATTGCCGCTTGCTATAGACCCCCCTCAGCCCCCAGCTGTGCCCTGGACACCATATGTGAATTGATTGCCCCCATCTATCTTCAGAGCTTGTGCTGTTAGGTGACCTAAACTGGGACATGCTTAACACCCCGGCCATTCTACAATCTAATCTTAATAACCTAAATCTCACACAATCGATCAATGAACCTACCAGTTACAACCCCAAATCCGTAAACACAGGCACCCTCATAGATATCATGCTAACCAACCTGCCCTCCAAATACACTTATGCTGTCTTCAACCAGGATCTCAGCGATCACTGCCTCAATGCTTGCTTCCGTAATGGATCTGCGGTCAAACGACCACCCCTCATCACTGTCAAACGCTCCCCAAAACACTTCAGCGAGCAGGCTTTTCTAATCGACCTGGCCCGGGTATCCTGGAAGGATATTGACCTCATTCCGTCAGTAAAAGATGCCTGGTTATTGTTTAAAAGTGCCTTCCTCACCATCTTAAATAAGCATGACCCATTCAATTTTTTTTTTACCAGGAACAGATATAGCCCTTGGTTCACTCCAGACCTGACTGCCCTTGACTAACACAAACATATCCTGTTGCGTACGGCATTAGCATCGAATACCCCCCGCAAAATGCAACTTTTCAGGGAAGTTAGGTACCAACAGGCAGTTAAGGAAAGCAAAGGCTTTTTCAAAAAGAAATTTGCATCGTGCAGCACAAACTCCAAAAAGTTCTGGGACACTGTAAAGTCCATAAGAGCACCTTCTCCCAGCTGCCCACTACACTGAGGCTAGAATACCGTCACAACCGATAAATCCACAATAATTGAGAATTTCAATAAGCCTTTTTCTATGGCTGGACATGCTTTCCAACTGGCCACCCCAACCCTGGTCAACAGCCCTGCACCCCCCACAGCAACTTTCCCAAGCATCCCCATTTCTCCTTCACACAAATCCATATAGCTGATGTTCTGAAAGAGCTGCAAAATCTGGACCCCTACAAACCAGCAGGGCTAGACAATCTGGACCCTCTCTTTCTAAAATTATCAGCCAAAATTGTTGCAACCCCTGTTACTAACTTGTTCAACCTCTCTTTGGTATCGTCTGAGATCCCCAAAGATTGGAAAGCTGCCGCGGTCATCCCCCTCTTCAAAGGGGGAGACAATCTAGACCCAAACTGCTACAGACCTATATCTATCCTACCCTGCCTTTCTAAGGTCTTCGAAAGCCAAGTTACCGACCATTTCGAATCCCACCATGCCTTCTCCTCTTTGCAATCTGGTTTCCGAGCTGGTCATGGGTGCACCTCAGCCATGCTCAAGGTCCTAAACAATATCATAACCACCATCGATTAGAGACAATACTGTGCAGCGCTATTCATCAACCTGTCCAAGGCTTTCGACTCTGTCAATCACCACATTCTTATCGGCAGACTCAACAGCCTTGGTTTCTCACATGACTGCCTCGCCTGGTTCACCAACTACTTGACAGACAGAGTTGTTGTCCTGTTGTCCTGTTGTCCGGACCTCTGGCAGTCTCTATGGGGGTGCCACAGGGTTCAAGTCTCAGGCCGACTCTTTTCTCTGTATACATCAATGAAGTTGCTCTTGCTGCTGGTGATTATCTGATCCACCTCTACGCAGACGACATCGTTCTGTATACTTCTGGCCCTTCGTTGGACACTGTGTTAACTAACCTCCAGACGACCTTCAATGCCATTCAACTCTCCTTACGTGGATTAAATTAAATCTAGAATCGGCTTCCTATTTCGCAACCAAGCATCCTTCACTCAAGCTGCCAGACATACCCTCGTAAAACTGACTATCCTGCCAATCCTTGACTTCGGCAAAGTGGATGCAGTCTATCACAGTGCCATCAGTTTTGTCACCAAAGCCTCATACACTACCCACCACTGCCTCCTGTATGCTCTCATTGGCTGGCCCTCACTTTATATTCGTCGCCAAACCCACTGGCTCCAGGTCATCTATAAGTCTCTGCTAGGTAAAGCCCTGCCATATCTCAGCTTACTGGTCAACATAGCAGCACCCACCCGTAACACAAGCTCCAGCAGGTATATCTCACTGGTCTCCCCCAAAGCCAATTCCTCCTTTGGCCACCTTTCTTTCAGTTCTCTGCTGTCAATGACTGGAACTAATTGCAAAAATCACTGAAGCTGGAGACTCATATATCCCTCACTAACTTTAAGCACCAGCTGTCAGAGCAGCTCACAGATCACTGCACCTGTACATAGCCCATCTGTAAACAGCCCATCCAGCTACCTCATCCCCATACTGTTATTTATTTTTGCTACTTTGCATCCAAGTATATCTACTTACACATTAATCTTCTGCACATCTCTCACTCCAGTGTTGAATTGCTAAATTGTAATTATTTTGCCACTATGGCCTATTTAATGCCTTACCTCTCTTATCTTACCTCATTTGCACACACAGTATATAGACTTTTTCTGTTGAGTGTTACGTTCCTCAGTTTCTGTTGTGGTTTGTGTATTTTGTATGTGTGTGTTTAAGGATGGCTTCCTGGATTTCTCTAAGCAGCTGATTGGTCGGGCCCCATTGAAAATTGGAGCTGACCACGCCCTCTCATCAGAAACAGCTGTCTGTTGCCAACTCCTTCTCCAGCTATATAAGCCAGTGTTCTGTTGCTCAGAGGAGAGATGATTGCTGAGAGAAGGGAGATTAGTGTGTCCTGTGTTGGTTGTTGTCGAGAGAGCAGATTGGTATGTCCTGTGTGGGTTGTTGTTGTTGTTGTTGTTGTTGTTGAGAGAGCTGATTGGTATGTCCTGTGTGGGTTGTTGCTCAGATAGAGCTTATTTGATGTCCTGTTTTGGTTGTTGCACAGAATAGAGCTGATGTGTAAATTCTGTGTTAGTTGTTGCTCAGAGTTTTAAATATTGTGTAGCCACTGCTTCTGAGGTATGTGTGTGCCAGTAGGATGCAGTCGTTTTGATTATTGATATTATATTATTGCAATTGTTTTTGTTATTCTGTTTTTGTTCCCAGGGGGGAAGGCGCCTTGGGAGTGCTTAGGCAAGAGGCCTGCGGGCATACATATACCCTTAATATATATACTCTGTCTATGCGCACTAGGTAAGACCTGGGAGGACCACCCCCTGTATTTTGGTTAGTGCACCAGGTGGTGCTAGTTAGGTAAGTAGTGGGTTGGCAGGTAAGATAGGAGAGGGGACTTTGATATTTACTTTCTTTGCTTTGGTCCCGTCCAGCCCCCTTTCCCCAAAATTACTGCGTGACAGAATAAATTCCCTGTAAACGGTACCCATCTCTGCCTTCTGTCATCCTTACTCACACCTACAGTCCCATACCTCTTTCACTTCACGGGGAGTTTAGTTGTAGCAGGGTGTCGTGAGAAATTAAATCCTGAGGTCATTTTAATGTGGCATTGATCTGATTGTGACAGTAACATAAGGGGTCTACCACCCCAGGTTTCTACCCTGTTTAGAGACCTCATTAGGGTGGTAGACCCTGTTTAGAGACTTCATCATTAGGGTGGTAGGCCCTGTCTATAGAGACTTCATCATTAGGGTGGTAGGCCCTGTCTATAGAGACTTCATCATTAGGGTGGTAGGCCCTGTCTATAGAGACTTCATCATTAGGGTGGTATACCCTGTCTATAGAGACTTCATCATTAGGGTGGTAGGCCCTGTCTATAGAGACTTCATCATTAGGGTGGTATACCCTGTAAATAGAGAACTCATTGGGGTGGTAGGCCCTGGTTATAGAGACCTCATTAGGGTGGTAGGTCCTGTCTATGGAGACCTCATTAGGGTGGTAGGTCCTGTCTATGGAGACCTCATTAGGGTGGTAGGTCCTGTCTATGGAGACCTCATTAGGGCTGTAGGTCCTGTCTATGGAGACCTCATTAGGGCTGTAGGTCCTGTCTATGGAGACCTCATTAGGGTGGTAGGTCCTGCCTATGGAGACCTCATTAGGGCTGTAGGTCCTGTCTATGGAGACCTCATTAGGGTGGTAGGTCCTGTCTATGGAGACCTCATTAGGGTGGTAGGTCCTGTCTATGGAGACCTCATTAGGGCTGTAGGTCCTGTCTATGGAGACCTCATTAGGGTGGTAGGTCCTGTCTATGGAGACCTCATTAGGGTGGTAGGTCCTGTCTATGGAGACCTCATTAGGGTGGTAGGTCCTGTCTATGGAGACCTCATTAGGGTGGTAGGTCCTGTCTATGGAGACCTCATTAGGGTGGTAGGTCCTGTCTATGGAGACCTCATTAGGGTGGTAGGTCCTGTATATGGAGACCTCATTAGGGTGGTAGGTCCTGTCTATGGAGACCTCATTAGGGTGGTAGGTCATGTCTATGGAGACCTCATTAGGGTGGTAGGTCCTGTCTATGGAGACCTCATTAGGGTGGTAGGTCATGTCTATGGAGACCTCATTAGGGCTGTAGGTCATGTCTATGGAGACCTCATTAGGGTGGTAGGCCCTGGTTATAGAGACCTCATTAGGGTGGTAGGTCCTGTCTATGGAGACCTCATTAGGGTGGTAGGTCCTGTCTATGGAGACCTCATTAGGGTGGTAGGCCCTGGTTATAGAGACCTCATTAGGGGTGGTAGGCCCTGTCTATGGAGACCTCATTAGGGTGGTAGGTCCTGTCTATGGAGACCTCATTAGGGGTGGTAGGTCATGTCTATGGAGACCTCATTAGGGTGGTAGGTCCTGTCTATGGAGACCTCATTAGGGTGGTAGGTCCTGTCTATGGAGACCTCATTAGGGTGGTAGGTCATGTCTATGGAGACCTCATTAGGGTGGTAGGTCCTGTCTATGGAGACCTCATTAGGGTGGTAGGCCCTGTCTATGGAGACCTCATTAGGGTGGTAGGTCCTGTCTATGGAGACCTCATTAGGGTGGTAGGTCCTGTCTATGGAGACCTCATTAGGGTGGTAGGTCATGTCTATGGAGACCTCATTAGGGTGGTAGGTCATGTCTATGGAGACCTCATTAGGGTGGTAGGTCCTGTCTATGGAGACCTCATTAGGGCTGTAGGTCCTGTCTATGGAGACCTCATTAGGGTGGTAGGTCCTGTCTATGGAGACCTCATTAGGGTGGTAGGTCCTGTCTATGGAGACCTCATTAGGGTGGTAGGTCCTGTCTATGGAGACCTCATTAGGGTGGTAGGTCCTGTCTATGGAGACCTCATTAGGGTGGTAGGTCCTGTCTATGGAGACCTCATTAGGGTGGTAGGTCATGTCTATGGAGACCTCATTAGGGTGGTAGGTCATGTCTATGGAGACCTCATTAGGGTGGTAGGTCATGTCTATGGAGACCTCATTAGGGTGGTAGGTCATGTCTATGGAGAACTCATTAGGGTGGTAGGTCCTGTCTATGGAGACCTCATTAGGGTGGTAGGTCCTGTCTATGGAGACCTCATTAGGGTGGTAGGTCCTGTCTATGGAGACCTCATTAGGGTGGTAGGTCCTGTCTATGGAGACCTCATTAGGGGTGGTAGGCCCTGTCTATGGAGACCTCATTAGGGCTGTAGGTCATGTCTATGGAGACCTCATTAGGGCTGTAGGTCCTGTCTATGGAGACCTCATTAGGGTGGTAGGTCCTGTCTATGGAGACCTCATTAGGGTGGTAGGTCCTGTCTATGGAGACCTCATTAGGGTGGTAGGTCCTGTCTATGGAGACCTCGTTAGGGCTGTAGGTCCTGTCTATGGAGACCTCATTAGGGTGGTAGGTCCTGTCTATGGAGACCTCATTAGGGTGGTAGGTCCTGTCTATGGAGACCTCATTAGGGTGGTAGGTCATGTCTATGGAGACCTCATTAGGGCTGTAGGTCCTGTCTATGGAGACCTCATTAGGGTGGTAGGTCCTGTCTATGGAGACCTCATTAGGGTGGTAGGTCCTGTCTATGGAGACCTCATTAGGATGGTAGGTCCTGTCTATGGAGACCTCATTAGGGTGGTAGGTCATGTCTATGGAGACCTCATTAGGGCGGTAGGTCCTGTCTATGGAGACCTCATTAGGGTGGTAGGTCATGTCTATGGAGACCTCATTAGGGTGGTAGGTCATGTCTATGGAGGGGGTTCATTTTCATGTAATTGTTTTGAAAGAGTGTTTTTGAAACCCCTTCTTTGTCAGGTAGAGGTTCTCGTTGGAACTAGTATGAAGTTAAAAGGCGTCTGTCGATGAGCAGTCAGATGTCCCGACGAGAGCCACTGTCCTGCTCCATCCCTTAAACACAGAACAGCCGTGTATTGCAGTTCAATCCCCCGTTCATTATTAAACTGTGTCATCCCCACACCAGTCGAATCCTTTTCACCCAGAAACTCTGATCTATTAACAACTAATGTCGGACTGTTTTAGAATGAGGCTATAATTTATCATCGATGCAATATTAAAATGTAGCATTTCTCTTTCAGACTCCTGGGTACGGGCATTTGAGTGGAATGAAATGAAATGGCTCTAAAATATTTACATAAAGGGAGGGGAGGGGGGGGGGGGGGACTTGATAAGGTTTAACATTACTCTGCATTTAGCCTCCCCGGGGAAGCCGTATCTACTCTTTTACTCAGGCAGTAAGATCTACACTCATGTTGTTGACTGGTGACCCCTTTAGAATGTACTTACAGGAGAGAATAACCTTCTGAACATTGGCAGCAGTCTTACCGTTGTGCGACAGCAAACCTCTTATTAAAACAAACTGCTTGGCATCTAAGTAAGTCTGTATCATTGAAGTAACTAAGAACGTTATACTTATACGTATTGAACCTTAAAGGTCTCATATACAGCACCACATAATACAGCACACATAATACAGCACCACATAATACAGCACACATAATACAGCACCACATAATACAGCACACATAATACAACACACATAATACAGCACACATAATACAGCACCACATAATACAGCACACATAATACAGCACCACATAATACAGCACACATAATACAACACACATAATACAGCACACATAATACAGCACCACATAATACAGCACACATAATACAACACACATAATACAGCACACATAATACAGCACCACATAATACAGCACCACATAATACAGCACACATAATACAGCACACATAATACAGCACCACATAATACAGCACACATAATACAGCACACATAATACAGCACACATAATACAGCACCACATAATACAGCACCACATAATACAGCACCACATAATACAGCACCACATAATACAGCACACATAATACAGCACACATAATACAGCACCACATAATACAGCACCACATAATACAGCACCACATAATACATAATACAGCACACATAATACAGCACCACATAATACATAATACAGCACACATAATACAGCACCACATAATACATAATACAGCACACATAATACAGCACACATAATACAGCACACATAATACAGCACCACATAATACAGCACCACATAATACAGCACCACATAATACAGCACACATAATACAGCACCACATAATACAGCACCACATAATACAGCACACATAATACAGCACACATAATACAGCACCACATAATACAGCACACATAATACAGCACCACATAATACAGCACCACATAATACAGCACCACATAATACAGCACACATAATACAGCACCACATAATACAGCACCACATAATACATAATACAGCACCACATAATACAGCACCACATAATACAGCACCACATAATACAGCACACATAATACAGCACACATAATACAGCACACATAATACAGCACACATAATACAGCACACATAATACAGCACACATAATACAGCACCACATAATACAACACACATAATACAGCACCACATAATACAGCACCACATAATACATAATACAGCACACATAATACAACACACATAATACAGCACACATAATACAGCACACATAATACAACACACATAATACAGCACCACATAATACAGCACCACATAATACAGCACCACATAATACATAATACAGCACACATAATACATAATACAGCACACATAATACAGCACACATAATACAGCACCACATAATACAGCACACATAATACAGCACACATAATACAGCACACATAATACATAATACAGCACCACATAATACAGCACACATAATACATAATACAGCACCACATAATACAGCACACATAATACAGCACCACATAATACAGCACACATAATACATAATACAGCACACATAATACAGCACACATAATACAGCACACATAATACAGCACACATAATACAGCACCACATAATACATAATACAGCACCACATAATACAGCACCACATAATACATAATACAGCACACATAATACAGCACCACATAATACAGCACACATAATACAGCACACATAATACATAATACAGCACCACATAATACAGCACACATAATACATAATACAGCACCACATAATACAGCACACATAATACAGCACACATAATACAGCACACATAATACATAATACAGCACACATAATACATAATACAGCACCACATAATACAGCACACATAATACAGCACCACATAATACAGCACACATAATACATAATACAGCACACATAATACAGCACCACATAATACAGCACACATAATACAGCACCACATAATACAGCACACATAATACAGCACACATAATACAGCACACATAATACAGCACCACATAATACAGCACCACATAATACAGCACCACATAATACAGCACACATAATACAGCACCACATAATACAGCACACATAATACAGCACACATAATACAGCACCACATAATACAGCACCACATAATACAGCACCACATAATACAGCACCACATAATACAGCACCACATAATACAGCACACATAATACAGCACACATAATACAGCACACATAATACAGCACGACATAATACAGCACACATAATACAGCACCACATAATACAGCACCACATAATACAGCACCACATAATACAGCACCACATAATACAGCACCACATAATACAGCACCACATAATACAGCACCACATAATACAGCACACATAATACAGCACCACATAATACAGCACAAATAATACAGCACCACATAATACAGCACACATAATACATAATACAGCACCACATAATACAGCACACATAATACAGCACACATAATACAGCACCACATAATACAGCACAAATAATACAGCACCACATAATACAGCACACATAATACATAATACAACACCACATAATACAGCACAAATAATACAGCACAAATAATACAGCACCACATAATACAGCACACATAATACATAATACAGCACACATAATACAGCACACATAATACAGCACACATAATACAGCACCACATAATACAGCACGCATAATACAGCACACATAATACAGCACACATAATACAGCACAAATAATACAGCACCACATAATACAGCACACATAATACAGCACACATAATACATAATACAGCACACATAATACAGCACACATAATACAGCACACATAATACAGCACACATAATACAGCACCACATAATACAGCACCACATAATACAGCACACATAATACAGCACCACATAATACAGCACCACATAATACAGCACACATAATACAACACACATAATACAGCACACATAATACAACACACATAATACAGCACACATAATACAGCACCACATAATACAGCACCACATAATACAGCACACATAATACAGCACACATAATACAGCACACATAATACAGCACCACATAATACAGCACCACATAATACAGCACCACATAATACAGCACCACATAATACAGCACACATAATACAGCACCACATAATACAGCACCACGTAATACAGCACCACATAATACAGCACCACATAATACAGCACCACATAATACAGCACACATAATACAGCACCACATAATACAGCACCACATAATACAGCACACATAATACAGCACACATAATACAGCACACATAATACAGCACCACATAATACAGCACCACATAATACAGCACCACATAATACAGCACCACATAATACAGCACACATAATACAGCACCACATAATACAGCACCACATAATACAGCACACATAATACAGCACACATAATACAGCACCACATAATACAGCACCACATAATACAGCACCACATAATACAGCACACATAATACATAATACAGCACACATAATACAGCACCACATAATACAGCACACATAATACAGCACACATAATACAGCACACATAATACAACACACATAATACAGCACACATAATACAGCACCACATAATACAGCACACATAATACAGCACACATAATACAGCACACATAATACAGCACCACATAATACAGCACACATAATACAGCACCACATAATACAGCACACATAATACAGCACCACATAATACAGCACACATAATACAGCACCACATAATACATAATACAGCACCACATAATACAACACACATAATACAGCACCACATAATACATAATACAGCACACATAATACAGCACACATAATACAGCACACATAATACAGCACCACATAATACAGCACACATAATACATAATACAGCACCACATAATACAGCACCACATAATACAGCACACATAATACAGTGCCACATAATACAGCACACATAATACATAATACAGCACCACATAATACAGCACCACATAATACAGCACACATAATACATAATACAGCACCACATAATACAGCACACATAATACAGCACACATAATACAGCACACATAATACAGCACCACATAATACAGCACACATAATACATAATACAGCACCACATAATACAGCACCACATAATACAGCACACATAATACAGCACCACATAATACAGCACACATAATACATAATACAGCACCACATAATACAGCACACATAATACATAATACAGCACCACATAATACAGCACACATAATACAGCACACATAATACAGCACACATAATACAGCACACATAATACAGCACACATAATACAGCACCACATAATACAGCACACATAATACATAATACAGCACCACATAATACAGCACCACATAATACAGCACACATAATACAGCACAACATAATACAGCACACATAATACAGCACACATAATACAGCACGACATAATACAGCACACATAATACAGCACACGTAATACAGCACACATAATACAGCACCACATAATACAGCACCACATAATACAGCACACATAATACAGCACACATAATACAGCACCACATAATACATAATACAGCACCACATAATACAGCACCACATAATACAGCACACATAATACATAATACAGCACCACATAATACATAATACAGCACCACATAATACAGCACCACATAATACAGCACACATAATACAGCAAACATAATACATAATACAGCACCACATAATACAGCACACATAATACAGCACCACATAATACAGCAAACATAATACATAATACAGCACCACATAATACAGCACACATAATACAGCACCACATAATACAGCACCACATAATACAGCACACATAATACAGCACCACATAATACAGCACCACATAATACAGCACCACATAATACATAATACAGCACACATAATACAGCACCACATAATACAGCACACATAATACAGCACACATAATACATAATACAGCACCACATAATACAGCACACATAATACAGCACACATAATACATAATACAGCACCACATAATACAGCACACATAATACAGCACACATAATACATAATACAGCACCACATAATACAGCACCACATAATACAGCACACATAATACATAATACAGCACCACATAATACAGCACACATAATACAGCACACATAATACATAATACAGCACCACATAATACAGCACCACATAATACAGCACCACATAATACAGCACACATAATACAGCACACATAATACAGCACACATAATACAGCACCACATAATACAGCACCACATAATACAGCACCACATAATACAGCACACATAATACAGCACCACATAATACAGCACACATAATACAGCACACATAATACAGCACACATAATACAGCACCACATAATACAGCACCACATAATACAGCACCACATAATACAGCACCACATAATACAGCACCACATAATACAGCACCACATAATACAGCACAAATAATACAGCACCACATAATACAGCACACATAATACATAATACAGCACACATAATACAGCACCACATAATACAGCACACATAATACAGCACCACATAATACAGCACCACATAATACAGCACCACATAATACAGCACCACATAATACAGCACCACATAATACAGCACACATAATACAACACACATAATACAGCACCACATAATACAGCACCACATAATACATAATACAGCACCACATAATACAGCACCACATAATACATAATACAGCACACATAATACAGCACACATAATACAGCACACATAATACAGCACACATAATACAGCACACATAATACAGCACCACATAATACAGCACACATAATACAGCACACATAATACAGCACCACATAATACAGCACACATAATACATAATACAGCACCACATAATACATAATACAACACCACATAATACATAATACAGCACACATAATACAGCACCACATAATACAGCACCACATAATACAGCACCACATAATACAGCACACATAATACATAATACAGCACACATAATACAGCACACATAATACAGCACCACATAATACAGCACACATAATACAGCACACATAATACAGCACCACATAATACAGCACCACATAATACATAATACAGCACCACATAATACAGCACCACATAATACATAATACAGCACACATAATACAGCACACATAATACAGCACACATAATACAGCACACATAATACAGCACCACATAATACAGCACACATAATACAGCACACATAATACAGCACCACATAATACAGCACACATAATACATAATACAGCACACATAATACAACACCACATAATACATAATACAGCACACATAATACAGCACCACATAATACAGCACCACATAATACAGCACCACATAATACAGCACACATAATACATAATACAGCACACATAATACAGCACACATAATACAGCACACATAATACAGCACACATAATACAGCACCACATAATACAGCACACATAATACAGCACACATAATACAGCACCACATAATACAGCACACATAATACATAATACAGCACACATAATACAGCACCACATAATACAGCACACATAATACAGCACACATAATACAGCACCACATAATACAGCACCACATAATACAGCACCACATAATACAGCACACATAATACAGCACCACATAATACAGCACCACATTATACATAATACAGCACCACATAATACAGCACACATAATACATAATACAGCACCACATAATACAGCACAAATAATACATAATACAGCACCACATAATACAGCACACATAATACAGCACACATAATACATAATACAGCACACATAATACAGCACCACATAATACAGCACACATAATACAGCACACATAATACAGCACACATAATACATAATACAGCACCACATAATACAGCACACATAATACAGCACCACATAATACAGCACAAATAATACAGCACCACATAATACAGCACACATAATACATAATACAGCACACATAATACAGCACCACATAATACAGCACCACATAATACAGCACCACATAATACATAATACAGCACACATAATACAGCACCACATAATACAGCACCACATAATACAGCACACATAATACATAATACAGCACCACATAATACAGCACACATAATACAGCACCACATAATACAGCACACATAATACAGCACACATAATACAGCACACATAATACAGCACCACATAATACAGCACACATGATACAGCACCACATAATACAGCACACATAATACAGCACCACATAATACAGCACACATAATACAGCACCACATAATACAGCACACATAATACAGCACACATAATACAGCACCACATAATACAGCACACATAATACAGCACACATAATACAGCACCACATAATACAGCACCACATAATACAGCACCACCTAATACAGCACACATAATACAGCACCACATAATACAGCACACATAATACAGCACCACATAATACAGCACCACATAATACAGCACCACATAATACAGCACACATAATACAGCACACATAATACAGTACGACATACCACAATGGTTGATTTTACTATCACCTGACCCATTAATATATATATACAAGTTTTAAATGTTTATGATATATACAAGTATTCTAGCATTTAAAGTTTGACCCCTGAACACCAGAGAGGACAGAATTAATTGTCACCTTGCATCATCTCATCTTCTCATTTTCATCATCGGTTAAAAAAATAAATAAAAAATGGAGGAAATGTCTGTCTGGCACAAGTCAGATTTTAATCAAAGTCATTAGGGACCCAAAGCAGGAATTACATGCTCTATCACAATTTACATGTTAAGTTCTGCAACCCCCTGGGTAGTTCTGGAACCTCCTGGGTAGTTCTGGAACCCCCTGGGTAGTTCTGGAACCTCCTGGGTAGTTCTGGAACCCCCTGGGTAGTTCCGACACTAGCGGGGCAACAGTGGGAGGTGACGTGTTTACATTTAATGGATAATTTCATCTGGCTTTGAAAATCAGGACAACGGAAAATCTGCCCTTTAGCCAACGTAGTAATGGTAGTATTCAAACATCTTTACACGGATTTAATTTAATAAAATTTATGTGAACTTCTAGATATGAAGCCATGACAAATATTTTACAACGTACGTATGCCTGTGATGTAACAGGACGTCTGTGCTTTCTCTGATATATGCTTGAAATTACACAGTAATAAACACATTTGTGCCGTGTACAAATGTTTGTTTTTAACCATCTCTGTAAATGTTCTATCAAGTTACAGATTCACTCCTAACTAACATCCCATCTATACAACACATCCTCTATGCTAGAGGTAAAAACCTCCATCCTTAGTAACAGACTAACAGTCGTCGGGATCTCTAAGAAGTCCGCCCTAAACGTGAATAAATCACAGTAGTAAAGTCAGTAGTTAGTAGCTGTGAGGACCAGTCAATAAGGGAGGAAGCTATAAGGGTATACAATTTGTAACATCTTTTGTAGCTGTGTTTGTGACTGATTACACTTTCGTAGCTCCGGTACTTTTTGTATTTTCAGCCCTAGAGTTGTCATCTGTCACAAGAGGCAGTCATTTACAGGGAAGAGAGAGAGCGAAGAGGAGAGAGGCTCAGAGAGAGAAGAGGAGACAGGCTCAGAGAGAGAAGAGGAGACAGGCTCAGCTCAGAGAGAGAAGAGGAGACAGACTCAGCTCAGAGAGAGAAGAGGAGACAGGCTCAGCTCAGAGAGAGAAGAGGGGACAGGCTAAGCTCAGAGAGAGAAGAGGAGACAGGCTCAGCAGACAGAGAAGAGGAGACAGGCTCAGAGAGAGAAGAGGAGACAGGCTCAGAGAGAGAAGAGGAGACAGGCTCAGAGAGAGAAGAGGAGACAGGCTCAGAGAGAGAAGAGGAGACAGGCTCAGAGAGAGAAGAGAAGACAGGCTCAGCTCAGAGAGAGAAGAGGAGACAGGCTCAGCTCAGAGAGAGAAGTGGAGACAGGCTCAGCTCAGAGAGAGAAGAGGAGACAGGCTCAGCTCAGAGAGAGAAGAGGAGACAGGCTCAGCTCAGAGAGAGAAGAGGAGACAGGCTCAGCTCAGAGAGAGAAGAGGAGACAGGCTCAGCTCAGAGAGAGAAGAGGGGACAGGCTAAGCTCAGAGAGAGAAGAGGAGACAGGCTCAGCAGACAGAGAAGAGGAGACAGGCTCAGAGAGAGAAGAGGAGACAGGCTCAGAGAGAGAAGAGGAGACAGGCTCAGAGAGAGAAGAGGAGACAGGCTCAGAGAGAGAAGAGGAGACAGGCTCAGAGAGAGAAGAGGAGACAGGCTCAGAGAGAGAAGAGAAGACAGGCTCAGCTCAGAGAGAGAAGAGGAGACATGCTCAGCAGACAGAGAAGAGGAGACAGGCTCATCTTAGAGAGAGAAGAGGAGACAGGCTCAGCAGACAGAGAAGAGGAGACAGGCTCAGCTCAGAGAGAGAAGAGGAGACAGGCTCAGCTCAGAGAGAGAAGAGGAGACAGGCTCAGCTCAGAGAGAGAAGAGGGGACAGGCTAAGCTCAGAGAGAGAAGAGGAGACATGCTCAGCAGACAGAGAAGAGGAGACAGGCTAAGCTCAGAGAGAGAAGAGGAGACAGGCTCAGCAGACAGAGAAGAGGAGACAGGCTCAGCTCAGAGAGTGCCATGGCTGGGATTGAGGTAGTGAGGTTGCTCCTTCAGACGTGACATGACAAAGTGCATGCAGAACAGCTCCACTGCATGTTGGTGTGTGATTCTACTGCTCCGCCCTCCTCCACCACCCCGCCATCCCCCCTTCCACCTACACAGCCCTGTGGAGGTAGTGAGAGAGAGAGAGAGCTCTGTGGAGGTAGTGAGAGAGAGAGCCCTGTGGATGTAGTGAGAGAGAGTCCTGTGGAGGTAGTGAGAGAGAGAGCCCTGTGGAGGTAGTGAGAGAGAGCCCTGTGGAGGTAGTGAGAGAGAGAGCCCTGTGGAGGTAGTGAGAGAGAGTCCCGTGGAGGTTGTGAGAGAGAGCCCTGTAGAGGTTGTGAGAGAGAGCCCTGTAGAGGTAGTGAGAGAGAGCCCTGTAGAGGTAGTGAGAGAGAGCTCTGTGGAGGTGATGAGAGAGATAGCCCTGTGGAGGTGATGAGAGAGAGAGTCCTGTGGAGGTGATGAGAGAGAGAGTCCTGTGGAGGTGATGAGAGAGAGCCCTGTAGAGGTAGTGGGAGAGAGAGCCCTGTGGAGGTAGTGAGAGAGAGAGAGAGAGAGAGAGAGAGAGAGAGAGAGAGAGAGAGAGCCCTGTAGAGGTAGTGAGAGAGAGAGAGAGAGAGAGAGAGAGAGAGAGAGCCCTGTAGAGGTAGTGAGAGAGAGAGAGAGAGAGCGTGAAATGTGGGACAGCTCCATACTCACCTAGCTTATTCATGTCATCTACATTTGGTTACGCTCCACAGGAAGGATTGTCTCACTGTCTGTTCCCAGATCATTAACAACCTACGGAGGAGTCTAACAGGTGTCAGCCTAGATGTTGTAACTCGCAGGGTTCTGTTTCCACATCGTTTCACGACTGATTCCTCTCAGTGCTACTGTGATCCGCTGTTAGAATCACCTGAATGTTCTTTTAGTCGACGAAAGGGTTCTTGGATTTCTTCTTTTTAAGTCGTTGTGTTTTGAGGAAATGATTCTTTATTTTTTTTACGGTGTGTGTTAATAAATTGTTGTGTTTTTTTATCTGAATGCTGACTTCATTTGCATTCCATTTACATATATATATATTTTTGTTCCTGTCAGTTTGTGTTTCTTTGGAGGCAGTGATTGTACATCACATTAAATTGGAAACAGCCAACTCTACACAGGTCTGAGGTCAAACGTCCAAATTAATGGTCCAGTGGACGAGAACACAATCTCTCACGGTACACGCCTATGACCTAGGAAGTGCATTCAACCAAAATCAATTCTGTTTTCAAGTACACACAACAAGGGATGGCGACAGGACACACAAATATCTAGCTATATATAGTCAGATTTTATTATTTTAAAATATAATTAATAAAATATCTAATGCTTATCAACCAGATTTGTTTTTAAGAAAGACAAAAAATATAACAAGGAAGTAATATAACAAGGAAGGAATATAACAAGGAAGGAATATAACAAGGAAGTAATACAAGGAAGTAATATAACAAGGAAGTAATACAAGGAAGTAATATAACAAGGAAGTAATACAAGGAAGGAATATAACAAGGAAGTAATACAAGGAAGGAATATAACACGGAAGTAATACAAGGAAGTAATATAACAAGGAAGTAATACAAGGAAGGAATATAACAAGGAAGTAATACAAGGAAGGAATATAACAAGGAAGTAATACAAGGAAGTAATACAAGGAAGTAATACAACAAGGAAGGAATATAACAAGGAAGTAATACAAGGAAGGAATATAACACGGAAGTAATACAAGGAAGTAATATAACAAGGAAGTAATACAAGGAAGGAATATAACAAGGAAGTAATACAAGGAAGGAATATAACAAGGAAGTAATACAAGGAAGGAATATAACAAGGAAGTAATACAAGGAAGTAATACAAGGAAGTAATACAACAAGGAAGGAATATAACAAGGAAGTAATACAAGGAAGTAATACAACAAGGAAGGAACATAACAAGGAAGGAATATGACAAAGAAGTAATATAACAAGGAACATTCTGTACAATAGAGCTAAACAGAGATGAGATAATCTATGCTCTGAAATATTTTTGCTCCCCCCCCAAAAAAAAAGGTGCAATTTGGTCAGCTACGCAGGAGGGGCAGAATTTGTTCTTTTTTTTAACATAACCTTCCAAGCAATAAATCACTGGATCGCTGGTGACATTCATACAATGTGGATATAGTGTTAACTGTGTGAGTCAGACAGGCCTGTCTGCACCAGGGCTGTTCCTCCACTGTGACCTTGGCTCCCTGTCATAATCAATCATTGTGGCACAGGACACGCTGCTGTTGAATAATATTACACTATTGGCATGTACAGTAAACAAAGTGCAAAAAAGGGGAATGTTGATTCGCGATGCTAACGTGACGATTAGGGTCATGGGAAACACCGCGCGGCACATGATTGGTCAGGTCAATGGCTCATTGGAATAAAATCCCTGTGTTTTAAATGGTTACTCTCGATGAGAGAACGTTAGCTGCTAGAAGCGATGGTTGATTTCTGCAGAAACCTATATATTTTAGTTGGGACTATTTTTTCCAGCATGTTTCACAATTTACCCCTATATTGCTCAATAGTATAAAAAAAAAACAGGGGTTCTGAAAAAGAAATCACAATTTATTTGAAATCTCACCGATTCTCTGCAAGTGAAATGGGGGTTATGTGAGTTCAGCAACCGGCAGCCCAACACATGGATAATGCATTTCTGTCCAACCATTCATCCTTCTTTGTGTCTCACACACACACACACACACACACACACACACACACACACTCACACACACACACACACACACACACGCACGCACGTAGACACACAGACACACAGACACACAGACACACACACGCAGACACACACACACACGCAGACACACAGACACGCACACACACACACACACGTACGCACGTAGACACACAGACACACAGACACGCAGACACACACACATGCAGACACACACACACACACACACACACACACACACACACACACACACACGCAGACACACACACATGCAGACACACACACACACACACTTTCAGACACACACACACACACACACACACACACACACACGCAGACACACACACATGCAGACACACACACACACACACTTTCAGACACACACACACACACACACACGCGGACACACACACACGCAGACACACACAGACAAAATAAATTATTGTAATTCACACACCGACACTTTCTGGGAGATATTCATAGACACGGACAAAGAAGGGTGTCATGGAGGTCAGTGTGATGTCTCTTAATAACAGAGGATCTTTGGTACATTTAGATTCAAATCTAAGAGGTTATAAAACGGCATTTACACATTAAAAAACACCAATTTTTGATAGCACCCCTTTGTAAACTTCAATCTATTAATCCAAAATGGTGTTCGTATTGTCCAAAGCTGTCCCGCACCACAGTTAGCTGTTTCCTCCCCACATCTCTTTCTTTTAACACAATTGTGCTTTCCCAATCCTGGGTCAGGTGACCTGCGTGGAGTGTAGGGCAGACCCAGCGCTAGCTTTAAACTGATCTGTCTCTTAACGAATAGAAAGTGGTCGTGTCGTCACATGATTCACGGCTGCCATGTTTTTTTTCTCCTAAACATCAGAGACAAGTGACGTGGTTGAGTAAGGTGTCATCTTGGCACTAGTTGTTAATTTATTGTGGAAGACAAGTCATTCTCACCCGCCCTGCCGGCCTAGCTGCAACGCTGTTCTCTGTCAATGCCACTCCTAGCCTAACGTTGTGTGATTTAAAAAATATTAAAAAAAACCCTGGCGTTGTGAAATGACTTTCTTCTCCGCGCTCCGCGAGCGAGTGGCCCAAGTTGCCTCCTCTGAGAACACCCGGGTATAGGCAGTGTTCAGACAGACCAACAGGGGAATACAACTCAAACCCGTCGGCACACAAACACATCGGAGCAATATGCTAAGGTGTGACACAACCAGCCAAAACATTCGTTTTTTTTTCTTCTTTTAAACAAACAGGAAGCGGCGTTTCGCTGCCACTTGATGTGCACTGTGCTAGACATGGCAGCGAAGAAACGGTGTGATTTTTTCACATGTAAATGGAGTTCAGAAGAGCTGTTTAGAATATGTAACAGATTCGTCCGAGCTCTTTTTTGTGTGGTGATTATGTGGTACCTGTTGGAAAGTTGGTTATTTCTGTGTGCAAATTGGATGTAGTATTTTCTGTAGTGTAGCCTGAGGCACAGTAGGCGGTATTGATTGAGTTGGATGCAAGGTTAGGCACAGGAGAATTATGGGGGGGGGGGGGGGGGGGGGGAACCCAAGACGGAAAACTCAGCTCTTATTGGAACTTTTTACTTTTCCAACAAAAATAAAAAAATATTCCTCCTGGAGTTGAGTTGTGAAATGAACTGGAATAACTTCACGGTGGCAGCTGATGCTCGGTGTTGGGATACAGTGCCAACATGTAACAGAATAAAGCACATAATAAAGGCCCTGTACTATTGTGAGACATTGAGACTGCAAGATGGATACCTCATCGCTGGTACAATCTTAGGGGGGAAAAAGTGTTTCAAACTGGTTCTACAGCTGTGCCCAATAGGAGGACCCTTTTTGGTTCTAGGTAGAACCTCTTTTGGTTCTAGGTAAAACCTCTTTTTGGTTCTAGGTAGAACCTCTTTTTTGGTTCTAGGTAGAACCTATTTTTGGTTCCAGGTAGAACCTATTTTTGGTTCTAGGTATAACCTCTTTTGGTTCCAGGTAGAACCTCTTTTTGGTTCTAGGTATAACCTATTTTGGTTCTATGTAGAACCTCTTTTTGGTTCTAGGTAGAACCTCTTTTGATTCCAGATAGAACTCCTTTCCTCTGTGGAAAGGGTTCTACACGGAACCAAAACAGGTTCTACAGCTGTGCCCAATAGGAGGACCCTTTTTGGTTCTAGGTAGAACCTCTTTTTGGTTCTAGGTAGAACCTCTTTTGATTCCAGATATAACTCCTTTCCTCTGTGGAAAGGGTTCTTCACGGAACCAAAACAGGTTCTTCAAAGGGTTCTCCTATGGGGACAGCTGAAGAACCCTTTTTGGTACCAGATAGCAACTTTTTTTTTTCAAGGAGTGTAAAGAATAGGAAATTAGATGTTAAAAAATAAATGTTGTCAAATGACATTTAAATGACTTTATATAAACTTTATCCAACTTTAGTATGTTCTTTTTTTTCCGCAAAGATAACGTAACTGTGTAAGAGGGTAAACTCTTAAGATAAAAATATGGAGAAACCCTCAAGAGGAAAAGACAGTCCCCTCTTCCAGCCTTCATGGTGCCCTCACCTAAACACAAAGAAATCCCTACAAACGAATGAGACAAGACCTGCGCGGTTCTGAAGGTTAATCATAGCTGGATGAATTCAAACAAATCTCTCTGTCAGGGAGGTAGAGAGGAACATCAATGGAGCTTCCCGGTTATATATCTTTTACCTCAAGTGAAGCAATCTTTTTTTTTTTTACAAAAAAAAATAGATATGGAAAGCGCTATTGATCAGCACCTGCAAAGCTAACCACCAGGGATACTCAGGGTATCTGTGTGAGCTGGGTGAGCGCCAGGGAGAATTACTAGTATCTATATTTTAAGGGGAATAGTGTCCAAATTGGTACAGTATACTGAAACAGATCAATATTATGGAGTGAAGTGCAAGAACAAGACATTGTAATAGGACTTACAAAAAAAAGAGTCTATTTCTGTTAAATAAGGCAATAGAATTGTTAGGTTTCATTGTAAACGGGATAGAAAAAGACACTTTCATTGCAAATTGGCCGTGATTAGAGTAGTACTGTACTCAACACAGAGTCTGCATTTATTTACCTGTAGACATTTTGGAGCGGCACCTTTTAAGCAAGTTTGAATCCCGCCCCCCCCTCCCTTTCAATTACACGTTAGCTGACATTTGCTTACCCTTTATGGGGTGGGTATTCAATCAGTTCTGATCTAAGACTTACAGGGATGGGGGGGGGGACCTGCTTGATTTAATATCATCCTCACGTTAAATAGAAATCTGAACCATTTGTCACATGCTGTAATTGAAGTCTAAAGGGTACTGGGGGTTACATTAAGTTGTATGTCAGACAAACACTTATTCATCTCAGGTGCCTTACTGCATTTGACTTATCGTCCGTTGGGGGATTTAATGAAGGATCAGTCTGGTGTTGAGATTCCGCTCTAAGAAGGATCAGTCTGGTGTTGAGATTCTGTTCTAAGAAGGATCAGTCTGGTGTTGAGATTCCGCTCGAAGAAGGATCAGTCTGGTGTTACGATTCAGCTCTAAGAAGGTTCAGTCTGGTGTTGAGATTCTGCTCTAAGAAGGATCAGTCTGCTGTTGAGATTCCGTTCTAAGAAGGATCAGTCTGGTGTTGAGATTTCGCTCTAAGAAGGATCAGTCTGGTGTTGAGATTCTGTTCTAAGAAGGATCAGTCTGGTGTTGAGATTCCACTCGAAGAAGGATCAGTCTGGTGTTGAGATTCCGCTCTAAGAAGGATCAGTCTGGTGTTGAGATTCCGCTCTAAGAAGGATCAGTCTGGTGTTGAGATTCCGCTCTAAGAAGGATCAGTCTGGTGTTGAGATACCGCTCGAAGAAGGATCAGTCTGGTGTTATGATTCAGCTCTAAGTAGGATCAGTCTGGTGTTATGATTCAGCTCTAAGAAGGATCAGTCTGGTGTTATGATTCAGCTCTAAGAAGGATCAGTCTGGTGTTGAGATTCTGCTCTAAGAAGGATCAGTCTGGTGTTATGATTCCTCTCTAAGAAGGATCAGTCTGGTGTTGAGATTCCGCTCAGAAAAGGATCAGTCTGGTGTTATGATTCTGCTCAGAAAAGGATCAGTCTGGTGTGTCTGGTGTTGAGATTCTGCTCTAAGAATGATCAGTCTGGTGTTGAGATTCCGCTCTAAGAAGGATCAGTCTCATCTACACTGTAATACATCCATTAACGTTTTGCAAAACAGAAATACACCTATGATCCAGAGTTGTGAGTCTGCTGAGCTCGGTGTCCAATCACAAGGTCAAGGTCCAAGCACCAAGATAACATCAGTGAGGTTCATCAACACAAACACCAAGACAACATCTGTGAGGTTCATTAACACCATTACCAAGACAACATTGGTGAGGTTCATCAACACCATTACCAAGACAACATCAGTGAGGTTCATCAACAACATTACCAAGACAACATTGGTGAGGTTCATCAACACCATTACCAAGACAACATCAGTGAGGTTCATCAACAACATTACCAAGACAACATTGGTGAGGTTCATCAACACCATTACCAAGACAACATAAGTGAGGTTCATCAACACAAACACCAAGACAACATTGGTGAGGTTCATCAACACAAACACCAAGACAACATCGGTGAGGTTCATCAACACCATTACCAAGACAACATCGGTGAGGTTCATCAACACAAACACCAAGACAACATCGTTGAGGTTCATCAACACAAACACCAAGACAACATCGGTGAGGTTCATCAACACAAACACCAAGACAACATCAGTGAGGTTCATCAACACCATTACCAAGACAACATCGGTGAGGTTCATCAACACAAACACCAAGACAACATTGGTGAGGTTCATCAACACAAACACCAAAAAATATCTATAGTTTGTTAACAGGAAATGCTGTTCTACAACTCTGCTTTAATGTCCTCCTCCATCTCCACTTCCACCTCTTCCACCTCCTCCTCTTCCACCTCCTCCTCTTCCACCTCCTCCTCTTCCACCTCCATCTCCACTTCCTCCATCTCCACTTCCTCCTCTTCCACCTCCTCCTCTACCTCCACCTCCTTCTCAGGCAAGTGAACATGATGAGATGTTAGTTAAGGAATGTAGTCTGTCTTCCTAGTGGGAGAGAGAGTCTGTGGTCTGTGGCCTAGCCATCACCACCAGTCTGTCTTCCTAATGAGAGAGAGAGTCTGTGGTCTGTGACCTAGCCATCACCACCAGTCTGTCTTCCTAGTGGGAGAGAGAGTCTGTGGTCTGTGACCTAGCCATCACCACCAGTCTGTCTTCCTAGTGAGAGAGAGAGTCTGTGGTCTGTGACCTAGCCATCACCACCAGTCTGTCTTCCTAGTGAGAGAGAGAGTCTGTGGTCTGTGACCTAGCCATCACCACCAGTCTGTCTTCCTAGTGGGAGAGAGAGTCTGTGGTCTGTTACCTAGCCATCACCACCATGTCTGTCTTCCTAGTGGGAGAGAGAGTCTGTGGTCTGTGACCTAGCCATCACCACCAGTCTGTCTTCCTAGTGGGAGAGAGAGTCTGTGGTCTGTGACCTAGCCATCACCACCAGTCTGTCTTCCTAGTGGGAGAGAGAGTCTGTGGTCTGTGACCTAGCCATCACCACCAGTCTGTCTTCCTAGTGGGAGAGAGAGTCTGTGGTCTGTGACCTAGCCATCACCACCAGTCTGTCTTCCTAGTGGGAGAGAGAGTCTGTGGTCTGTGACCTAGCCATCACCAGCTGGGAAGCAATGAGCAGTTACAGAGGAGACCTGGCTAGAGCTGCTAATGCAATGGACCATCATAGTGCATCCCAAACGGTAGCCTGTTCCCCGTAGTGCACTACTATAGACCAATTCTCATAGGGCTCTGGTCAAAAGTAGTGTACTACTATAGACCAAGTCTCATAGGGCTCTGGTCAAAAGTAGTGCACTACTATAGACCAAGTCTCATAGGGCTCTGGTCAAAAGTAGTGCACTACTATAGACCAAGTCTCATAGGGCTCTGGTCAAAAGTAGTGCACTACTATAGACCAAGTCTCATAGGGCTCTGGTCAAAAGTAGTGCACTATATAGGGAATAGGGTGCCATTTGGGATGCAAATCATGTGATTAAATAAAGGGTTGTGCTGCTCTGAGAAAATGCTTTTTCTGTCTTAGAGGTTGTTGTTTTCATCTCCCTGTTTGTTTAGTCTGTTGTTGTTTTAAAGCTTTTCAAGGAGAGTAAGTTATTTCACTGCTAATTAGTTGTCCCTCGCTGGCACAGAGGAGGTAGTAAACTAATCGCCAGCAAGTAAAGAAGTCTTTTACTTTTTAAGATAAAGACACAATGTTACGAATGTCGATGAGCTTTTTTTTCCAGTAGAATTGCTAAATTTCTATGTTTCACCAACATTCAAATGGTGTTAAGTTAAATGAAACAATCCCCAAATGATTTGCCAATGTCAGGAACCACCAACCAGAAACACAGAGGGTTCCAGGTAGAAGGCAACGAGCCCAGGCATGGGAGAACAGATGTAAATGTTTTTGTCTTAGCAGTGCACTGTTTTATTATTAACAAACTGTGTGAAATTATTTATCGTCAGTAACTTTCTTCCAAAAGTGTCATGTTTAGGGGGGCCAATTCCACTGACACACACACACACATCCTCTGACTCCAACATTTAATATTTTAAACCCTTGTTGAAAACCTGCAACCCATTAATGAGATGGTTTCCAACGTTGCCCCAGGGCATTTTAAAACATGGGTGCTTATCCGATCACTCACGATGTGACACAAACTTTAAATAGAGACAAGTGACAAGTATAGTCCAGTTTTACAGGGCATTATGGGACAGAACTGGGTAAAGCTGAAACGCTGGGACGGACGGGCAGGTAAAGATAAAACTAATTAGACAGGCCTGTAAATGTGTTTTTTTTCTCCGCTGGTTTAATGAGGTTCTAATATTACTCACAAGGATGTCCTGTCAGTCATACTCAGCTGTAGATGATGTGTCCCAGTGTTGGGAAGGGGGGGTTTAGCTCAAAGGCCCCCAATGGCAGTTATACTGATGTCTTGTTGCTCCTGCTAACGACACAGAGGAGAAATGCAAGGCCACAGGATGCCACTCTACCACATGAATGTTAAAGAGATAAGGTATTAAATGGAGCCTGCTAGTCAGGTGTTTCTGAGGGTCAGAGTATTGTATTGTACCTGGTTAGTCAGGTGTTTCTGAGGGTCAGAGTGTTGTATTGTATCTGGCTAGTCAGGTGTTTCTGAGGGTCAGAGTATTGTATTGTACCTGGCTAGTCAGGTGTTTCTGAGGGTCAGAGTATTGTATTGTACCTGGTTAGTCAGGTGTTTCTGAGGGTCAGAGTATTGTATTGTATCTGGCTAGTCAGGTGTTTCTGAGGGTCAGAGTGTTGTATTGTACCTGGCTAGTCAGGTGTTTCTGAGGGTCAGAGTGTTGTATTGTATCTGGTTAGTCAGGTGTTTCTGAGGGTCAGAGTGTTGTATTGTACCTGGCTAGTCAGATGTTTCTGAGGGTCAGAGTATTGTATTGTACCTGGCTAGTCAGGTGTTTCTGAGGGTCAGAGTGTTGTATTGTACCTGGTTGGTCAGGTGTTTCTGAGGGTCAGAGTATTGTATTGTACCTGGCTAGTCAGCTGTTTCTGAGGGTCAGAGTATTGTACTGTACCTGGCTAGTCAGGAGTTTCTGAGGGTCAGGGTATTGTATTGTATCTGGTTAGTCAGGTGTTTCTGAGGGTCAGAGTGTTGTATTGTATCTGGCTAGTCAGGTGTTTCTGAGGGTCAGAGTATTGTATTGTATCTGGTTAGTCAGGTGTTTCTGAGGGTCAGAGTGTTGTATTGTACCTGGCTAGTCAGGTGTTTCTGATGGTCAGAGTGTTGTATTGTACCTGGCTAGTCAGGTGTTTCTGAGGGTCAGAGTGTTGTATTGTACCTGGCTAGTCAGGTGTTTCTGAGGGTCAGAGTATTGTACTGTACCTGGCTAGTCAGGAGATTCTGAGGGTCAGGGTATTGTATTGTATCTGTTTAGTCAGGTGTTTCTGAGGGTCAGAGTGTTGTATTGTATCTGACTAGTCAGGTGTTTCTGAGGGTCAGAGTGTTGTATTGTATCTGGCTAGTCAGGTGTTTCTGAGGGTCAGAATGTTGTATTGTATCTGACTAGTCAGGTGTTTCTGATGGTCAGAGTGTTGTATTGTACCTGGCTAGTCAGGTGTTTCTGAGGGTCAGAGTGTTGTATTGTACCTGGTTGGTCAGGTGTTTCTGAGGGTCAGAGTGTTGTATTGTACCTGGCTAGTCAGGTGTTTCTCAGTGACTGGGACTCTCTTCTACATAACTGATGGGGTAGATTCATATAAATCTTCTTCAGTTAAGTTAGTTAAGAACAAATTCTTATTTACAATGATGGCCTATCGGGGAACAGTGGGTTAAACTGCCTTGTTCAGGGGGGCAGAACGACAGATTTGAACCTTGTCAGCTCGGGGATAGGAGTTACTGGCCCAACACTCTAACCACTAGGCTCCCTGCAGCCCCTAAATACAAAGAGCATTTAAAACTTAATTGACCAAAAGGAGATTTGTATAATCCTGTATGTATTGTGTATTGCCCTCGGCCTCTTCAAGGCCGTATAATAAAGGCCAAACAACAAGTCCCTGAATGACTCTACAGGTAACCAGTGAAAAAGGAGTGTATAGCATGATTCCCATACACATCTGTGTTCCCATATAGCCGCAGGAGAATCTGCATCCTGACCAGCCCCTGAGCTGAACCATGGAATTATAAAGACAACACACCAGCCATTCAGACAGACAGACAGACAGACAGACAGGCAGGCAGGCAGGCAGGCAGGCAGGCAGGCAGGCAGGCAGACAGACAGACAGACAGACAGACAGACAGACAGACAGACAGACAGACAGATACAGACGGACAGACAGGCAGGCAGGCAGGCAGACAGACAGACAGACAGACAGACAGACAGACAGACAGACAGACAGACAGGCAGGCAGACAGACAGACAGACAGACAGACAGACAGACAGACAGACAGACAGACAGATACAGACGGACAGACAGGCAGGCAGACAGACAGACAGACAGACAGACAGACAGACAGACAGACAGACAGACAGGCAGGCAGGCAGGCAGGCAGGCAGGCAGACAGACAGACAGACAGACAGACAGACAGACAGACAGACAGACAGACAGATACAGACGGACAGACAGGCAGGCAGGCAGGCAGACAGACAGACAGACAGGCAGGCAGGCAGGCAGGCAGGCAGGCAGACAGACAGACAGACAGACAGACAGACAGACAGACAGACAGACAGACAGATACAGACGGACAGGCAGGCAGGGCTTTAGGAGATTATACTGACAATATATGCCAAGTACCATGCCCAAATTGGCAGTTAATGAGGTTTGCATTTAAATCCCGGCGAAGTGAAGTGGCACTCTGAATGTGGACGAAAGTGAGGTGCCTCTTCAGCGCTGGTGAGTTAATGCAGGTTAAGAGAGAGAGGGAGACGGAGGGAGAGAGAGAGAGAGAGAGGGAGCGCGAGGATTGCAAAGAAGGGGTCAGCCGCGGTAATAGAATACTGCCCTTCAACGATAGCTTCCTCTTGAGTTTGAGTGTGTCGCAGCCGTTGTAGACTCCTGTCGTCTGGTTGGCCTCCTGTTTAACGGTTAGGAAACAGCACAGGTGGATACGCATTTATTTCCCTCATTACTCATGTTAGAGGAGGGCTGGTTAAACTCATGAATGCGCAATTTCAATCTGTCCACAGTCACCTTAGGAAATAACAGACAGCATGGTCTCCATTTAGACAGAATTGCGTGTTTGTGCCTGTGTGCCTGTGAAATAGTATTTCAGTCTTTCTCCAAACCTATGTATACAGTGTGTAGTTAAATAGCCTACGTAGATGTAAGTGCTTGGCCTCTAGGCTACTCCTATAACCTGTTAACATTTCAACCTCAGCAGATTCAGCTTGACCTCTAGGTTACTCTTATAAATCCTCTACAGCATAGGTGAGTCCACCGCGTGACGGTTGAGCTAACGCAGGCTAATGCGATTAGCATTCGGTTGTTAGTAACAAGAACATTTCCCAGGACAAAGGCATATCTGATATTGGTAGAAAGCTTAAATTCTTGTTCATCTAACCGTGTTGTCAGATTCAACGTGACCTCCAGGCTACTCCTATAACCTAAAGACTTTACCAATTCACTCTCAGCAGTTTCAGCTTGGAAAAAGGCCGATGTATTGCTCCACTCAGCTGAAAGGCTTGAGCCTTCATGGATGACTAGCCTGTATGACTAAAATGCACACCTGTGCAAAAGTGGAAGGAAAACCTTAATCTCAGTTTCTCTGCCAGACGGACATGTCATCATGCTGGGATCTTGGCCGTAGAAACACACCGCATAAAAAAAAAGTTTGTCAATGTTTAAAAACGATTCAAATGTTGTTGTATTTCTCTCCAAGCCGTGAAACTCATTCCAAGATACGAGCCCAACACTGCCACCAAATGTCATAAGATATCGATGTGAAGGAAATCACCATGCTTCATATCCTAGTGGTTGAAAACACCATGCTTCATATCATAATGGAGGAAACACCATGCTTCATATCATAATGGAGGAAACACCATGCTTCATATAATAATGGTGGAAACACCATGCTTCATATCATAATGGTGGAAACACCATGCTTCATATCATAATGGTGGAAACACCCTGCTTCATATCATAATGACGGAACACACCATGCTTCATATAATAATGGTGGAAACACCATGCTTCATATCATAATGGTTGAAAACACCATGCTTCATATCATAATGGTGGAAACACCATGCTTCATATCATAATAGATCAAAACACCATGCTTCATATCATAATGGTGGAAACACCATGCTTCATATCATAATGGTTGAAAACACCATGCTTCATATCATAATGGTGGAAACACCATGCTTCATATCATAATAGATCAACACACCATGCTTCATATCATAATGGTGGAAACACCATGCTTCATATCATAATGGTGGAAACACCATGCTTCAAATAATAATGGTGGAAACACCATGCTTCATATCATAATGGTGGAAACACTGTGCTTCATATCATAATGGTGGAAACACCATGCTTCATATCATAATGGAGGAAAACACCATGCTTCATATCATAATGGTGGAAACACCATGCTTCATATCATAATGGCGGAACACACCATGCTTCATATAATAATGGTGGAAACACCATGCTTCATATCATAATGGTGGAAACACCGTGCTTCATATCCTAGTGGTTGAAAGGACTATGCTTCATATCCTAGTGGTTGAAACACCATGCTTCATATCCTAGTGGTTGAAAGGACTAAGCTTCATATCCTAGTGGTGGAAAGGACTATGCTTCATATCCTAGTGGTGGAAAGGACTATGCTTCATATCCTAGTGGTGGAAAGGACTATGCTTCATATCCTAGTGGCGGAAAGGACCATGCTTCATTACTATTCATTGCGAATGGAAACTCACTAAAGCACCGTGGTTCTTTTCAACATTCTTTTAAATAAATCCCTATTCTTCCAGACACACTGTATATCTGAACTCCCCCCCAGTCTACTACATGGTGCTTGTTCCATATAACAAAATAACAATAACAAATAAAATAACATGTAAAAACATTGATAAAACAGCACGAGGGGCTTTATATATTCTATATGCCTATATCACTGCCCAGCTGTCAACTCATTACATTCTGTAGGTGGAACTAGACGTCGACTCGGAATTCATCAGAACCCCTTTTTTTCTTCTCAACACAGACATGTCAACAGCTCTGTGATATGTCATAAACCAGAATCTCACAAAACAATAATGATACTTATCAGTCACCAGCCTTGGGTTTTTACGCACCGAGATGGAAGAAAATGAACACATATCTCCAGTTTGGATGTTATTGGACCTCAGAAAACAACATAGATTTTTTGGGGGGTTTGTTGTGGTGCTGATAATTCACTCCCAGCTAGAGATTGATGACTACGACAAGTCCATAAAAGATGTTACCGCTGTATTTCACAGCTAGGATTTATTTCAGGACGTTGTCAAGGCGTTTCTAGAAAACAAGAAACATTTCAATAAATGTCATACAATTTCATACTTTAAAGGTCCAGTACAGTCAAAAACGTGACTTCCTGTGTTTTATAGAGACAGTATTTCAACACTATGAGGTTGTTGTAACACTTTTGAAATTGTGAAAATTACAATAATGCCCCTTTTGGTGTAAGAGCTATTTGAAAACAAATGATTGAAATTTGAACCTGTTTTGGTAGGATGGAGTTTTGGCATTCCTGATGACATCAACAGGCAGTACATTAGTTACTAAATAGACCAATAAGAAAGTGGGTTCCGAACCTCTCTGCCAATAACATGCAGTTTTCAGTTGTCCCCTCCCCATAGCTCTCCCAGACAGTGCTTACTCGAGAGATTGCTATTTCTTTTTGACCATTGTAATTTAAAACAGTCACAGTAATGTCATTCATTTGTTACCCAGAAATTATTTGATTTTGAGATTTAAGATTTTAAAAAAATGTCTGCATTGGGACCTTTATTTTTAAACAGAACTTTCTTTAAGATTTTTTATTCCCAGTATTTGAATAAGAGTCTAACAGTAACAGTCTGTATGTTAACAATGCTTATACTACTGTTTTGGACCATGGCAATTTAATGAGCTGCTTTTGGATATATGGGGGGAAGGTGGCTAAGCTGGGTCTGTCAAAAAACAAACTGACCTATGTGACCATACACGTCACTTAGCCCCTTTAGTGAGATAATTACCGTTGTAGTACGATCAGCACTTTGTAAAAGTGACTGGGACTCTCTTGACTAATTTTCCTTCCAATTTAATACTCCTACGCTCCAAGCTAATGGTATTCTTCTTTTCTCTTTGCGACTATCACTTCTCCATTTTTTCAGCGCGTGAGTGTACATTCGCAGATTCATTTGTTTCGTTGTTTTGCAAGAATTTGAAGATCCTCTCTGGCTAAATGGGATGGAAGATGTAGTTATTTCATGTATTTTAAGTAGTACTGTGAGAAACAGTAGAATATAAGTATTTACACGGTAATAAAATACTTAGCGTGATAAAATCCAGATGATTTTCACGAGAGACAAACGACTAGAGGAAATTGGCACAAGGAGGATGGTAACAACGTGTGTGATAAGCTAACACACACACACACACACACACACCAACAATTCCCCCACAATGCCGTTGTTTGATCCCTGACATCACAGGTCACCTGTCCCTCCCTCTGACCTCTTACAGCATGTTTCCAACGCCCATTCCACAACTCTCCAGTCACTAGTAAAATACTTCCTGTAACAGGAGGTTCCTCATCACACCTGCCAGAGTTAAGACGCTCAACAACATGACATGCCAGCCTGCAGGAAGCTATATAATTTATACTGTGTTTCACCACATCCATGTAAACACTGCCAAATGGCAGCATATTCCCTATTTAGTGCAGAGCTCTTTCTGGTCAAACGTAGAGCACTATAAAGGGATTGGGAGCCATTTGGGATGCAAATCCATGGACTCGCGTGATGGTGTTTTCCTTCTGTTAATAGGTGGACTTTAGATCAGTACACTAGCTGCAGTAGACCAGCAGAGCTGAGGTGAAGTCAAATCAGAACTGACGTGAAGTCGTATCAGAGCTGAGGTGAAGTTGTAGCAGAGCTGAGGTGAAGTCGTATCAGAGCTGAGATGAAGTCGTAGCAGAGCTGAGGTGAAGTCGTATCAGAGCTGAGGTGAAGTTGTATCAGAGCTGAGGTGAAGTTGTATCAGAGCTGAGGTGAAGTCGTATCAGAGCTGAGGTGAAGTTGTATCAGAGCTGAGGTGAAGTTGTATCAGAGCTGAGGTGAAGTCGTAGCAGAGCGGAGGTGAAGTCGTATCAGAGCTGAGGTGAAGTTGTATCAGAGCTGAGGTGAAGTTGTATCAGAGCTGAGGTGAAGTCGTAGCAGAGCTGAGGTGAAGTTGTATCAGAGCTGAGGTGAAGTCGTAGCAGAGCGGAGGTGAAGTCGTATCAGAGCTGAGGTGAAGTTGTATCAGAGCTGAGGTGAAGTCGTAGCAGAGCTGAGGTGAAGTCAAACCGTGGCTGATGAATGTCCAACCGTGGCAGATTCACAGCCCAGATCCTAGTGCTGCTATAGAGGAAACTAATGGCTTACAGAGAAAACCGAGGTCTAGCTAACTCTTCCTCCATCACACACACACACCCACACCCACACCCACACACACACACACACACACACCCACACACACACACACACCCCAAATAACTACCAGATAAAAGCCTTTTGCCCCCCTCCTCCTCTTTCACTCCAGCCCTCTTCACTCTCCCCCACTGTTCTCCCCGTTTCCAGAGGAACCCGGAGCATTGGTGGCAGACTGCTGGACGGGGTGGCTAGCATCTGTGGTCTGGTTATGCTGCTGTCTTGTCTGGGTGGCAGACCTCTGGACGGGGTGGCTAGCATCTGTGGTCTGGGTATGCTGCTGTCTTGTCTAGGTGGCAGGCGGGAGAGGGGCATCTGTGGTCTGGGTGGCAGGCGGGAGAGGGACATCTGTGGTCTGGGTATGCTGCTGTCTTGTCTGGGTGGCAGGTGGGAGAGGGGCATCTGTGGTCTGGGTATGCTGCTGTCTTGTCTGGGTGGCAGGTTGGAGAGGGGCATCTGTGGCCTGGGTATGCTGCTGTCTTGTCTGGGTGGCAGGTGGGAGAGGGACATCTGTGGTCTGGGGATGCTGCTGTCTTGTCTGGGTGGCAGGTGGGAGGGGGAGGCATTGGCTAGTGTTTAGGACAGTTCAGCGCTACTCCAGTGCTACCCCCATACCCCAGTCTGACACCCGGCCTCTCTGCCTACCTTTACTAAGCATATGTTTTTTCTCTCTCTCTCCCCTCTTCCTCTCTTCATGGGCCATCAGGACAGTTCAGGATATCAGGACAGTTCAGAATATCAGGAGAGTTCAGGATATCAGGAGTGTTCAGGACATCAGGAGAGTTCTGGACATCAGTACAGTTCAGGGCATCAGGAGCGTTCAGGACATCAGGAGAGTTCAGGATATCAGGAGAGTTCAGAATATCAGGAAAGTCCTGGACATCAGTACAGTTCAGGGCATCAGGAGAGTTCAGGACTTCAGGAGAGTTCAGGACATCAGGAGAGTTCAGGACATCAGGAGAGTTCAGGACATCAGGAGAGTTCTGGACATCAGGAGAGTTCAGGACATCCGGAGAGTTCAGGACATCAGGAGAGTTCAGGACATCAGGAGAGTTCAGGACATAAGGAGAGTTCAGGACATCAGGAGAGTTCTGGACATCAGGAGAGTTCAGGACATCCGGAGAGTTCAGGACATCAGGAGAGTTCAGGACATCAGGACAATTCAGGATATCAGGAGAGTTCAGGATATCAGGAGAGTTCAGGACATCCGGAGAGTTCAGGACATCAGGAGAGTTCAGGACATCAGGAGAGTTCAGGACATAAGGAGAGTTCAGGACATCAGGAGAGTTCTGGACATCAGGAGAGTTCAGGACATCCGGAGAGTTCAGGACATCAGGAGAGTTCAGGACATCAGGACAATTCAGGATATCAGGAGAGTTCAGGATATCAGGAGAGTTCAGGACATCAGGAGAGTTCAGGACATCAGGAGAGTTCAGGACATCAGGAGAGTTCAGGACATCAGGAGAGTTGAGGACATCAGGACATTTCAGGATATCAGGAGAGTTCAGGATATCAGGAGAGTTCAGGACATCAGGAGAGTTCAGGAAGGTGTAAAACTCCTCTTTCCTTGTATCTTTTGTTACCTTGTTCCTCTCTGAAAGTTTGCATAGCACTAGGAGGATTTGGGGGGAGGTCCAAAAATAACATTTGTGTTATACGTCATTAATCATTTTTTACTCTATGTTAACTTGACCTGCCGCATTGGTACAGCAGAAATCCCAACTGGTAGGTGCTCCTGCATGGGGCCTCGTTACAGGAAGACAGTGCTCCTGCATGGGGCCTCGTTACAGGGAGACGGTGCTCCTGCATGGGGCCTCGCTACAGGAAGACAGTGCTCCTGCATGGGGCCTCGCTACAGGAAGATGGGGCTCCAGTATGGGGCCTCGTTACAGGAATATGGTGCTCCTGCAAGGGGCCTCGTTACAGGAAGACGGTGCTCCTGCATGGGGCCTCGTTACAGGAAGATGGTGCTCCTACATGGGGCCTCGTTAAAGGAAGATTGTGCTCCTGCATGGGGCCTCGTTACAGGGAGATGGTGCTCCTGCATGGGGCCTCATTACAGGAAGATGGTGCTCTTGCATGGGGCCTCATTTCAGGAAGACGGTGCTCTTGCATGGGGCCTCTTTACAGGAAGACGGTGCTCGTGCATGGGGCCTGTTACAGGAAGACGGTGCTCCTGCATGGGGCCTCGTTACAGGGAGACGGTGCTCCTGCATGGGGCCTCGCTACAGGAAGACGGTGCTCCTGCATGGGGCCTCGCTACAGGAAGATGGGGCTCCAGTATGGGGCCTCGTTACAGGAAGATGGTGCTCCTGCAAGGGGCCTCGTTACAGGAAGACGGTGCTCCTGCATGGGGCCTCGTTACAGGAAGATGGTGCTCCTACATGGGGCCTCGTTAAAGGAAGATTGTGCTCCTGCATGGGGCCTCGTTACAGGAAGACGGTGCTCTTGCATGGGGCCTCGTTACAGGAAGATGGTGCTCCTGCATGGGGCCTCATTACAGGAAGATGGTGCTCTTGCATGGGGCCTCATTTCAGGAAGACGGTGCTCTTGCATGGGGCCTCTTTACAGGAAGACGGTGCTCGTGCATGGGGCCTGTTACAGGAAGACGGTGCTCCTGCATGGGGCCTCTTTACAGGAAGACGGTGCTCCTGCATGGGGCCTCGTTACAGGAAGACGGTGCTCCTGCATGGGGCCTCTTTACAGGAAGACGGTGCTCCTGCATGGGGCCTCGTTACAGGAAGACGGTGCTCCTGCATGGGGCCTCTTTACAGGAAGACGGTGCTCCTGCATGGGGCCTCATTACAGGAAGACGGTGCTCCTGCATGGGGCCTCTTTACAGGAAGACGGTGCTCCTGCATGGGGCCTCATTACAGGAAGACGGTGCTCCTGCATGGGGCCTCTTTACAGGAAGACACGTCCCACTTCTTCATCATTAACATAAAGGTGAAGAGAGGTTTCCACATCACCTCACTGGTCTGACGTCACCATGGAGACTAGAGAACCACATCACCTCACTGGTCTGACATCACCATGGAGCCTAGAGAACCACATCACCTCACTGGTCTGACGTCACCATAGAGACTAGAGAACCACATCACCTCACTCTCCTGACGTCACCATGGAGCCTAGAGAACCACATCACCTCACTGGTCTGACATCATCATGGAGCCTAGAGAACCACATCACCTCACTGGTCTGAAGACCCCATGGAGCCTGGAGAACCACGTCACCTCACTGGTCTGAACCATCCAACAAAGTAATGGAGCCTGAGTGTTGTTCATTTCATACATGTTTAAGCCATAATAAATGTACTGGACAGATGCATGTTCCATAGACATAACGTGTAGAACAAAACACGAGAATGTTGTTCAAACCTGCTAATCATGCCTTCTGTATATTCTGACAATTTCAGTTTGATTCTGAGCTGACAGGATCATGATGAGGATGATGATGATGATGATGATGGCGATGATGACAACAACCACGGCCATGACTTAATATGCATGTAATGTTTAAAATTAAAAACCTAATAAAGTCGGTGCCAAATGACATGAACATCTCTTGTTGCATCTCAAGGAGTTTATTCTGACCTGCTGGGCTCTACCTCTGACCTGCTGGGCTCTACCTCTGACCTGCTGGGCTCTACCTCTGACCTGCTGGGCTCTACCTCTGACCTGCTGGGCTCTTCCTCTGACCTGCTGGGCTCTACTTCTGACCTGCTGGAATCTACCTCTGTCTTTCTCCTCCTCTGACGTGCTGGGCTCTTCCTCTGTCTTTCTCCTCCTCTGACCTGCTGGGCTCTTCCTCTGTCTTTCCCCTCCTCTGACCTGCTGGGCTCTTCCTCTGTCTTTCTCCTCCCCTGACCTGCTGGGCTCTTTCTCTGTCTTTCTCCTCCTCTGACCTGCTGGGCTCTACCTCTGTCTTTCTCCTCCTCTGACCTGCTGGGCTCTTCCTCTGTCTTTCTCCTCCTCTGACCTGCTGGGCTCTTCCTCTGTCTTTCTCCTCCTCTGACCTGCTGGGCTCTTCCTCTGTCTTTCTCCTCCTCTGACCTGCTGGGCTCTACCTCTGTCTTCCTCCTACTCTAGTCTTGCTACTGGCTGACTTCCTGCCTGCCTGCCTGACTGCCTGCCTGCCTGCCTGCCTGACTGCCTGCCTGACTGCCTGCCTGACTGCCCGCCGTTCTGCCTGACTGCCTGACTGCCTGACTGCTTGACTGCCCGCCTGTCTGCCTGTCTGCTTGACTGCCCGCCTGTCTGCCTGTCTGCCTGACTGCCCGCCTGTCTGCCTGTCTGCCTGACTGCCCGCCAGTCTGCCTGTCTGCCTGACTGCCCGCCTGTCTGCCAGCCTGACTGCCTGACTGCCTGTCACCAGCAGTTATCTGATGGAAGGCCTGATAGCGATGTTTTCCACCAACTCTTTGATGAGGAGAAGAACAAGAGGGACCTTAATAGAATTGGCATGCAGAGCTGGTAGTGATGCGTCCCTGAGCTGCCTCCTATACGCATATACTGCTCCCGGCACTTCCTCCCAGCAGCTCACTGGCTCTAATTGTTATTAATCTACACCAATTAAAACTGGTGGCTCCCTGTCATTCTCCCCCTCCTTCACCTCCTCCACTTGACAAGCGTGTACATTGTTGACATGCAAGGAGAACTGTTGAGAAACATTCCCCCTTACAGTGTTCTCCGCTATGCTGCTGTACCTCCCCGGGTCTCTCCGCCTTTTTTTGTGCCTAGTACCATTTGGCATTAGCAGATAAAGATAAAGCTCGTATTTGAATAACTGGGTGCTGGGCTCATATCAAATACATGTATTAGGTTACAGGATTCACTTGATTTATTAAATTTAAAGAAATCGCGGGGGCCACTTTGAATCTTTTCGTCTCATAACATTACCGCAAGCCACAGATCTCTAATTTCAAGAAGAAAAGAGAGGGGCCCTGCTGAGGGCATTTTGTTCTCTCCAACTACTCTGGACAGCCTGGTGCTTCTCCCCTGAGGGAGATGGAATGTATTCATCTCCATCAATGAGCACAGTAATTATGAATTCAGCACTAATTAGTATATATACTACTTTCCTTGCATATTTGATTTCCACTGTGAGATGGTAATAAGGGAAACGCCCATTTTTTTTGTCCTATCTCATGAAGATTCCAGGATGTTAAAGGGGGAGGGCAGATGGTGCAGGGAGACAGGGGGAGAGGGGGGGACATTAAGTATATAAAACATTTTTTTTTAAAAACTTTACAGATAATTGGTCTGGTTACTGAGGGGATAAAACAACACTCTTACCTTGCAGTTAACATCCTGCTGCCTTAAATACGCCTTTTAGGGACACAGCTGCTTTCACGCTGAAAGCTTCAGCGACGATGGAATTTCTGTCCCTATTTTATATTTGATCAAAATAACTATGTTGTGTTCTTAAAGGACTCGGTTGTAGACCGTCTTATATACTTCATTTCTTGCTACTGTAGTTAATTGTACCATGATGTTTTGTTACTGTAATTAATTGCAACATGATGTTTTGCTACTGTAATTAATTACACCATGATGTTTTGCTACTGTAATTAATTGCACCATGATGTTTTGCTACTGTAATTAATTGCACCATGATGTTTTGCTACTGTAGTTAATTGAACCATGATGTTTTGCTACTGTAATTAATTGCACCATGATGTTTTGTTACTGTAGTTAATTGCACCATGATGTTTTGCTACTGTAATTAATTGCACCATGATGTTTTGCTACTGTAATTAATTGCACCATGATGTTTTGCTACTGTAGTTAATTGAACCATGATGTTTTGCTACTGTAACTAATTGCACCATGATGTTTTCCTACTGTAATTAATTGCACCATGATGTTTTGTTACTGTAATTAATTGCACCATGATGTTTTGCTACTGTAATTAATTGCACCATTATGTTTTGTTACTGTAAATAATTGCACCATGATGTTTTGCTACTGTAATTAATTGCACCATGATGTTTTGCTACTGTAATTAATTGCACCATGATGTTTTGTTACTGTAATTAATTGCACCATGATGTTTTGCTACTGTAGTTAATTGCACCATTATGTTTTGTTACTGTAATTAATTGCACCATGATGTTTTGTTACTGTAATTAATTGCACCATGATGTTTTGCTACTGTAATTAATTGCACCATGATGTTTTGCTACTGTAACTAATTGCACTATTATGTTTTGCTACTGTAATTAATTGCACCATGATGTTTTGCTACTGTAGTTAATTGCACCATTATGTTTTGTTACTGTAATTAATTGCACCATGATGTTTTGTTACTGTAATTAATTGCACCGTGATGTTTTGTTACTGTAATTAATTGCACCATGATGTTTTGCTACTGTAGTTAATTGCACCATGATGTTTTGTTACTGTAATTAATTGCACCATGATGTTTTGTTACTGTAATTAATTGCATCATGATGTTTTGTTACTGTAATTAATTGCACCATGATGTTTTGCTACTGTAATTAATTGCACCATGATGTTTTGCTACTGTAATTAATTGCACTATTATGTTTTGCTACTGTAATTAATTGCACCATGATGTTTTGCTACTGTAGTTAATTGCACCATTATGTTTTGTTACTGTAATTAATTGCACCATGATGTTTTGTTACTGTAATTAATTGCACCATGATGTTTTGTTACTGTAATTAATTGCACCATGATGTTTTGCTACTGTAGTTAATTGCACCATGATGTTTTGTTACTGTAATTAATTGCACCATGATGTTTTGCTACTGTAATTAATTGCACCATGATGTTTTGCTACTGTAATTAATTGCACCATGATGTTTTGCTACTGTAGTTATTTGCATCATGATGTTTTGCTACTGTAGTTAATTGCACCATGATGTTTTGTTACTGTAGTTAATTGCACCATGATGTTTTGTTACTGTAATTAATTGCACCATGATGTTTTGTTACTGTAGTTAATTGCACCATGATGTTTTGTTACTGTAATTAATTGCACCATGATGTTTTGCTACTGTAATTAATTGCACCATGATGTTTTGCTACTGTAACTAATTGCACTATTATGTTTTGCTACTGTAATTAATTGCACCATGATGTTTTGCTACTGTAGTTAATTGCACCATTATGTTTTGTTACTGTAATTAATTGCACCATGATGTTTTGTTACTGTAATTAATTGCACCGTGATGTTTTGTTACTGTAATTAATTGCACCATGATGTTTTGCTACTGTAGTTAATTGCACCATGATGTTTTGTTACTGTAATTAATTGCACCATGATGTTTTGTTACTGTAATTAATTGCATCATGATGTTTTGTTACTGTAATTAATTGCACCATGATGTTTTGCTACTGTAATTAATTGCACCATGATGTTTTGCTACTGTAATTAATTGCACTATTATGTTTTGCTACTGTAATTAATTGCACCATGATGTTTTGCTACTGTAGTTAATTGCACCATTATGTTTTGTTACTGTAATTAATTGCACCATGATGTTTTGTTACTGTAATTAATTGCACCGTGATGTTTTGTTACTGTAATTAATTGCACCATGATGTTTTGCTACTGTAGTTAATTGCACCATGATGTTTTGTTACTGTAATTAATTGCACCATGATGTTTTGCTACTGTAATTAATTGCACCATGATGTTTTGCTACTGTAATTAATTGCACCATGATGTTTTGCTACTGTAGTTATTTGCATCATGATGTTTTGCTACTGTAGTTAATTGCACCATGATGTTTTGTTACTGTAGTTAATTGCACCATGATGTTTTGTTACTGTAATTAATTGCACCATGATGTTTTGTTACTGTAATTAATTGCACCATGATGTTTTGCTACTGTAATTAATTGCACCATGATGTTTTGCTACTGTAGTTAATTGAACCATGATGTTTTGCTACTGTAATTAATTGCACCATGATGTTTTGTTACTGTAGTTAATTGCACCATGATGTTTTGTTACTGTAATTAATTGCACCATGATGTTTTGCTACTGTAATTAATTGCACCATGATGTTTTGCTACTGTAGTTAATTGAACCATGATGTTTTGCTACTGTAACTAATTGCACCATGATGTTTTCCTACTGTAACTAATTGCACCATGATGTTTTTCTACTGTAATTAATTGCATCATAATGTTTTGCTACTGTAATTAATTGCACCATGATGTTTTGCTACTGTAATTAATTGCACCATGATGTTTTGTTACTGTAATTAATTGCACCATGATGTTTTGCTACTGTAGTTAATTGCACCATGATGTTTTGTTACTGTAATTAATTGCACCATGATGTTTTGTTACTGTAATTAATTGCATCATGATGTTTTGTTACTGTAATTAATTGCACCATGATGTTTTGGTACTGTAATTAATTGCACCATGATGTTTTGCTACTGTAATTAATTGCACTATTATGTTTTGCTACTGTAATTAATTGCACCATTATGTTTTGCTACTGTAGTTAATTGCACCATGATGTTTTGCTACTGTAATTAATTGCACCATGATGTTTTCTACTGTAGTTAATTGCACCACAACATTTTGCTACTGTAGTTAATTGCACCATGATGTTTTGCTACTGTAGTTAATTGCACCATGTTGTTTTGCTACTGTAGTTAATTGCACCATGATGTTTTGCTACTGTAGTTAATTGCACCATGTTGTTTTGCTACTGTAATTAATTGCACCATGATGTTTTGGTACTGTAATTAATTGCACCATGATGTTTTGCTACTGTAATTAATTGCACTATTATGTTTTGCTACTGTAATTAATTGCACCTTGATGTTTTGCTACTGTAGTTAATTGCACCATGATGTTTTGCTACTGTAATTAATTGCACCATGATGTTTTCTACTGTAGTTAATTGCACCACAACATTTTGCTACTGTAGTTAATTGCACCATGATGTTTTGCTACTGTAGTTAATTGCACCATGTTGTTTTGCTACTGTAATTAATTGCACCATGTTGTTTTGCTACTGTAATTAATTGCACCATGATGTTTTCTACTGTAGTTAATTGCACCACAACATTTTGCTACTGTAGTTAATTGCACCATGATGTTTTGCTACTGTAGTTAATTGCACCATGTTGTTTTGCTACTGTAGTTAATTGCACCATGTTGTTTTGCTACTGTAATTAATTGCACCATGTTGTTTTGCTACTGTAATTAATTGCACCATGATGTTTTGACACAATAAACTTCCGGAGAGTCTGGGAGTTAAACCGAACATTTGAACCTATTTAATCTACTTCATATCATGTGCTTCTCACCAATACACAGGCCTTCAGCAATAATTGGTCAAATCTAAACTTGAATTGAAAATAATGATGATAATAATAAAATAAAACAAATCCAAGTTAGACCGAAAGGTTATATTTAGTCATTCTCATAACTGAATTCAGTGGAACGAGGGCATTTCTCCTCACAGGAAATTGGCCATAAAATATGTCAGGATATCCTATTCACAGTTTTCTCCATTCGTCCACATATGGCCTATGAACGTAGCCACACAGGGAAACATTGAAATGCTTTGTGTTTTAATACTTCTGTTTTACTGAAATCCAGAGTATATTTTGACTACTAATAAAAAAAGTCCAACGATATGAGGAGGTTTGTAACGGTTTTCCTCCTCTTCTGAGGAAGAGTAGGAAAGATCGGACCAATGCGCGGCGTGGTAAGTGTCCATATTTTAATGAAATAATCGAACACTGAATACAAAAGAACAAGATAAATAAATGAAAACCGAAACAGTTCTGTATGACACAGAAAACAACTACCCACAAATCATAGTGGGAAAACAGGCTGCCTAAGTATGGTTCTCAATCAGAGACAACGATTGACAGCTGCCTCTGATTGGGAACCACACCAGGCCAAAACCAGAAATACAAAACATAGAACAAGCACATAGAATGCCCACCCCAACTCACGCCCTGACCAAACTAAAACAGAGACATAAAAAAGGAACTAAGGTCAGGGCGTGACAAGGCTGATACTTTCCCTCACCTTCTTTTTCCTTCTTTTTCTCTCAGGTCATTACTGCTGCTATGTGAATATGTTCAAGTGCTGCCTTCACATCCACGTGTTTTGATACAAAGTCAAATAATAACCTACCATCCCATTCAGCTATACGTCTACATGTGTTCTGATTCTGGAAAGAAATAAGAAAATAATAACTTTTCCAGCCGCCCCCATTTCCACCAATGAGTTCTGCCAACTGACCCCTGACCCCCGCCCTATTTCCACCAATGAGTTCTGTCAACTGACCCCTGACCCCCGCCCTATTTCCACCAATGAGTTCTGTCAACTGACCCCTGACCCCCGCCCCATTTCCACCAATGAGTTCTGTCAACTGACCCCTGACCCCCGCCCTATTTCCACCAATGAGTTCTGTCAACTGACCCCTGACCCCCGCCCCATTTCCACCAATGAGTTCTGTCAACTGACCCCTGACCCCCGCCCCATTTCCACCAATGAGTTCTGCCAACTGACCCCTGACCCCCGCCCCATTTCCACCAATGAGTTCTGCCAACTGACCCCTGACCCCCGCCCTATTTCCACCAATGAGTTCTGCCAACTGACCCCTGACCCCCGCCCTATTTCCACCAATGAGTTCTGCCAACTGACCCCTGACCCCCGCCCTATTTCCACCAATGAGTTCTGCCAACTGACCCCTGACCCCCGCCCTATTTCCACCAATGAGTTCTGCCAACTGACCCCTGACCCCCGCCCTATTTCCACCAATGAGTTCTGCCAACTGACCCCTGACCCCCGCCCTATTTCCACCAATGAGTTCTGCCAACTGACCCCTGACCACCGCCCCATTTCCACAAATGAGTTCTGTCAAGTGACCCCTGACCCCTGCCCCATTTCCACCAATGAGTAATGTTAACTGACCCCTGACCCCCGCCCCATTTCCACCAATGAGTAATGTCAACTGACCCCTGACCCTCGCCACATTTCCACCAATGAGTAATGTCAACTGACCCCTGACCCCTGCCCCATTTCCACCAATGAGTAATGTCAACTGACCCCCCACTCCCATTCGATGGGCTACAGCCAACGCATGGTGATGCCAGTTCCTGTAGAAGGTTCCCAGATCAACATTAATTTCCAGATCACCTGGGGTTGTGATGTGAGAGACAGCTCAAGGATCCCTGTATTCCCACACATCATTAGTCAAGCCAGACGTTATCATCATGTCATACTGCTAGCTCATAAATGACGTGCCCTAGAAAGACAAGTTCGTTCTATATCGATTTATTGATGTATTTCTTTGTTATGCTCCAGCTAACATACCATACCAGACCCAGGTGATGTTTTGGTGGTTTATACATTCTGGAGGTCCAATTTAGTTACGCCCTGTTAATAAATCACACATGAGGATCTGGGCCTTACAATAAAACATGAGACCAGGTGCAGAGAGAGCGTTACAGGACTAAGATATATACTTTTGATTGACATGGACTTAAACACGGTGTCATAACAGAATAGGAATGGGAGTCTATTCACTGCTGTCCCCTCCATTGTCAGGATGGTTGGGCAACGGTGCAGGGTAGTGGGTCGGAACTGAAAACCAGAGGCAACGGTGCAGGGTAGTGGGTCGGAACTGAAAACCAGAGGCAATGGTGCAGGGTAGTGGGTCGGAACTGAAAACCAGAGGCAATGGTGCAGGGTAGTGGGTCGGAACTGAAAACCAGAGGAAATAGTGCATGGTAGTGGGTCGGAACTGAAAACCAGAGGCAATAGTGCATGGTAGTGGGTCGGAACTGAAAACCAGAGGCAACGATGCAGGGTAGTGGGTCGGAACTGAAAACCAGAGGCAACGGTGCTGAAAACCAGAGGCAACGGTGCAGGGTAGTGGGTCGGAACTGAAAACCAGAGGCAACGATGCAGGGTAGTGGGCCAGAACTGAAAACCAGAGGCAACGATGCAGGGTAGTGGGTCGGAACTGAAAACCAGAGGCAACGGTGCAGGGTAGTGGGTCGGAACTGAAAACCAGAGGCAACGGTGCAGGGTAGTGGGCCAGAACTGAAATCCAGAGGCAACAGTGGAACTGAAGAAAACTTGCCTTCATTTGTGTTGTTGCAGCTATTTTGACCATATTTTGTACCTCTCTCAGTTCCAGCTATTCTGTACATCAGCTATATACTAATTCTATTGTTCCTGTTGTTATGATGTAGTTGGGTGTGTCAGCACATATTTTTTTTTCTTCTGACATGGGATGCTATCACTGTGGGCCGGAGGGTAGAGAGGCTGGAGGAGAGAAGATGCTGGTGTCTGGGGGATGTGAGAGCTATGGTATGTCTCTCCACGCCTATTACACACTATAAACCTATCAGGAAATGACTACAGCGCTAGCTGCAGAGAATATAAACCTGTCAGGAAATGACTACGGCGCTAGCTGCAGAGATTATAAACCAGATCAGCAAAATGACTACAGCGCTATCTGCAGAGATTATAAACCAGATCAGGAAATGACTACAGCGCTAGCTGCAGAGATTATAAACCAGATCAGGAAATGACTACAGCGCTAGCTGCAGAGAATATAAACCAGATCAGGAAATGACAACAGCGCTAGCTGAAGAGTATATAAACCTACCAGGAAATGACTACAGCGCTAGCTGCAGAGATTATAAACCAGATCAGGAAATGACCACAGCGCTAGCTGCAGAGAATATAAACCAGATCAGGAAATGACTACAGCGCTAGCTGCAGAGAATATAAACCAGATCAGGAAATGACTACAGCGCTAGCTGCAGAGAATATAAACTAGATCAGGAAATGACTACAGCGCTAGCTGCAGAGAATATAAACTAGATCAGGAAATGACTACAGCGCTAGCTGCAGAGAATATAAACTAGATCAGGAAATGACTACAGCGCTAGCTGCAGAGATTATAAACCAGATCAGGAAATTACTACAGTGTTAGCTGCAGAAACTATTCTATTCTGAGTGGGAAACCGACTGAGTGGGAGTCTTTGGCAGCGCTCTGCCTCCACGTTAACCCAAGGCACCGATACCTGCTTCTTGCTTTTAGACTGAGCCAGAACCAGTCACTGAGTCTGTAATGCTGTGATGTAACACTCTGAGGATTTCGTCTGTGTAGGGAGATGTTGACAGTCATCTTGTCTGGCATGCTGTTAGGCAAATGTATGAGAGTGGATAATGGCATGTCTATAAAGTGTGTGGGTGGGAAGGAAGTGTGTGTGTGTGTGTGTGTGTGTGTGTGTGTGTGTGTGTGTGTGTGTGTGTGTGTGTGTGTGAAGCGAGTACACAGTGCTTTCAGGAAGTATTCACACTCCTTGACTTTTTCCTGATTTTGTTGTGTTACAAAGTAAGATTAACATGAATTGAATTGTCTTTTTTTTCCCCAACAATCTACAGAAAACACTCTGTTATGTCAAAGTGGTAAAACCCAAATAAAATGTTATTTAAGTGTATTTTTAAGTATATAAAGAAAACATGTATATATCTTGATTGGATAAGTATTCAACCCCCTCAGTCAATACATGTTAGAATCATTTGGCAGTGATTACAGTCTTTCTGGGTAAATCTCTAAGAGCTTTGCATACCTGGATGTTACAAAAATTTGACATTTTTCTCCCAAAAAATAATCAAGCTTTGTGAAGTTGGTTGTCGATCATTGCTAGAAAGCCTTGTTCAAGTCTTGTCATATATTTTCAAGCCAGTGCAAGTCAAAACTGTATCTCGGCCAATCAGGAACATTCACTCTTCTCGGTAAGCAACTCCAGTGTATATTTGGCCTTGTGTTTTAGGTTATTGTCCTGCTGAAAGGTGAATTTGTCTCCCAGTGTCCGTTATAAACCAGACTGAACCAGGTTTTCCTCTAGGATTTTGCCTGTGCTTAACTCTATTCCGTTTATTTGTATCCCCCCCCCAAAAAAACTCCCTAGTCCTTGCCTATGACATTTGTTGGATTTGCCCCAAACATAATGCTTTGTATTAATTTAGTGCCTTCTTTGCAAATAGGCAGCAGTTTTTTTATAGTGTTATTTTTTACAGGCTTCTGTCAACTAGGTTAGTATTGTGGAGTAACTACAATGTTGTTGATCAATCCTCAGTTATCTCCTATCACAGTCATTAAACTCTGTAACTATTTTAAAGTCACAATTGGCCTCATGGTGAAATGCCCGAGCAGGTTTCCTTCCTCTCCGGCAACTGAGTTAAGAAGGATGTCTGTATCTTTTGTAGTGACTGGGTGTATTGATTCAACCATCCAAAGTGTAATTATTAACTTCGCTGTGCTCATAGGGATATTCAAGGTCTTATTATTTTTTTAAAAAACCCAAGTACAGTACTTTGCAAACTACTGAAACACCTCTAACACTAATCATGGCACGAGTTCATACAACTCATTATGTGACTTGTTAAAGCACATTTTTACTCCTGATCTTATTCAGGAAGACCATATCAAAAAGGGGTTGAATACTTATTGACTCGAGACATTTCAACTTGTCATTATATATTTTAATTTGTAAATATTTAAAAAAAAACACATTCTCTTTGACATTTATGGAGGTGTGTTATGTGTAGATCAGCGACACAATATCTCCCCTTATAATCCATTTTACATTTCAGACTGTAACAAAATGTGGAAAAAGTCAAGGGGTGTGAATACTTTTTAAAAGGCTCTGTACTATTGTGTGAGTGTGTGTCCTCAATGTATTACTACTACAAGTCTATCTGTCATGATGGTGGGTGTAGCTGGTGCATGGAAGTCAGGCGCAGGAGAGCAGAGACGAACGGACAAAGCACTTTACTGAGGCAATCATAATACAGAACGCAACCGCGTCACAATACAAAATGCCCAAAGAGCAAGTGAGGCAGCGAAAGTACAAAAACCCAAGAACAAAGTACCAGCTGTCCACAAAGCACCGGTACAAAACAAAACCCGGCGCAAACCAGCCGGAAGCCAACCTCGACTATAAACATTACCCCCACACAGACATGGAGGGAACAGAGGGTTAAATACACATGACAATTACTAGGAGATGTAAAACCAGGTGTGCAGGAAGACAAGACAAAACAAATGGAAAATTAAATAGTGGATCTGCGATGGCTAGAAGACCGCCGAACGCCGCCCAAAACAAGAAGAGGAACCGACTGAGGAGGAAGTCGTCTTAAAACTGTATGGAAGTGCAGCTGCAGTCACTGCGGTTCATGAAAGTCTCTCCCTTCCCAAATTTGTTAAAGTATTTGACCATTGAATGTAACAGAATTGAAACGTAGCAGCCTCTCCAGTCTGAGTTTGTCTCACAGCTTTGGGGTAGTCTCCTTTCTCCTTTGATAATTGCCTGTTTCACAGCCTGACCTCCAAATGTATTTCAACAGCAGTGATGAAGGTTGGTCTGTACTGTATTCCCCATGTATTTCACTAATGCAGATGTTCAGACATTCTGCCAAGAAACAGGGAGGCCTGCCCCTCTCTCTTTCCCTCTCTCGTTCCCTCTCTCTTTCCCTCTCTCTCTCTCTCTCTCTCTCTCTCTCTCTCTCTCTCTCTCTCTCTCTTTCTTTGTCTCTCACTGTCTCTCTCTCTCTTCGTCTCTCTCTCTCTGTCTCTCACTGCCTCTCTCTCTCTGTCTCTGCTTCTCTCTGTCTCTCTCTGTCTCTGACTCTCTCTCTGTCTCTCTCTCTTTGTCTCTTTCTCTCTGTCTCTCTCTCTGTCTCTCTCTGTCTCTCTCTTTGTCTCTCTCTTTGTCCCTCTCTTTGTCTCTCTCTCTCAGTCTCTGACTCTCTCACTGTCTCTCTCTTTGTCTCTCTCTCTCTCTCAGTCTCTGAAACTCTCTCACTGTCTCTCTCTCTCTCTCTCTCTCTCTCTCTCTCTCTCTCTTTTTCTCTGACTCTCTCACTGTCTCTCTCTTTGTCTCTCTCTTTGTCTCTCTCTTTGACTCTCTGTCTCAGTCTCTCTCAGTCCCAGGGCATCTTAACACTCAGCATCAGACACTGTGAATGGTTGTCCAATTGTCCTTATTGCTTATTACCGGATAACCACAGCCGATAGTTGGATTACGTCAGATAATTTTTTTCTTCCTGTAAAATCAGCCTCAAATACACAGAGCTTTGGCTCAATCTAAGGTCAAATTAAAATACATGATCTTTCTGGCCTGATAGGCCTGAAACATTGGCAATAATGAATTGTTTTGATGACTTGTATAAATTTAAGAAACAGAGTCCTACCCACAAACACGGAATACTCACAAAAGTAAATGTTTCCTCTTTAAAATTGGACTCCTCATTGCCTCCTTATCTATCTACAGAGTCCTACTCTTCCTCCATCCTGTATGGAACCGGCTCCTCCATTGCTTATCAATGCTGAGTTCAGCTGGCTGGCCCCTGCGCCCCTCTGTGTTCTTTAAACACTTCTCCTCCATATTCTCCCTGGCCTTGCTGTCAACCCCTCAGCCTCTCTCTGTCTCCCCGTCCCTTAACATACCCTCTACCCATCTCCTCATCCCGAGCCAATCTCCCCCAATCAGAAAATACTCCTTCTGCTAAGAGCAGAGTAAGTGGATCTCCCAAATGGCATTCTATTCCCGATACAGTGCACTACTTTTTTTTTCATAAGAGCCCTAACGGACCCTGGTCAAAAGTTGTGCACTACAAAGGAAATAGGTTGCCATTTGGGATGTACCCCTAAAACAGAGACCCCAGTCCATCACTTTCACCTTTCTTGCGCGATAATGTGCTGCAACATTCTGAGAATAAATTGAACTGATCTGGATGATCGTATGGAGGGAGAATAACTGATCTGGCTGATCGTATAGAGGGAGAATAACTGATCTGGCTGATCGTATGGAGGGCTGATCGTATGGAGGGAGAATAACTGATCTGGCTGATCGTATGGAGGGAGAATAACTGATCTGGCTGATCGTATGGAGGGAGTATAACTGTTCTGGCTGATCGTATGGAGGGCTGATCATATGGAGGGAGTATAACTGATCTGGCTGATCGTATGGAGGGATTATAACTGATCTGGCTGATCGTATGGAGGGAGTATAACTGATCTGGCTGATCGTATGGAGGGAGAATAACTGATCTGGCTGATCGTATGGAGGGAGTATTACTGATCTGGCTGATCGTATGGAGGGAGTATAGCTGATCTGGCTGATCGTATGGAGGGAGTATAGCTGATCTGGCTGATCGTATGGAGGGAGTATAACTGATCTGGCTGATCGTATGGAGGGAGTATAGCTGATCTGGCTGATCGTATGGAGGGAGTATAACTGATCTGGCTGATCGTATGGAGGGAGAATAACTGATCTGGCTGATCGTATGGAGGGAGTATAACTGATCTGGCTGATCGTATGGAGGGAGTGTAACTGATCTGGCTGATCATATGGAGGGAGTATAGCTGATCTGGCTGATCGTATGGAGGGAGTATAGCTGATCTGGCTGATCGTATGGAGGGAGTATAGCTGATCTGGCTGATCGTAAGAGGGAGTATTACTGATCTGGCTGATCGTATGGAGGGAGTATAGCTGATCTGGCTGATCATATGAAGAGAGTGTAACTGGGTAGTGGTGGCAGTGAATTAACTTCAACAAAGCAAGGACCACCATGGGTCCTGGTCTAAAGTAGGGCACTTCGTAGGTAATATGATGTCATTAGGGACATGGGCCCCGGTCTAAAGTAGGGCACTTCGTAGGGAATATGATGTCATTAGGGACTCATCCTTGCTGTTGGTAATTAGTTTTCAACTAGCTCCCCCTTTATATTCCACAGTTTCTCTCTGTTAGGAGCTGAACGTACAGGAGCAGCCCTGACGACTCTAGTATTACATTGATTCAATATTTACTGGTCAAAGGGAGGATTCACCTGACACTTTTTAATATTAATGAGTGGAAGTCGTCTGTTTGGATAGTTGTTCCTGTATCGAACTGTTTGCACAGCTATTTAGTCGTCAGTCCTGACGTCCTGGCTCTTACCCTAAACCCCCTTCGTGAACCCCCTCCCTGTAAAGACATGAGCAGAATATCTAGTGTTTGATGGTAACTGTCACCACACACACACACACACACACACACACACACACACACACTGACTCACACACAGACAGACACACACACAGAAGCATGATGCCCATAGTGGGTCCAGGGGCAGGGCGTGGGCCCAAGGGCAGGGCGTGGGCCCTGGGGCAGGGCGTGGGCCCAGGGGCAGGACGTATTAGCCAACTAGAAATGGTATGAAGTTGTCTTTAGCTAGACTATAAAGGTTCCCAATGTCCCAACCTCGTCACTATCTACCAGTAAGACCTTTCAGGATATCGAGAAGCTATCTAGTCTAACTGTCTTAGCTGGCATACTTATTGGCAAGGTTGGCACACGTTAGAAAAGCAAGCAATTACTACATTATTATTACTATGATAATGTACCGAATAATACTCACAATCCTTTCAACGTTTTACCCAGAATGTCGTGGTTGTCAGAACGGTCGGACCAAGAGAATGGTCGCACCAAGAGAATGGTCACACCAAGAGAATGGTCGGACCAAGAGAATGGTCGGACCAAGAGAATGGTCAGACCAAGAGAATGGTCGCACCAAGAGAATGGTCAGACCAGATGCAGCGTGGGGTTAATCATATTTATTCATGATAACCAGCAACAAAACAAGAAAGAGAAAACCAACGTACAGCCTTATAGGGCTCGACACGCAACAATACAAAACCAAGATCCCACAAACAACAGGTGGGGAAAAAAAGGCTGCCTAAATATGATCCCCAGTCAGAGACAACGATAGACAGCTGCCTCTGATTGGGAACCATACCAGGCCAACATAGAAATACAAAACTAGACTACCCACCCTAGTCACACCCCGACCGAACCAACATAGAGAATATAAAGGCTCTCTAAGGTCAGAGCGTGACACAGGAGCTGTGCAGAGAAGTATATTTAGTTCTTAAAAACAATTAAAAAAACACCCGTCAGGTGGATACAGAGAGCTCACGAGGTCAATTACCTCAATTACCTGGTTCCCCTGCACATCGACTCAGTACTTTTACTTCCTGTATATAGCCATGTTATTACCTGGTACTTCCTGTATATAGCCATGTTATTACCTGGTACTTCCTGTATATAGCCATGTTATTACCTGGTTCCCCTGCACATTGACTCAGTACTTTTAATTCCTGTATATAGACATGTTATTACCTGGTACTTCCTGTACATAGCCATGTTTTTACCTGGTACTTCCTGTACATAGCCATGTTTTTACCTGGTACTTCCTGTATATCGCCATGTTATTACCTGGTACTTCCTGTCAATAGCCATGTTATTTATACTTTTTATTTTATTTGTCATTCACTGTGTATTTATTTCTCAAGTCACTATTACATTTAATTGATATGAGTTGACCTTTAACTCTGCATTGTTGGAAAGGGACCCGTAAGTCAGCATTTCACTGTCAGTCTGCACCTTGTTCTTTATGAAGCATGTGACTAATCATATTTATTTTGAGGAGGTTTGCTTAGATATGCAGAATAATAAACATATTTTTGACCTAGAATTATCCATATTAATTATGGCTCTAGTTTGCAGGAAAAAGCTGTTTCAGGTGTTTGAAAAAGGACCACCTCCCTCAGGACCACCCCCCCCCTCAGAACCCCACCCCGCTCAGGACCACCGCCTCGGGACCCCACCCCCCTCAGGACCACCGCCTCGGGACCCCACCCCCCAAAGGACCACCCCCCTCAGGACCACCCCCCTCAGGACCCCACCCCCCAAAGGACCACCCCCCTCAGGACCACCCCCCTCTGGACTCCGCCCCAATCGGAACACCCCCCTTCAGGGCCCCACCCCCCTTAGGACCACCCCCTCTGGACTCCGCCTCCATCGGAACACCCCCCCCCCCCCTCAGGACCCCACCCCCCTTAGGACCACCCCCCTCTGGACTCCGCCCCAATCGGAACACCCCCCTCAGGACCCCACCCCCCTTAGTACCACCCCTCCAAACCAATCCTCACTCACTTTGTTCCCCCTCAGATGTTTGGAGTGCATGAAGCCACTGCAAACACACCCCCCAGTCAAAACCACTCACTGGATGAATACTTTATATTAAACTACATTTATTTATTTATTTGTATATCTGAAAGCTTTGCAAACAAGTGTGAGAGTCTCTGAAATATCCTTATTACAAGGCTTTCCACACCATTGTCCGAGTTCTACAAAGGAACCTGTACCATCCAGTGGGAAAACGGCCCTTTTCCCCTTTAAATGGAGCTAATCTCTTGTTCCAATTCAGCCTCGGAGATCAGTGTCCTGTAAATAACTTCTCAAATAAATCATACATGTAAAAAAAAAAAAAATGAAAAGAAAGGGGGCCTAAAGGATTTACCATTGTTAATCTTTCAGTAGAGTAGATATCTGGGCTCTCTAGTCTCTCTCTTTGTTGACAGAAGAGGGCTCTATTGTTGCGGCTCCAGTGGCTCAGAAGCTGGTCCCTTTTGAAGAGGCCTGCTATCGGCGCTCTGCATGCCTGCCACCCTCACCCTGCGCTGGGAAGATAGGCTGCCTGGCCACAGTGGCGGCTGAAGAAGATTGAATTTGAGTGTCACTTCTTCTTCCCCCAGCATATACAGGCAGGGCTGAGCTCTGTGTAAGGGGAGGTGGAAGATACAGGCAGGGCTGAGCTCTGTGTAAGGGTAGGTTGAAGATACAGGCAGGGCTGAGCTCTGTGTAAGGGTAGGTGAAAGATACAGGCAGGGGTGAGCTCTGTGTAAGGAGAGGTTGAAGAAACAGGCAGGGCTGAGCTCTGTGTAAAGGGAGGTGGAAGATACAGGCAGGGCTGAGCTCTGTGTAAAGGGATGTGGAAGATACAGGCAGGGCTGAGCTCTGTGTAAAGAGAGGTTGACGATACAGGCTGGGCTGAACTCTGTGTAAAGGGAGGTGGAAGTGCGAGGGTAGTGAGCCACTGATGACAACGCCCCGGCTCGGTGCTACGCCGCTACGCGCCTCATCTCTCCTCGCTCTTATTTGACTTTGCCTGAGTCCCAAATGACATCATGTTCCCTACGTAGTACACTACTCTTGACCAGTAACCAGGTTAAAAGGAGTGCACTAAATAGGGAATAGGGTGCCGTTTGGGAATCAGGCTTTTGTGTGCTTGGCTGATTTGACTATGACAGGCTGAATACTGAGGGGAGAATTAATGTGTTAAGCAGACATCAGAGGCTGTCTAATGTTTAATGCAACAGCTCAGAGCATGGAAGAACTGATAATGACTACAAACAGGGCAACATCTTATTTGTCGTGTTTTTATTAGGATGACTAAGAAGATACTTGACATCAAGAGCTCTTACTTCACCCCTTTTCATTCTCCCCGACCCCCTTTAAATGTCCGACCTACTGCTGTCCTCCTGCCTTTTGGAGGAAGACAACGAGAAAATAAAATCTGACTGTTAGAGGGGGGTTAAGCATCCTGTCATCTGGAAACAAACAGGTCTGGGCATGTCACACAGGTCCCCTCTGTGTTGTGAATGGGTGTCAGCTGTATGCTAGAGTCACAGTGAAGGAAGGACTCATTAGCTAGGATAATGATGTACAGATAGGAGAGAGTCACGACCCTGCTGGATGGAACATTTACTAGAACAGAGTCATGACCCTGCTGGCTAGACCATTTACTAGGACAGAGTCACGACCCTGCTGGATGGAACATTTACTAGGACAGAGTCATGACCCTGCTGGCTAGAACATTTACTAGGACAGAGTCACAACCCTGCTGGATGGAACATTTACTAGAACAGAGTCATGACCCTGCTGGATGGAACATTTACTAGGACAGAGTCATGAACCTGCTGGCTAGACCAATTACTAGGACAGAGTCATGACCCTGCTGGATGGAACATTTACTAGGACAGAGTCATGACCCTGCTGGATGGAACAGTTACTAGGACAGAGCCATGATCGTGCTGGATGGAACATTTACTAGAACAGAGTCATGACCCTGCTGGCTAGACCATTTACTAGGACAGAGTCATGAACCTGCTGGATGGAACAGTTACTAGGACAGAGTCATGACCCTGCTGGATGGAACATTTACTAGGACAGAGTCACGACCCTGCTGGATGGAACAGTTACTAGGACAGAGTCACGACATTGCTGGATGGAACATTTACTAGAACAGAGTCACGACATTGCTGGATGGAACATTTACTAGAACAGAGTCATGACCCTGCTGGCTAGACCATTTACTAGGACAGAGTCATGACCCTGCTGGATGGAACATTTACTAGGAAAGAGTCACGACCATGCTGGATGGAACATTTACTAGGACAGAGTCACGACATTGCTGGATGGAACATTTACTAGAACAGAGTCACGACCCTGATGGATGGAACATTTACTAGAACAGAGTCATGACCCTGCTGGATGGAACATTTACTAGGACAGAGTCACGACCCTGCTGGCTAGACCATTTACTAGGACAGAGTCATGACCCTGCTGGATGGAACATTTACTAGGACAGAGTCATGACCCTGATGGATGGAACATTTACTAGAACAGAGTCACGACATTGCTGGATGGAACATTTACTAGAACAGAGTCATGACCCTGCTGGATGGAACAGTTACTAGGACAGAGTCATGATCGTGCTGGATGGAACATTTACTAGAACAGAGTCACGACATTGCTGGCTAGACCATTTACTAGGACAGAGTCACGACCCTGCTGGATGGAACATTTACACGAACAGAGTCATGACTCTGCTGGATGGAACATTTACTAGAACAGAGTCACGACCCTGCTGGATGGAACATTTACTAGGACAGAGTAACGACCCTGCTGGATGGAACATTTACTAGAACAGAGTCACGACCCTGCTGGATGGAACATTTACTAGGACAGAGTAACGACCCTGCTGGATGGAACATTTACTAGAACAGAGTCACGACCCTGCTGGATGGAACATTTACTAGGACAGAGTCACGACAATGCTGGATGGAACATTTACTAGAACAAAGTCATGACCGTGCTGGCTAGACCATTTACTAGAACAGAGTCATGACCGTGCTGGCTAGACAATTTACTAGAACAGAGTCACGACCCTGCTGGCTAGAACATTTACTAGGACAGAGTCATGACCGTGCTGGCTAGACCATTTACTAGGACAGAGTCACGACCCTGCTGGATGGAACATTTACTAGGACAGAGTCATGACCCTGATGGATGGAACATTTACTAGAACAGAGTCACGACCCTGATGGATGGAACATTTACTAGGACAGAGTCACGACCATGCTGGATGTAACATTTACTAGGACAGAGTCACGACCCTGCTGGATGGAACATTTACTAGGACAGAGTCACGACCCTGCTGGATGGAACATTTAATATGGCATCTTGAGAAGGTAGTGACCAATGCCAGACAGTTTTGGCTCTCACTAAGTGACTGGCGACTGGCTGCTGCAGTGGTAGGGGACAGGAGGACAGACATGGGGTGTCTGACTGTTGCAGTGGTAGGGGACAGGAGGACAGACATGGGGTGTCTGACTGTTGCAGTGGTAGGGGACAGGAGGACAGACATGGGGTGTCTGACTGTTGCAGTCGTAGAGGACAGGGGAAAGCAGGAAGGACAGACATGGGGTGGAAGGACAGACAGCAGGTGGAAGGACAGACAGGAGGACAGACATGGGGTGTATGACTGTTGCAGTGGTAGGGGACAGGAGGACAGACATGGGGTGTCTGACTGTTGCAGTGGTAGGGTACAGGAGGACAGACATGGGGTGTCTGAATGTTGCAGTGGTAGAGGACAGGAGGACAGACATGGGGTGTCTGGCTGTTGCAGTGGTAGGGGACAGGAGGACAGACATGGGGTGTCTGACTGTTGCAGTGGTAGGGGACAGGAGGACAGACATGGGGTGTCTGACTGTTGCAGTGGTAGGGGACAGGAGGACAGACATGGGGTGTCTGACTGTTGCAGTGGTAGAGGACAGGAGGACAGACATGGGGTGTCTGACTGTTGCAGTTTTAGGGGACAGGAGGACAGACATGGGGTGTCTGACTGTTGCAGTGGTAGGGGACAGGAGGACAGACATGGGGTGTCTGACTGTTGCAGTGGTAGAGGACAGGAGGACAGACATGGGGTGTCTGACTGTTGCAGTTTTAGGGGACAGGAGGACAGACATGGGGTGTCTGACTGTTGCAGTGGTAGGAGACAGGAGGACAGACATTGGGTGTCTGACTGTTGCAGTGGTAGGGGACAGGAGGACAGACATGGGGTGTCTGACTGTTGCAGTGGTAGGAGACAGGAGGACAGACATGGGGTGTCTGACTGTTGCAGTGGTAGGAGACAGGAGGACAGACATGGGGTGTCTGACTGTTGCAGTGGTAGGGGACAGGAGGACAGACATGGGGTGTCTGATTATTGTAGTGGTAGGGGACAGGAGGACAGACAAGGGGTGTCTGATTATTGCAGTGGTAGGGGACAGGAGGACAGACATGGGGTGTCTGATTATTGCAGTGGTAGGGTACAGGAGGACAGCCATGGGGTGTCTGACTGTTGCAGTGGTAGGAGACAGGAGGACAGACATGGGGTGTCTGACTGTTGAAGTGGTAGGTGACAGGAGGACAGACATGGGGTGTCTGACTGTTGCAGTGGTAGAGGACAGGAGGACAGACATGGGGTGTCTGACTGTTGCAGTTGTAGGGGACAGGAGGACAGACATGGGGTTTCTGACTATTGCAGTGGTAGGGGACAGGAGGACAGACATGGGGTGTCTGACTGTTGCAGTGGTAGGGGGCAGGAGGACAGACATGGGGTGTCTGACTGTTGCAGTGGTAGGGGGCAGGAGGACAGACATGGGGTGTCTGACTGTTGCAGTCGTAGAGGACAGGGGAAAGCAGGAACAATGACTTTGGTCACTGAAAGGTGTAAATGGACAACAGATTGTTTGTGAGGACTAAGGAGTAGATACTCTCTGTCTACATCATCTTTGTCCGGTGGGTTAAACGTTAAATGTTAGCTTGACAAGTTAGGTAATCCTTTCTCTTTTAGATACAATCAAACACGGCTGAAATCTCATTTCAAAAGCTCCAAAAGAATCGTCTCTCTCCTATTAAAGGCCTCCAGTATTCAGTCACAATGTAAAGTAGTCACTAGCGGGAACCCAGCTTCTACTGAGAATGAATAAACACACCTGATGCACATCTGTCTTCCCTGTTTTGATTCTTCAGAAATATCTTTTTGGATCTTTTGTTTTCAGAAGTTTCATATCTCCTTGTTTCACAGCAGCACATCTCCAGACGTATCCATAAAAATGTGTCTTCCCTGACACATGAATTACATCAAGTAACTCATAAACTCTACCTGGAAGTGGTACCTCTACCACACGTTAACCTATTCCAGCTCCCCCTGTGATGTAACCAGAGAGGTAAAAGACTGTTCCAACGGCATCTCATTTGAGCCCACGGTCAACCACATGCGCTCTGTCTCCTTTCAGATCCCTCGCAGAACTAGAGTCTTTCATAGAAGTGACCACAACCATGTCATATCTAATGCACTTGTCACAAAGTGTTATTGACATGTTGATATACAATTATAGACTGGTATTATTTAACAGCCAATTAATATGTTAACCGCTTAACCCAATCAGTAAATAAAAAAAAAACAACAACTTGTCTTTCGGTACAAACTTCTAAGCAGATAGAGTGGGTGTTGCAAGGAGCAGTGGAGTTGTACGACCCTGCTCATTAACAGACAGTTGAGAGAGAAATATATATATATATATATATATATATATATATATATATATAGAGAGAGAGAGAGAGAGAGAGAGAGAGAGAGAGAGAGAGAGAGAGAGGGAGAGAGAGAGAGAGAGAGAGAGAGAGACAGAGAGAGAGAGAGAGAGAGAGAGAGAGAGAGAGAGAGAGAGAGAGAGAGAGAGAGAGAGAGAGAGAGAGAGAGAGAGAGAGAGAGAGAGAGAGAGAGAGAGAGAGAGAGAGAGAGAGAGAGAGAGAGACAGAGAGAGAGCGAGAGAGAGTGAGTGAGACCGAGCGAGAGAAAGAGAAAGAGAGAGAGAGAGAGTGAGCGAGCGAGCGAGTGAGACAGAGCGAGAGAAAGAGAAAGAGAGAGGTACTCCTTCCTGTTCTCTCTGTGTGTATAGAGGAGGCAGAGCCACAGCTCCTCCCTGTGGTTCCCAGCCTGGATAACTTCAGCACCACTAACCCCTACTGCCTCTCTCTCTGTTCTCTCTGTTCTGTCCTCTACATCACCTACAGCAGAACGCCTTACGATAGTCGTACATAGACCTGCTACTCAAATGGCCGTGATGGTGACGTTTGTAGAGTATGGCGCTTGCAAGCCAGAATAATGGGTTCGATTCCTGGGACCACCAATAGGTAAAATGTAAGTATCTCCTAAATGGAATATATTATTGTGTTATATTATTATATCAAATCCAATTTTATTTGTCACATGCTCCGAATACAACAGACCTGACAGTGAAATGCTTACTTACAAGCTCTTAACCAACAATGCAGTTTTAAGAAAATAAATCCTTAAAAAAAAGCAAATAAATAAAAGTAACAAATTATTAAAGAACAGCAGTAAAATAACAATTTATTTTAACTTGGCAAGTCAGTTAAGAACAAATTCTTATCTTCAATGACAGCCTAGGAACAGTGGGTTAACTGCCTGTTCAGGGGCAGAACAACAGATTTGTACCTTGTCAGCTCGGGGGTTTGAACTTGCAACCTTTTAGTTACCAGCCCAACACGCTAACCACTAGGCTACCCTGTCGCCCCAATAGTGAGGCTCTATACAGGGGGTAACAGTCAATGCGTGCTTAGTCGAGGAAATGATGATGATGATGGTGATGATGATGACAGCAAAGCTTTTTATGATCAGGAAATGAAATGAAATTAAAAACACAGTAGGACAAATATAGGAAGGGACAGTTGTGGAAAAGGTGCTCAATGGTCTTCAATACAACTGCAAAGTAAAGAAACCTTAATGGACATTGACTCAAGCTAAAGTAAAAATCACCCAGTAAATTACTACTTGAGAAAAAGTCTAAAAGTATTTGGTTTTGTATATGTACGATAGCCAGGGGCACAACCCTAACGATCAGACATCATTTACAAAGGAAGCATTTGTGTTTAGTGAGTCTACCAGATCAGAGGCAGTAGTACTTTAAACCACTGGGAAGGGGGGTTGGAGTACATTAAACAATAGACCCCTAAAATATTTTACATCGTACCTTCAAGGTGACATTCTATTTCTATACCCAACAAAAATATACACTATAATGTGTCAATCCACATTATTTAAAAATGTTTTAACAAAGAATATCACTTGTTTGGCCTGTGTCATATGTGTATACTCAGTCCCTGAAGAGGACAGAAACCACAGCAGTAGTCAAGCTGGCACTTTACTCTCTCTCTTACTACAGACCCTCTTAGTCCAGTCCAGACCACTTTAACCATTCCCTGGTCTAGTCTAACATGTATCTAGGTTGCCACTGCTCTTGTATATTGTTCCAGACTGTCCCATTCTTCTTCCTCCGAAAGGAAAAATGACATTTAGAGAAGATTGGTGGGAAAAGCACTCTTAGATCGTTGTGTCCCTCTAGATCACAGCTTACCAGAGAGCCAAGCCAGTCAGCCAGTCAGTCAGTCAATCAGCCAGCCAGCCAGCCAGCCAGCCAGCCAGCCAGCCAGCCAGCCAGCCAGCCAGCCAGCCAGCCAGTAAGCCAACCAGCCAGCCAGTCAGTCAGTCAGCCAACCAGCCAGCCAGTCAGCCAGTCAGTCAGCCAGCCAGCCAGTCAGTCAGTCAGTCAGCCAACCAGCCAGCCAGTCAGCCAGCCAGCCAGTCAGCCAGCCAGTCAGTATGCCAACCAGCAAGCCAGTCAGCCAGTCAGCCAGTCAGCCAGACAGTCAGTCAGTCAGCCAGCCAGACAGCCAGACAGCCAGCCCTTTGGGCCTCCATTATTTGAAATTGTTGGGTTCTGGGTAGTTAATGGGTAGATGGGTCTGTTGGGTTCTGGGTAGTTAATGGGTGACTGGGTATGTTTGGTTCTGGGTAATTAATGGGTGACTGGGTCTCTTGGGTTCTGGGTAGTTAATGGGTAGATGGATCTGTTGGGTTCTGGGTAGTTAATGGGAGACAGGGTCTGTTGGGTTCTGGGTAGTTAATGGGAGACAGGGTCTGTTGGGTTCTGGGTAGTTAATGGGAGACAGGGTCTGTTGGGTTCTGGGTAGTTAATGGGAGACAGGGTCTGTTGGGTTCTGGGTAGTTAATGGGTAGATTGGTCTGTTGGGTTCTGGGTAGTTAATGGGTAGATGTGTCTGTTGGGTTCTGGGGAGTTAATGGGTAGATTGGTCTGTTGGGTTCTGGGTAGTTAATGGGTAGATGGGTCTGTTGGGTTCTGGGTAGTTAATGGGTAGATGGGTCTGTTAGGTTCTGGGTAGTTAATGGGTAGATTGGTCTGTTGGGTTCTGGGGAGTTAATGGATAGGTTGGTCTGTTAGGTTCTGGGTAGTTAATGGGAGACAGGGTCTGTTGGGTTCTGGGTAGTTAATGGATAGATTGGTCTGTTGGGTTCTGGGTAGTTAATGGGAGACAGGGTCTGTTGGGTTCTGGGTAGTTAATGGGTAGATTGGTCTGTTGGGTTCTGGGGAGTTAATGGGTAGATGTGTCTGTTGGGTTCTGGGGAGTTAATGGGTAGATTGGTCTGTTGGGTTCTGGGTAGTTAATGGGTAGATTGGTCTGTTGGGTTCTGGGTAGTTAATGGGAGACAGGGTCTGTTGGGTTCTGGGTAGTTAATGGGTAGATGGGTCTGTTGGGTGCTGGGTAGTTCATGGGTAGATTGGTCTGTTGGGTTCTGGGGAGTTAATGGGTAGATTGGTCTGTTGGGTTCTGGGTAGTTAATGGGAGACAGGGTCTGTTGGGTTCTGGGGAGTTAATGGGTAGATTGGTCTGTTGGGTTCTGGGTAGTTAATGGGTAGATGGGTCTGTTGGGTTCTGGGTAGTTAATGGGTAGATTGGTCTGTTGGGTTCTGGGGAGTTAATGGGTAGATTGGTCTGTTGGGTTCTGGGTAGTTAATGGGAGACAGGGTCTGTTGGGTGCTGCTTGTGACACTCGGTTCAGAGGACGTGTGTATGATGCTCTCCTGCTCTGAGCTTTCTAATCCCCTGCCATATGTTTCCTCCCAGGATCAGCTCATCTCGCTGAACTACAGGTACCAACCCAGACTTCAATACACCATTAGGTGAGTTGATAATAAAAGAGCAAACAGACAGTTAAACCACACTTTGATGTAGGTATGTAACCAGACATCTAAAGATAGTGTGTTGTCCACTGATTGGTTGATAAAGTGACCATTGTGTGGTGTTTGTATCGAATCAACACTTCCAACACTGTTCTAGAATCAGTCATTCTTACAATTCTAGAGTTCAAATAATGGAAGGATGTTAAATGTTTAGTTTTTTTTTGCTTTTCCTCACCAGATCATACTCCCTTTGATGTCATCTTCAATAAGAGAAAAAAAGACAGGAAACCATTCAGTCTCTCCCTGTGGTCAGCAAGGAGACACGTGGCATTTACCTCACTCTGTAAACCGGCCCAGTAGGAGACACGTGGCATTTACCTCACTCTGTAAACCGGCCAAGACAACAACACTTCTGAAAACACCAGACAAAAACATTGTCATTTCAATAAAGCATTAGCAGTAGGAGACGTGGCATTTACCTCACTCTGTAAACCGGCCAAGACAACAACACTTCTGAAAACACCAGACAAAAACATTGTCATTTCAATAAAGCATTAGCAGTAGGAGACGTGGCATTTACCTCACTGTGTAAACCGGCCAAGACAACAACACTTCTGAAAACACCAGACAAAAACATTGTCATTTCAATAAAGCATTAGCAGTAGGAGACACGTGGCATTTACCTCACTGTGTAAACCGGCCAAGACAACAACACTTCTGAAAACACAAGACAAAAACATTGTCATTTCAATAAAGCACTAGCAGTAGGAGACACGTGGCATTTACCTCACTGTGTAAACCGGCCAAGACAACAACACTTCTGAAAACACGAGACAAAAACATTGTCATTTCAATAAAGCATTAGCAGTAGGAGACGTGGCATTTACCTCACTGTGTAAACCGGCCAAGACAACAACACTTCTGAAAACACGAGACAAAAACATTGTCATTTCATTAAAGCATTAGCAGTAGGAGACGTGGCATTTACCTCACTGTGTAAACCGGCCAAGACAACAACACTTCTGAAAACACGAGACAAAAACATTGTCATTTCAATAAAGCATTAGCAGTAGGAGACGTGGCATTTACCTCACTGTGTAAACCGGCCAAGACAACAACACTTCTGAAAACACGAGACAAAAACATTGTCATTTCAATAAAGCATTAGCAGTAGGAGACGTGGCATTTACCTCACTCTGTAAACCGGCCAAGACAACAACACTTCTGAAAACACGAGACAAAAACATTGTCATTTCAATAAAGCATTAGCAGTAGGAGACGTGGCATTTACCTCACTCTGTAAACCGGCCAAGACAACAACACTTCTGAAAACACGAGACAAAAACATTGTCATTTCATTAAAGCACTAGCATTAGGAGACGTGGCCATTGCAGTGTTTTCCTCGTCTCTGTACGTAGTTTAGCCTGTTAAAATAAGAGGTCATATAATAACGTATAGGAAATTATTATCTCACGACGTTTATCTACAGACAAGAAAATATCATTTCCCTGTGAGGGTTTAAAAAAAAACAAAAAAAACATAGAGCATGGTGAGTGTCCCAAAATGCCACCCTATTCCCTATGTAGTGCACTGCTTTTGAACACGGCTCATAGGGCTCTGATTAAAAGTAGCACACTATGTAGGGAATAGTGTGTCATTTTTGGGACGAATGCCAGGTTTTGAATTTACAGGCGGATGCGATAACACATACTGTTTTCCAATGACTATTTCCCAGCTCTTTTTCATGTCTGTATATATATATGTTTTATTGCTTCCTGCGTTCCTGCAACCTGCTAAAATAATCCCTTTCCCTTTCTCTAGCCTTGAGTGTGCCTGCCGGACTCTGAGCTACGCTAACCCTCTGGTCTCCTCACTAGCCTTGAGTGTGCCTGCCGGACTCTGAGTTACTCTAACCCTCTGGTCCCCTCTCTCTGTGTGTGTGTGTGTGTGTGTGTGTGTGTTCCCTGTGCTAGCTTTCACTGGCTGAGCTGTTGGAGGATTAGAAGCAAAACATAGACCTTCCTTGTACAGTGATATCATTCAGTTTGGTTGGGGTCTCCTTCAGACCTTCCTTCCTACAGTGATATAGTTCAGTTTGGTTGGGGTCTCCCTCAGACCTTCCTTCCTACAGTGATATAGTTCAGTTTGGTTGGGGTCTCCCTCAGACCTTCCTTCCTACAGTGATATAGTTCAGTTTGGTTGGGGTCTCCCTCAGACCTTCCTTCCTACAGTGATATTGTTCAGTTTGGTTGGGGTCTCCCTCAGACCTTCCTTCCTACAGTGATATAGTTCAGTTTGGTTGGGGTCTCCCTCAGACCTTCCTTCCTACAGTGATATAGTTCAGTTTGGTTGGAGTCTCCCTCAGACCTTCCTTCTACAGTGATATAGTTCAGTTTGGTTGGGTTCTCCCTCAGACCTTCCTTCCTACAGTGATATAGTTCAGTTTGGTTGGGGTCTCCCTCAGACCTTCCTTGTACAGTGATATAGTTCAGTTTGGTTGGGGTCTGCTTCAGAGTAACTTGAAATATGTCTCTCTGTGTTCCTTACACTAATTCCTCTCTTATCAGAGAGAAGGGGGATACTATCTCTTGACAGAGAGATGGGGGATACGATCTCTTAGCAGAGAGATCGGGGATACTATCTCTTACCAGAGAGATTGGGGATACTATCTCTTACCAGAGAGATGGGGGATACTATCTCTTACCAGAGAGATTGGGGATACTATCTCTTACTGGAGAGATGCGGGATACTATCTCTTGCCGGAGAGATGGGGGATACTATCTCTTACCAGAGAGGACACAGGAACTCAGAGGGTGTATCACTTCTCTTACCAGAGAGGACACAGGAACTCATAGGGGGGGATACTATCGCTTTCCAGAGAGGACACAGGAACTCATAGGGGGGGATACTATCGCTTACCAGAGAGGACACAGGAACTCATAGGGGGGATACTTTGGCTTACCAGAGAGGACACAGGAACTCATAGGGGGGGGGGGGGGGGGGGGGGATACTATTGCTTATCAGAGAGGACACAGGGACTCAGAGGGGGGAAACTCTTTTTAAAACAGCCCTAGCCATACACTTGATTATTCCTCTCTATATTTTCCACTTTTAGGCAGTGTTAATATGGCTAGAATTTTTTAGGGAATGCTCCGAGACCCCTCGGTAGATATTACCCAGACATCTTTGTGTGTGTGTGTGTGTGTGTGTGTGTATGTATGTGTGTGTGTGTGTGTGTGTGTGTGTGTGTGTGTGTGTGCGTGCGTGCGTGCGTGCGTGCGTGTGTGTGTGTGTGGTTGGGAGGGGGAGAGGGTGAAGGGGGAAGGGAGGAGGAGGGCAGTGTGCATGTCAAGCTCTCATTTGACACGGGAAACGTTGAACGGAAAACATCCTGAAACCAATCGACACCGTCTTACATGTATGTATTTATATATCTCACCTGGATGCCAATATTGACTTATGGCTCACAGACTGGATGAACCCACATTATTTAATTTATGCAGGTCTCTTGAATTAAATCTGAAGTGGTAGCACATTCAGTGATATTATAGTGAAAGGTGGTAGGATATAGTCAGACATGCTGTTGTTTAAATATTCTCATACTATAAGGCTATTTGTCTTTATGCTTTTTTGTGTGTGTGCAATTGGATGCTAGCAATATTAGCATCATTGTTCATTGTCATTACCTCGAGATAAGCACAACTACTCCAGCAGGAAATGGACGTGTGTGCCTTTTCACTGTAAAATAAAATCATTGACATCCTTTTTTTTTTCTCTCTCTCCAAAATTTTTCCTAATTTTATCTGCTTTCCTAATTTGTTTTAAGTAGGTTAACCCTCATCCGAATTAAACACGAAATTTAACTGAAGTTAAAATAAGCTGTAATGAATCTTCTGCCAATCTTCTGGAACAAAGGAGTTATTAGCCGCTTTTGTCTCTGACATGTACGTTTCAACCTTGCAATTAATGAAGTTAAGGTCCCTAATCATCATACTGAAGTAGCCGTGAAATAAATTACTTATTTTTTTTCCCTGTCACTGTACAACACAACATGCAGTTAAAAAACACAGTAGGTCTGTTCATTAGGAGTGGCTGGAAGTGTAGTCCAACAGGGGGATACTTACAGGAGGACATTCATTCTAAATACTCAGAGTTACAATGTAACATTATGTCAGTAGGTCTGTTCATTAGGAGTGGCTGGAAGTGTAGTCCAACAGGGGATACTTACAGGAGGACTTTCATTCTAAATACTAAGAGTTACAATGTAACATTATGTCAGTTCATTAGGAGTGGCTGAAAGTGTAGTCCAACAGGGACTTACAGACTTACAGGAGGACTTTCATTCTAAATACTCAGAGTTACAATGCAACATTATGTCAGTAGGTCTGTTCATTAGGAGTGGCTGGAAGTGTAGTACAACAGGGACTTACAGACTTACAGGAAGATTTTCATTCTAAATACTTACAATGTTACAATGTAACATTGTGTCAATTGCATCTTTTATGTAATTTATTTATTTACCCAGGAACATACTACAGTGCCTTCAGAAAATATTCAGACTCGTTGTCATTTCCCTTATTGTGTTGTGCTGCAGCCCTGAATTTAAAATGGATCAAATTCGATGTTGTGTCACTGGCCAACACACAATACCCAATAACGTCAAAGTGGAATTATGTTTTTAGATGATTTTTTAAATCCTTTATTCATTAAATATGAAAAACTTGAATGTTTTGAGTCAACGACTTTGTCCCACCGTTTCTGTGTCAAAAACGCAACACGTCTTTTTTAAAAACATCCATACCCCTCCCATCTTCACAACGACTTTGTCAATATGACTTGCCAATTATAATTGTTAGATTGGTAAAAATATAAAAAAAGCAGACATTGCATATCCCTTTGAGTATGGTGTTGTTATTAATTACACTGTGGATGGTGTATTAAAACACTACAAAGATACATGCGTCCTTCCTAACTCAGTTGCTGGAGAGGAAGGAAACCGCTCAGGGATTTTCACCATGTGGCCAATTGTGACTTTAAAACAGTTCCATAGTTTAATGGCTGTGATAGGAGAAAACTGAGGATGGATCAATAACATTGCAGATACTCCACAATACCAACATAAACGAGGGAGTGAAAAGAAGGAAGCCAGTGGAGGATAAAAATATCCCAATATGCATCCTGTTTGCAATATGGTACAAAATCAAACTGCAAAGAAATTAACTGTATATACTGAATACAAAGCGTTATTTTTTAGGCCAAATCCAACACAACACATCACTGAGTTCCACTCTTCATATTTTCAAGCATGGTGTTGGCTTCATCATGTTATGGGTGTGCTTGTCATTGGCAAAATCCTAGAGGACATCCTGGTTCAGTCTGATTTCTACCCGACACTGGGAGACGAATTCACCATTCAGCAAGGGCAATAACCTAAAACACAAGGCCAAATATACATTGGAGTTCACAGAAGGTTGGTGGCACCTTCATTTGGGAGAATGGGCTCGTGGTAATGACTGGAGCAGAATTAGTGGAATGGTATCAAATATATGAAGGACAGGGTCTCCAGTCTACATTTGCTCCATTCCGGCCATTATTGTGAGCCGTTTTCCCCTCAGAAGCATCCCTTGCGGAAGTTGCTGACCAAGAAAACATTGAATGTTCCTGAGTGGCCTAATTACAGTTTTGACTTAAATCGGTTTGAAAATATATGGCAATAGCTGTCTAGCAGTGGAACCTCCTCAGAGGAGGAAGGGGATGGAACCTCCTCAGAGGAGGAAGGGGATGGAAGCTCCTCAGAGGAGGAAGGGGATGGAAGCTCCTCAGAGGAGGAAGGGGATGGAAGCTCCTCAGAGGAGGAAGGGGATGGAAGCTCCTCAGAGGAGGAAGGGGATGGAACCTCTTCCTCAGTGAATTTAATAAAAATAGTGAAACATAGATAAAACTCTGCTAAATATATTCACATCACCAAATAATTGATTCAAACACACTGTTTTGTAATGAAGGTCTACAGTAGCCTCAGTAGCACTCTGTAGGGTAGCTGTCACATCCTGACCTTAGTTCCTTTTTTATGTCTCTATTTTAGTTTGGTCAGGGCGTGAGTGGAGTGGGCATTCTATGTTATGTGTTCTATCTTTTCTATTTCTATGTGTTTGGCCTGGTACGGTTCCCAATCAGAGGCAGCTGGCAATCGTTGTCTCTGATTGAGAACAATACTTAGGCAGCCTGCTTTCCCACTATGGGTTGTGGGTAGTTATTTTCTGTATAGTGTTTTCGTTTTACCTTACAGAACTGTTTTGTTGTTGTCGTGGTTTCTCCTTTGTTATTTTTTGTGTTCGGTTTAATAAATATACCATGAACAGTTACCACGCTGCACATTGGTCCGATCCATACTATTCCTCATCAGAAGAGGAAGACAATCGTTACAGTAGCACCATGATGTAGCCAGAGGACAGCTAGCTTCTGTCCTCCTCTGGGTACATTGACCTCAATACAAAACCTACGAGGCTCATGGTTCTCACCCTCTTCCATAGACTTACACAGTAATTATGACAACTTCCAGAGGACGGTTTGGCTTGTAAAGTTTTTTTTTCTCGCCTGGTCACAGACAGCTAATGTGTTGTGTCCTGAAGTCCACAAGCGAAGGGAAAAGGTGAGAGGAGGAGAGCGTGTAGATGCAAGAAGGAATTATAGAACGAGCAAAATATTCATGCGGTTTGTATGTGGCTAAGACAGTTACCAAGGGTGTATTCATTCTGTTGAAAAAAAAAAAGTTTCTTAAAAATGGAAGCCAACGGAATGAAACGGGAATAAACATACCGGAATTCGTCCAATAGAAACTCTTGTTTTTGCAACTGTTGGACTAATGACTGCACCATCCAATATCCAATATGCTGAAATAGAAATAAAGTCTTGTTAAAAAATACATTTGTCCTCCCTCATATTAAACATCACGACCGTCACTGCTCTCTAGAGACGATCACCAACCAACTTGACAGAACTTGAAGAATTATTCATGTGCAAATATTGTATAATCCAGGTGTTCAAAGCTCTTAGAGACTTTACACCCCCCCCCCCAAAAAAGAAAAAAACTCAACAGCTGTAATCAAAGGTCAAAGGTGATTCTAACATGTATTGACTCAGGGGTGTGAATACATTTTCAAAACATTTGCAAAAAAAAATGTCTAAAAACATGTTTTCACTTTGTCATTATGGGATATTGCATGTAGATGTGTGAGGGAAGAAAAAAAACATCTATGTTGAATCCCTGCGGTAACGCAACGACAATCTGGGGAAAGTGAAGGGGTGTGAATAAAATCTGTATTTTTCCCCTCTTGTTTTATTCTGGTATAAAACGGTCCCTCTTCCAAAGAGAAGGGAGGGAAGCGCGAACACAAAACCAGGTGGGAATATCTACCTGTGACTCTGACCTAGTCCTGAACACATGCAACTGTAAACAGGCTGAAAGCTGAGGCCCACTTCACCCTGGTGATTCATTAGCAGCTCTGGGTGGAGAAGCACACACAGCTTATAAAATAAAATAAAAGAGAGTAGCCTTGTGTCTTGTGCCATTTCTCCCTCTCTTTCTCCCTCTCTTTCTCCCTCTCTTTCTCCCTCTCTTTCTCTTTCTCCCTCTCTTTCTCTTTCTCCCTCTCTTTCTCTTTCTCCCTCTCTTTCTCCCTCTCTTTCTCCCTCTCTTTCTCTTTCTCCCTCTCTTTCTCCCTCTCTTTCTCCCTCTCTTTCTCTTTCTCCTTCTTTTTCTCCTTCTCCCTCTCTTTCTCCCTCTCTTTCTCCCTCTCTTTCTCTTTCTCCCTCTCTTTCTCCCTCTCTTTCTCCCTCTCTTTCTCCTTCTCTTTCTCCCTCTCTTTCTCCTTCTCTTTCTCCCTCTCTTTCTCCTTCTCTTTCTCCCTCTCTTTCTCCCTCTCTTTCTCTTTCTCCCTCTCTTTCTCCCTCTCTTTCTCCTTCTCTTTCTCCCCCTCTTTCTCTTTCTCCCTCTCTTTCTCCCTCTCTTTCTCTTTCTCCCTCTCTTTCTCCCTCTCTTTCTCTTTCTCCCTCTCTTTCTCCCTCTCTTTCTCTTTCTCCCTCTCTTTCTCCATCTCTTTCTCCTTCTCTTTCTCCCTCTCTTTCTCCTTCTCTTTCTCCTTCTCTTTCTCCCTCTCTTTCTCCATCTCTTTCCCCCTCTCTTTCTCCTTATCTTTATTCCTCTCTTTCTCCATCTCTTTCTCCCTCTCTTTCTCCCTCTCTTTCTCCATTCCTCTCTTTCTCCATCTCTTTCTCCCTCTCTTTCTCCCTCTCTTTCTCCCTCTCTTTCTCCTTCTCTTTCTCCCTCTCTTTCTCTTTCTCCTTCTCTTTCTCCTTCTCTTTCTCCCTCTCTTTCTCCTTCTCTTTCTCCTTCTCTTTCTCCTTCTCTTTCTCCTTCTCTTTCTCCCTCTCTTTCTCCTTCTCTTTCTCCTTCTCTTTCTCCTTCTCTTTCTCCTTCTCTTTCTCCTTCTCTTTCTCCTTCTCTTTCTCTTTCTCCCTCTCTTTCTCCTTCTCTTTCTCCTTCTCTTTCTCCTTCTCTTTCTCCTTCTCTTTCTCCCTCTCTTTCTCCTTCTCTTTCTCCTTCTCTTTCTCCCTCTCTTTCTCCTTCTCTTTCTCCTTCTCTTTCTCCTTCTCTTTCTCCCTCTCTTTCTCCTTCTCTTTCTCCTTCTCTTTCTCCTTCTCTTTCTCCTTCTCCCTCTCTTTCTCCCTCTCTTTCTCCCTCTCTTTCTCCCTCTCTTTCTCCCTCTCTTTCTCTTTCTCCCTCTCTTTCTCCCTCTCTTTCTCCCTCTCTTTCTCTTTCTCCTTCTTTTTCTCCTTCTCCCTCTCTTTCTCCCTCTCTTTCTCCCTCTCTTTCTCTTTCTCCCTCTCTTTCTCCCTCTCTTTCTCCCTCTCTTTCTCCTTCTCTTTCTCCCTCTCTTTCTCCTTCTCTTTCTCCCTCTCTTTCTCCTTCTCTTTCTCCCTCTCTTTCTCCCTCTCTTTCTCTTTCTCCCTCTCTTTCTCCCTCTCTTTCTCCTTCTCTTTCTCCCCCTCTTTCTCTTTCTCCCTCTCTTTCTCCCTCTCTTTCTCTTTCTCCCTCTCTTTCTCCCTCTCTTTCTCTTTCTCCCTCTCTTTCTCCCTCTCTTTCTCTTTCTCCCTCTCTTTCTCCCTCTCTTTCTCCTTCTCTTTCTCCCTCTCTTTCTCCTTCTCTTTCTCCTTCTCTTTCTCCCTCTCTTTCTCCATCTCTTTCTCCCTCTCTTTCTCCTTATCTTTATTCCTCTCTTTCTCCATCTCTTTCTCCCTCTCTTTCTCCCTCTCTTTCTCCATTCCTCTCTTTCTCCATCTCTTTCTCCCTCTCTTTCTCCCTCTCTTTCTCCCTCTCTTTCTCCTTCTCTTTCTCCCTCTCTTTCTCTTTCTCCTTCTCTTTCTCCTTCTCTTTCTCCCTCTCTTTCTCCCTCTCTTTCTCCTTCTCTTTCTCCTTCTCTTTCTCCTTCTCTTTCTCCTTCTCTTTCTCCTTCTCTTTCTCCTTCTCTTTCTCTTTCTCCCTCTCTTTCTCCTTCTCTTTCTCCTTCTCTTTCTCCTTCTCTTTCTCCTTCTCTTTCTCCCTCTCTTTCTCCTTCTCTTTCTCCTTCTCTTTCTCCCTCTCTTTCTCCTTCTCTTTCTCCTTCTCTTTCTCCATCTCTTTCTCCCTCTCTTTCTCCTTCTCTTTCTCCTTCTCTTTCTCCTTCTCTTTCTCCTTCTCTTTCTCCTTCTCTTTCTCTTTCTCCCTCTCTTTCTCCTTCTCTTTCTCCTTCTCTTTCTCCTTCTCTTTCTCCCTCTCTTTCTCCTTCTCTTTCTCCTTCTCTTTCTCCTTCTCTTTCTCCCTCTCTTTCTCCCTCTCTTTCTCCCTCTCTTTCTCCTTCTCTTTCTCCCTCTCCCTCTCTTTCTCCTTCTCTTTCTCCTTCTCTTTCTCCTTCTCTTTCTCCTTCTCTTTCTCCTTCTCTTTCTCCCTCTCTTTCTCCTTCTCTTTCTCCTTCTCTTTCTCCCTCTCTTTCTCCTTCTCTTTCTCCTTCTCTTTCTCCTTCTCTTTCTCCCTCTCTTTCTCCCTCTCTTTCTCCTTCTCTTTCTCCTTCTCTTTCTCCTTCTCTTTCTCCTTCTCTTCTCCTTCTCTTTCTCTTTCTCCCTCTCTTTCTCCTTCTCTTTCTCCTTCTCTTTCTCCTTCTCTTTCTCCCTCTCTTTCTCCTTCTCTTTCTCCTTCTCTTTCTCCTTCTCTTTCTCCCTCTCTTTCTCCCTCTCTTTCTCCCTCTCTTTCTCCTTATCTTTATTCCTCTCTTTCTCCATCTCTTTCTCCCTCTCTTTCTCCCTCTCTTTCTCCCTCTCCTTTCCCCATATAAACGAAACAGAAATAATATAGCTATCCGGCTGTCGGACCGGACCGGACCCGCAGTTGGAAAAACCTGTGGCCCCCACTGTTTCAATAAAATGTGTGCTTCATAATTCTCCAATAAATGTGTTACTCTTTATAGCTCTATAATCAGCCAGGCTATACGGGATTTACTTAACAAAGGTCATCCATCATATGAATACGTACATTGAAACATTTAACCACACCATGCCTGTGTCCTAGATGGCACCCTATTCCCTATATTGTGCAGACTCTGGTCAAAAGTAGTGCACTACGTAGGGAATAGGATGTCAGTTAGATGTCCTCTCGGAGAGAAAAGGCCACACTTCATCTCCAACATGTTTCAGTGTTAACGGCAAATCATTTCCATGCAGAGAGAGGAGCCTAGTGAGTAGCGGACTCTGAATGGTTTGTATAGTTTTGTCTCTCCTGTTTTGTGGTCAGCGTGTATTATTATTCAGGCTTGTCTTGTGGTCGTGACAGCTGTCATCCTGTTTCTAATCATAACCATCACTTACAGAGTGGAAAATGGAGGAAGGATATACAAACAATACAACAACAACAAATAATGTGTGTGTTTGTGTGTCTGTGTGTGTTAGAGTGAATGGTGGAGTGGTGGTGGTGGTGAGGAGGAGTGGTGGTGGTGGTGGTGATGAGGAGGAGGAGGGGTGGTGGTGGATAAGAGAATTGGTAGTGATGGAAGTGGTGATGGAAGTGGTGGTGGTGGTGGAGATGGAGATGAGGAGAGGTGGTGATTGTGGAGATGAGGAGAGGTGGTGGTGGTGGTGATGAGGAGTGGTGGTGGTGGTGGTGATGATGAGTGGTGGTGGTGGTGGTGATGAGGAGTGGTGGTGGTGGTGGTGATGGTGGAGATGAGGAGAGGTGGTGGTGGTGGTGATGAGGAGTGGTGGTGGTGGTGGTGATGAGGAGGAGGAGGGGTGGTGGTGGATAAGAGAATTGGTAGTGATGGAAGTGGTGATGGAAGTGGTGGTGGTGGTGGTGATGGTGGAGATGAGGAGAGGTGGTGGTGGTGGTGATGAGGAGTGGTGGTGGTGGTGGTGATGAGGAGGAGGAGGGGTGGTGGTGGATAAGAGAATTGGTAGTGATGGAAGTGGTGATGGAAGTGGTGGTGGTAGAGATGAGGAGAGGTGGTGGTGGTGGAGATGAGGAGTGGTGGTGGTGGAGATAAGGAGAGGTGGTGGTGGTGGTGGTGGAGATGAGGAGTGGTGGTGATGGTGGTGGTGGTGGAGGTGGAGATGAGGAGTGGTGGTGGTGGTGGAGATGAGGAGAGGTGGTGGTGGAGGTGGAGATGAGGAGTGGTGGTGGTGAAGATGAGGAGAGGTGGTGGTGGAGATGAGGAGAGGTGGTGGTGGTGGTGGTGGAGATGAGGAAGAGTGGTGATGGTGGAAAGGAGGAATGGTGATGGTGGTGGTTGAAATTAATATACTATACTACTATACTACTATACTACTGAACTACTATACTTCTATACTACTATACTACAAAACTACTATACTACTATACTACTACACTACTACTTGAGAACACTACACTACTACTTGCTGAACACTCGTAGGCTCCTCATTCAGGAGAGGAGACACAGCCGGGAACTCTGCTGAACACTCGTAGGCTCCTCATTCAGGAGAGGAGACACAGCCGGGAACTCTGCTGAACACTCGTAGGCTCCTCATTCAGGAGAGGAGAGACAGCCAGGAACTCTGCTGAACACTCGTAGGCTCCTCATTCAGGAGCCATATCCAAACACAGAACTAACTGACATCAGTCAATCTTCCTCAAAGTATGTACAAGAGCCACGCCACTACAGCAAGCCAAGCCAAGCACACAGCTCTCTCATATAGGAATATAATATAGAGCAGAGACGTTGTTGTCCGTTGGTTAGAATAGAAACATGTCTTCTGCCTTTTTTCAACACCCCCAGGTATAAAAACACAAGTTGAGTGGCACGGGGTCAGCTGCAGTGGAGTGTGTCTGAATGGAGAGGAATTGTGGGGGTTAAGTGCCTTGATCAAGGGCAGAACGGGAGGAGATTCCAATTCACTTCCTTTCCCATTTTCGTGTCGCCGGGCCAAGGGCTTGAACCAGCAAGCTTCCAGCCAATCACAGCACTACATGAGCCATACGGCCAATCACAGCACTACGTGAGCCATACAGCCAATCACACCGCAACATGAGCCACACAGCCAATCACACCGCTACAGGAGCCATACGGCCAATCACAGCACTACATGAGCCATACGGCCAATCACACCACTACATGAGCCATACAGCCAACCACACCACTACATGAGCCACACAGCCAATCACACCACTACACGAGCCATACAGCCAATCACACCACTATCTCTTATACCGTAGGAGCCACAGCCAAGCACACCTTTAGCTGAAATCACTCAGTGGATAAGTGGGCTTTCTATACTTCTTAACACAATTATTCAACTCTAAACAATCATTGTGTTGATTATTCCTGACCTGACAGTACATCGTTTTTCATATCAGTACAGAAAGCACTGTTACTTCTGGGAAATAATATTAACAGTCATTTAATTACACATTTTAGATTTTTAACCTGTTTGCTGAATGCCCTACAGCCATGTTACCTGCTTATTGTACAAGTTGAAAATGTGTTTTAAATGTTCATATATGAACAGGTAAATACTGTAAAGAGAACAGCATTCCCACCAGGAGAATGTTCTTTTATTTTTATATTATTTTTACTTTGCCATTTACATATTTCATGATTGTCTGCTGAAAAATGCTGAAAATCTATTTGCAAATGCCCTCATTTTCTAAATGTGACGAACGCATGTTGTAGATAGTGGCCCCACCCCCACTAGTACACATCAGGTATGCATATCATAGGCGTGTGTATAGGTGGCAAAGAAGTCAGGCGCAAGATAATTTATCTTGGTAAAATGGAGTAGTTTAATGACGTAAAAAAACATAACTCCAAAACCATGAAGAAACACACTAAACAAAGTGGGTACGAAGACCCGACGCACCAATACAAACAACACCAAAACAACCCCAAACAACACCAAAACAACCCCAAACAACCCCAAAACAACCCCAAACAACCCCAAAACAACCCCAAACAACACCAAACAACACCAAAACAACCCCAAAACAACCCCAAACAACACCAAACAACCCCAAAACAACCCCAAACAACACCAAACAACCCCAAACAACCCCAAAACAACCCCAAACAACCCCAAACAACACCAAAACAACCCCAAACAACAACAAAACAATAACTAACTATCTCTGGAGGACCCGACGCACTAATACAAACAACACCAAAACAATAACTAACTATCTCTGGAGGACCCGACGCACCATTACAAACAACACCAAAACAATAACTATCTCTGGAGGACCCGACGCACTAATACAAACAACACCAAAACAATAACTAACTATCTCTGGAGGACCCGACGCACCATTACAAACAACACCAAAACATTAACTAACTATCTCTGGAGGACCCGACACACCAATACAAACAACACCAAAACAATAACTATCTCTGGAGGACCCGACACACCAATACAAACAACACCAAAACAATAACTATCTCTGGAGGACCCGACGCACCAATACAAACAACACCAAAACAATAACTATCTCTGGAGGACCCGACGCACCAATACAAACAACACCAAAACAACACCAAAACAATAACTAACTATCTCTGACCAAGACATGAGGGGAAACAGAGGGTTAAATACACAACAGGTAATAAATGGGATTGGAACCAGGTGTGAAGGAAGAAGACAAGACAAAACCAATGGAAAATGAAAAATGGATCAATGATGGCAAGAAGACCGGTGATGTTGACCGCCGATCACCGCCCGAACAAGGAGAGACAACGACTTCGGCAGAAGTCGTGAAACATCAGATTTACACATCAGGTATACACATCAGATATACACATCAGATATACACATCAGATATACACATAGTACATAAGATATCCCAGCTTTGAGGCACCTGTATTGACCTCGCCTTCTGGATGGTAGCGGGGTGAACAGGCCGTGGTTCAGGTGGCTGTGGTCCTTGATGATTTTCTAGATGATAGCTGGGTGAACAGGCCGTGGTTTGGGTGGCTGTGGTCCTTGATGATCTTCTAGATGATAGCTGGGTGAACAGGCCGTGGTTCAGGTGGCTGTGGTCCTTGATGATCTTCTAGATGATAGCTGGGTGAACAGGCCGTGGTTCGGGTGGCTGTGGTCCTTGATGATTTTCTAGATGATAGCTGGGTGAACAGGCCGTGGTTCAGGTGGCTGTGGTCCTTGATGATTTTCTAGATGATAGCTGGGTGAACAGGCCGTGGTTCAGGTGGCTGTGGTCCTTGATGATCTTCTAGATGATAGCTGGGTGAACAGGCCGTGGTTCGGGTGGCTGTGGTCCTTGATGATTTTCTAGATGATAGCTGGGTGAACAGGCCGTGGTTCGGGTGGCTGTGGTCCTTGATGATCTTCTTGGCCTTGCTGTGTCACCAGGTGCTGTATATGTCCTGGAGGGCAGGCAGTGTGCCACCCCCCCGGTGATGCTTTGGGAAGACCGCACCACACTCTGAAGAGCCCTGTGGTTGCGGACGGTGCATTTTCCGTACCAGGCGGTGATACAGCCCGACAGGATGCTCTCGATGGTGCATCTGTAAAAGTTTGTGAGGGTCTTACGGGCCAAGCGGAATTTCTTCAGCCTCCTGAGGTTGAACTGTTTCCCCTTCTTCACCACACTTCCTGTGCCACTTCCTGTGGACCATTTCAGATTGTCAGTGATGTGTAACGTCGAAGGAACTTGAAACTTTTCACCTTCTCCACTTCGGCCCCATAGATGTGTACGGAGGCTCCCTCTGCTAACTCCTGAAGTCCACGGTCAGCTCCTTTGTTTGGTTGACGTTGAGGGAGAGATTATTTTCCTGGCACCTCTCCACCAGGCAATTAGGTTAATTAGGTTAATTAGGTTAATTAGGTTAATCAGGTCTACCACTGTTGTGTTGTCCGCAAACTTGATGATTGAGTTCGGAGAAGTGAATGGCCACGCAGTCATAGGTGGACAGGGAGTACAGGAAGGGACTGAGTGCACACCCTTGTTGGGCCCCTGTGCTGAGGATCAGTATAGTGGAGGTGTTGTTGCCTACCTTCACCACCTGGGGGCGGCCATTCAGGAAGTCCAGAACCCAGTTGCACAGGGCGGGGTTCAGAGCCAGGGCGCTGAGCTTAATGATGAGCTTGGAGGGTACTATGGTGTTGAAGGCTGAGCTGTAGTCAATGAACAGCATTCTTAAAAAGTGTGTTTGTTTATTTTTTTGTCCAGCTTGGACAGGGCAGTGTGAAGTGCGATGGCGACTGTGTCATTCGTGGATCTATTGGAGCGGTATGCAAATTACATTGGGTCTGGGGTGTCAGATGAGGAGGAGGTCATACGATCCTCTTAATAATAATTAACCTAAATGACATACCTAAATCTAACTGCCTGTAGTTCAGGACCTGAAGCAAGGATATGCATATTCTTGATACCATTTGAAAGGAAACACTTTGGAGTTTGTGGAAATGTTACATTAATGTATTAGAATATAACACATTAGATCTGGTAAAAGAAAATACACTGGAAAAAAAAACACGTGTTTTCTTTTACTTATTTTTTAAACCTCATTGAAATGCAAGAGTAAGGCCATAATATAGTTTTCCAGGTCAGGCGCAACTTCGATTTTGGCCACTAGATGGCAGCGGTGTGTGTGCAACATGTCAGATTGATCTAGTGAAGCATTGCAATACTGGACAATATTTTGTATCAAGTCTGCCCAAATGTGCCGAATTGGTCAATTGGTACATTTTTAAGTACATGACTATAGAGAACATACCAATAATAAAAAAAAAACGGTAATACAAAATGTACGTTTACACTCTCCCAGGAATGTCAAACGTGATGGATCATTAGCTTATACACTACCTTTCACACATCTAGATGGCCGGGCGAGGTGTGTGTAGAGCCAGAGACAACAGTGGCGTTCAAACTGTAGAACCCAGTTCCTACATTTGAATATAAAAATATATATATATATATTTTTTTTTAAATATGCTGCATTTTATCTCTGGGACCCTCAGGAT
>NC_092169.1:57164285-57221785 GCF_045791955.1 Oncorhynchus clarkii lewisi
CAGTGGGTTAAAAAATAAATGACATGGGCTTGAACAAGTCAATTTACTGCGAGACGACCAGTCAGAGTCACGGCCGTGTCCCCCTCTCTCCGCATCGGCTCAGTGGTCAAACCATACGCTACACACACAAACACACACACACAACACACACACACAACACACACACAAAACACACACACACACACACACACAAAACACACACACACACAAAACACACACACACACACACACACACACACACAAAACACACAAAACACACACGCACGCACACACAATCCAAACACAACGTTACACAGAGAAACTTTAACTGGGCTCAGCTCTTCCGCCTCTGACATGGACGGCTCGTTTCTTTATTGGTTAGTTTCTCATTAAATCCTTCAATTACCCTGCTGTGTAAAACGGCTCCATTATTGGCATGTGCCACTTTCCTCACGTTTGGTGCATTTTCCCCCTGTATTCCGGTGCCTGAAAGAGCAGCGCTCGGTTGCCTGCTGGGGTTGTGTTGATATCCGTCTCCGTTGTGGATTGCAGAACAGTTAATACATATTATTCTTGAGTTATTTTCCAAGGGAATCGGTTGTTTTTCTTAATTGTTTTTTTTTTTTTACAGTTGGATTGTAAATATTGATTTATCTGCAGTTATTGTATTTTCAAGCAAAGAAAAATGAAAATGCAGAGTTAACGTTTCATCAGTTTTTAACACGTTAATTAGTTGGAGTAGATCAGGCCCCAGATTCAACAGTAAACGATTAGCATTTATAAAGGAAAACTTTTCGAGTCGAAAAGGAGACTTAATGACGGTACAATTTAGCTTCCTGTTTTGGTAATGGTATTTGTCAAGTGTAACATTGTATGATAAATTAGCATTTCGGATGACGATTACGAAAGCATTGCCGTTGTATTGTGCGTGTTCTTGCTCTGATGCCACTGAGGTACCAGAGCAAGTAGAACCCTCTAGACGGATATCATGGATACCCTGTCTGAGGTACCAGAGAACGTAGAACCCTCTAGACAGACATCGTGGATAGCCTGTCTGAGATAGAACCCTCTAGACAGATATCATGGATACCCTGCCTGAGGTAGTAAAGCAGGTAGAACCCTCTAGACAGATATCATGGATACCCTGTCTGAGATACTGAAGCAGGTAGAACCCTCTAGACAGATATCATGGATAGCCTGTCTGAGATACCGAAGCAGGTAGAACCCTCTAGACAGAGGACACTCGAAAGGAAAACACTCCAAGCACATGTGTTACCTTTGGTATAAGTACATTACCCTGATTTATTGGTGATAACATTTATTCTAAGAAATTAGATAGTCATGTTTTAGATTTCAGTTTATCATAATGCTACATACAGTAAGTTTATGTCATGAAAACCAGGATCTCTCTTTTATGCCATTTTCACTGCTAGAGAGGGAGAGGGAGAGAGAGAGAGAGAGAGAGAGAGAGAGAGAGAGAGAGAGAGAGAGAGGGACGGACGGGTGGATGGGGAGAGGGAGAGAGAGGGAGAGAGAGAGAGAGAGAGAGCGAGAGAGAGGGAGGGACGGACAGACGGGGAGAGGGAGAGAGGGAGGGAGGGAGGGACGGACGGGGAGAGGGACGGATGGACGGACGGGGAGAGGGACGGATGGACGGACGGGGAGAGGGAGAGAGGGAGGGAGGGAGGGACGGACGGGGAGAGGGACGGATGGACGGACGGGGAGAGGGAGAGAGGGAGAGAGAGAGGGACGGACGGACAAGCCCTGGATGAAGGATAAATAGTAACTGAGGACATGAGCCAGTGAATCTTTGCTTTTCTCCTGGTACAAGGAAGAATGTGAATATTCAGAACTCCACCCAGGCAGTATTGAGCCGCTCCAAGTGCACTACTTTATACAAGGGCCTATAGGGCCCATAGGTCTCTGGTTAAAAGTAGTGTGCTATGTAGGGAATAGGGTGCCATTTACCACGCACGCTACATGTCTTCCCTCTTCTCTCTCTCTCTCTCTCTCCAGCTGGTTATTCAGTGGTGTGTCATTTAGTTGCTACTGACATTTTGTTAGAAGTCATAAAGGCATCTATGGCCGTAAAGCGCTGACAACGAGGATTTTCAACATGGCCGTTTGAGTTATAGCTCTTATTTAAGGTCTCCATTAACTTTTTTTTTTTTTAACTAATCATTTTTCATGATATGAGCTACATAAAAGTCTGCAAAATAGTGGATCCTCTCTACTGTCCTTAAACCCACCAGTCATAAGAGATTTTCCATTAAAGCACTTTGCTCTACAGTAATTTACCACTGACACTGAGACATACTATTCTCATACTAAACTGAGGCCTTTACTACATTATCATACTGCTACACGGACACATTTACTACATTATCCTACTGCTACACGGACACATTTACTACATTATTCTACTGCTACACTGAGACATTTACTACATTATCCTACTGCTACACTGAGCCATGTACTACATTATCCTACTGCTACACTGAGACATTTACTATATTATCCTACTGCTACACTGAGACATTTACTACATTATCATACTGCTACACTGAGACCTTTACTATATTTTCATACTGCTACACTGAGACCTTTACTATATTATCCTACTGCTACACTGAGACATTTACTATATTATCCTACCGCTGCACTGACACATTTACTACATTATCCTACTGCTACACTGAGGCCTTTACTATATTATCCTACTGCTACACTGGGGCCTTTACTATATTATCCTACTGCTACACTGAGACCTTTACCACATTATCCTACTGCTACACTGAGGCCTTTACTAAATTATCCTACTGATACACTGAGACCTTTACTACATTATCCTACTGATACACTGATACATTTACTACATTATCATACTGCCACGATGACACATTTACTATATTATCATACTGCAACACTGAATCATTTACTACATTATCCAACTGCTGCGATGCTGCTTTTACTACATGATCCTACTGCTGCGACGAGACCTTTACTGCATTATCCTACCTCAACACTGAGCCATTTACTACATTATCCTACTGTTACACTGAAACATTTACTACATTATCCTACTGCATTATCCTACTGGCTTCATTATTCTTTGACCACACACGACGGCAGCCACATCAACACACACACACACACACACACACACACACACACCACCCAGACTGCCCGTAACCAGTTAACCCCCCTGACCCTCCAGCTGTTTTATGGTTTCTCTACATTGCCTGCTTGGCTTCCCTACATGATGTTGGCAGTCAGTCAGATATCCATGATGCCTTACAAGATTACTTCTGTAACAAACACACGAAGAAGAACGATTTGTTCCTCCAACTGGCATTGCGTGTGATTGATGCTGTCGCTTAAACCCCTTGAACAGCCACTAATAAAAAACATAACCACAATACACAAACATTATCTCACTAACCTTCTTTTGGATACTCTTATATTTCAATATGGACCGAGACAAAGCTGTTAGGATATGGACCGACTGAGACAAAGCTGATTGGATATGGACCGACTGAGACAAAGCTGATTGGATATGGACCGACTGAGACAAAGCTGTTAGGATATGGACCGACTGAGACAAAGCTGTTAGGATATGAGCCGACTGAGACAAAGCTGTTAGGATATGGACCGACTGAGACAAAGCTGTTAGGATATGGACCGACTGAGACAAAGCTGTTAGGATATGGACCGACTGAGACAAAGCTGTTAGGATATGAGCCGACTGAGACAAAGCTGTTACGATATGGACCGACTGAGACAAAGCTGATTGGATATGAGCCGACTGAGACAAAGCTGTTAGGATATGGACCGACTGAGACAGATGTTAGGATATGGGCCGACTGAGACAAAGCTGATTGGATATGGACCGACTGAGACAAAGATGTTTGGAGTTGGGCCGACTGAGACAAAGCTGATTGGATATGGACCGACTGAGACAAAGATGTTTGGAGTTGGGCCGACCGAGACAAAGATGTTTGGAGTTGGGCCGACTGAGACAAAGCTTATTGGATATGGACCGACTGAGACAAAGATGTTTGGAGTTGGGCCGACCGAGACAAAGATGTTTGGAGTTGGGTCGACTGAGACAAAGATGTTTGGAGTTGGGCCGACCGAGACAAAGATGTTTGGAGTTGGGCCGACTGAGACAAAGATGTTTGGAGTTGGGCCGACTGAGACAAATATGTTTGGAGTTGGGCCGACTGAGACAAATATGTTTGGAGTTGGGCCGACCGAGACAAAGATGTTTGGAGTTGGGCCGACTGAGACAAAGATGTTTGGAGTTGGGCCGACTGAGACAAAGATGTTTGGAGTTGGGCCGACTGAGACAAATATGTTTGGAGTTGGGCCGACTGAGACAAAGCTGTTAGGATATGGACCGACTGAGACAAAGATGTTTGGAGTTGGGCCGACCGAGACAAAGCTGTTCAGATATGGGCCGACCGAGACAAAGCTGTTCAGATATGGGCCGACCGAGACAAAGCTGTTCAGAAATGGACCGACTGAGACAAAGTTGTTCAGATATGGGTCGACAGAGACAAAGCTGCTCCGATAAGGACCGACAGAGACAAAACTGCTTAGATAAGGACCGACAGAGACAAAACTGCTTCGATAAGGACCGACAGAGACACAACTGCTCCGATAAGGACCGACAGAGACAAAACTGCTTCGATAAGGACCGACAGAGACAAAGCACGAAGACGAAGGGCAAAAATCCCATTCAATAAAATCCATCACCAAGTTCCAAGACTTAAGGACTGAAACGTTAGTCTGCAATCCATTTTGAATTAATAAAACCTTTCTGGTAAAAGTTATAGCGTCGTCTGATATGATCAACCATGAAGTACATTACAAAGGCAATGTGAACTGTAAGAATGGTTCACACAGAGCAGATGTATATTTTCATTATCAAAAACATTGAGCCATTTATCCCGGAGAAGTCAGAATAATCATTAATGGGGATGAAATTTATGACGCCAGATCCTAAACTAATGCGAACCATTCCAGGTGTTACTAATGGGCCGGCTGCGGGAAATGTGCCAGGATTTCGAGACTCGGGGCTAAATTCGAAAGGTAATAGTCACACACTTAATCTCGACAGATGAAGAGCAATTTAACTGACACATTGATTGGATTCGGAGGGCTTTGGAGGGAGACTTAACGAAGGCCAGTTTAAATGGCACTGAACAGGGTGACTGGGAAGTCATTTGTTTTGCAGTCAGTCTAGTAAGTGCATTAAAACCAACTTAAAAATTCCAGAATGTCTTTGTGAGAAGGACCTTAAGTGATTCCACTTCCTTCTCCTCCCAAGCTGCTTTGTGTTTTTAATTAACAGTCTCTAATACTGCAGTGTAGTGATAGTGTTGAGTATCAAGCCCTTTAGTTGTAAACTCACACTGGCATGTAGACCAAACTCTAGGTTAAGGCCAAAATATTATCTACTTACTAAAAAAAACCTTTAGACCACATAAAGACAGTTATACATATGACTGCAGAAACCGTGTCAGCCAATCACTGGCATTCGGTTATAAAGCATGTAAAATAAATTAAATAGTTAGTAAAACGACTTGTGACAACATGACGTCACCTCCAACGTAGATGTGTAGACATATGACATAGACAAGCCATTCACGTTCTACATTCTTAAGTTACATATTTCCTTGTAGAGGCACAATGCGCTGGACGATGTCATGCCATACAATAGCTCTCTATTGTTCATGACACCTGGTAGGTCCTCTGTTCTGGACACATGACACCTGGTAGGTCCTCTGTTCTGATACCAGGGTCTGGATACATAACACCTGGTAGGTCCTCTGTTCTGATACCTGGGTCTGGATACATGACACCTGGTAGGTCCTCTGTTCTGATACCAGGGTCTGGATACATGACACCTGGTAGGTCCTCTGTTCTGATACCAGGGTCTGGATACATAACACCTGGTAGGTCCTCTGTTCTGATACCAGGGTCTGGATACATAACACCTGGAAGGTCCTCTGTTCTGATACCTGGGTCTGGATACATGACACCTGGTAGGTCCTCTGTTCTGATACCAGGGTCTGGATACATGACACCTGGTAGGTCCTCTGTTCTGATACCAGGGTCTGGATACATAACACCTGGTAGGTCCTCTGTTCTGATACCAGGGTCTGGATACATAACACCTGGAAGGTCCTCTGTTCTGATACCAGGGTCTGGACACATAACACCTGGTAGGTCCTCTGTTCTGGACACATGACACCTGGTAGGTCCTCTGTTCTGATACCAGGGTCTGGAAACATAACACCTGGTAGGTCCTCTGTTCTGATACCAGGGTCTGGACACATAACACCTGGTAGGTCCTCTGTTCTGGACACATGACACCTGGTAGGTCCTCTGTTCTGTTCCGGAATATGATCTTTATGTTATTTTCTGGGAATATGATCGTTATGTTCTGTTCTGGGAATATGATCTTTATGTTCTGTTCTGGAATATGATCTTTATGTTCTGTTCTGGAATATGATCTTTATGTTCTGTTCTGGGAATATGATCATTATGTTCTGTTCTGGGAATATGATCTTTATGTTCTGTTCTGGAATATGATCTTTATGTTCTGTTCCGGAATATGATCTTTATGTTCTGTTCCGGAATATGATCTTTATGTTCTGTTCCGGAATATGATCTTTATGTTCTGTTCCGGAATATGATCTTCATGTTCTGTTCTGGGAATATGATCGTTATGTTCTGTTCTGGGAATGTGACTTTATGTTCTGTTCTGGAATATGATCTTTATCTTCTGTTCTGGGAATATGATCGTTATGTTCTGTTCTGGGAATATGATCTTTATGTTCTGTTCTGGGAATATGATCTTTATGTTCTGTTCCGGAATATGATCTTTATGTTCTGTTCCGGAATATGATCTTTATGTTCTGTTCCGGAATATGAACTTTATGTTCTGTTCTGGGAATATGATCTTTATGTTCTGTTACGGGAATATGATATTCATGTTCTGTTCCGGGAATATGATCGTTATGTTCTGTTCTGGGAATATGATCTTTATGTTCTGTTCCGGGAATATGATCTTTATGTTCTGTTCTGGGAATATGATCGTTATGTTCTGTTCCGGGAATATGATCTTTATGTTCTGTTCTGGAATATGATCTTTATGTTCTGTTCTGGGAATATGATCGTTATGTTCTGTTCTGGGAATATGATCTTTATGTTCTGTTCTGGGAATATGATCTTTATGTTCTGTTCTGTGAATATGATCTTTATGTTCTGTTCCGGGAATATGATCTTTATGTTCTGTTCTGGGAATATGATCGTTATGTTCTGTTCTGGGAATATGATCTTTATGTTCTGTTACGGGAATATGATCTTTATGTTCTGTTACGGGAATATGATCGTTATGTTCTGTTCCGGAATATGATCTTTATGTTCTGTTCCGGAATACTGTTTCACATTCTAACATTCATTGAATGAGTCTAAATGCAACACGCTCATTCAAGCTATATATCCAGTTTACTGTACACGTGGGTGAGAAGCTATTGATTAACTCCTGATACAGGCAGAACCCCCCCCTGAGGACAACTTGTGATGGTAACTTTGGTTGTTGATTCCGCTTTCCAGGCTTTCCTTCTAATTAATTCAACCAATCTATACATTATTCAGCTATTGAAAGCAGGTGATTTATTCACAAAAATTGTAATGGATGGGAACAGCACTACAATTAGGTTGATTTACACCACATCGCACAGTGCAGCTAGCGGAGGTGCTGAGCGAGTGTAAAATAGCACCCTATCCCCAACATAGTGCACTACATTTGACTACGGCCTATAGGGATCTACATAGTGAAAAGGTTGTTCTTTGGGATACAGCTGTTGTATTCACACCTGGTTTACACTGCTGCACTTGACCAGGGTGAATATCCAACACTATCCAAGGATAGGGGGAGGGACCTGCCCAGGGGGAGAGGATAGGGGGAGGGACCTGACCAGGGGAAGAGGATAGGGGGAGGGACCTGACCAGGGGAAGAGGATAGGGGGAGGGACCTGCCCAGGGGAAGAGGATAGGGGGAGGGACCTGACCAGGGGAAGAGGATAGGGGGAGGGACCTGACCAGGGGAAGAGGATAGGGGGAGGGACCTGCCCAGGGGAAGAGGATAGGGGGAGGGACCTGCCCAGGGGAAGAGGATAGGGGGAGGGACCTGACCAGGGGAAGAGGATAGGGGGAGGGACCTGACCAGGGGAAGAGGATAGGGGGAGGGACCTGACCAGGGGAAGAGGATAGGGGGAGGGACCTGACCAGGGGAAGAGGATAGAGGGAGGGACCTGACCAGGGGAAGATGATAGGGGGAGGGACCTGCGCAGGGTCAATATCCAACACTATCTAAGGACAGGGGAGGGACCTGACCAGGGGAAGAGGATAGGGGGAGGAACCTGACCAGGGGAAGAGGATAGGGGGAGGGACCTGCCCAAGGGAAGAGGACAGGGGGAGGGACCTGCCCAGGGGAAGGGGATAGGGGGAGGGACCTGACCAGGGGAAGAGGATAGGGGGAGGGACCTGCCCAGGGGAAGAGGATAGGGGGAGGGACCTGACCAGGGGAAGATGATAGGGGGAGGGACCTGCCCAGGGTCAATATCCAACACTATCCAAGGATAGGGGGAGGGACCTGACCAGGGGAAGAGGATAGGGGGAGGGACCTTCCCAAGGGAAGAGGACAGGGGGAGGGACCTGCCCAGGGGAAGAGGATAGGGGGAGGGACCTGCCCAGGGGAAGAGGATAGGGGGAGGGACCTGCCCAGGGGAAGTTGATAGGGGGAGGGACCTGCCCAGGGGAAGAGGATAGTGGGAGGGACCTGACCAGGGGAAGAGGATAGGGGGAGGGACCTGACCAGGGGAAGAGGATAGGGGGAGGGACCTGCCCAGGGGAAGAGGATAGGGGGAGGGACCTGACCAGGGGAAGAGGATAGGGGGAGGGACCTGACCAGGGGAAGGGGATAGGGGGAGGGACCTGCCAAGGGGAAGAGGATAGGGGGAGGGACCTGCCCAGGGGAAGAGGATAGGGGGAGGGACCTGACCAGGAGAAGAGGATAGGGGGAGGGACCTGACCAGGGGAAGAGGATAGGGGGAGGGACCTGACCAGGGGAAGAGGATAGGGGGAGGGACCTGACCAGGGGAAGAGGATAGGGGGAGGGACCTGACCAGGGGAAGATGATAGGGGGAGGGACCTGCGCAGGGTCAATATCCAACACTATCCAAGGACAGGGGGAGGGACCTGACCAGGGGAAGAGGATAGGGGGAGGAACCTGACCAGGGGAAGAAGATAGGGGGAGGGACCTGCCCAAGGGAAGAGGACAGGGGGAGGGACCTGCCCAGGGGAAGAGGATAGGGGGAGGGACCTGACCAGGGGAAGAGGATAGGGGGAGGGACCTGCCCAGGGGAAGAGGATAGGGGGAGGGACCTGACCAGGGGAAGATGATAGGGGGAGGGACCTGCCCAGGGGAAGAGGATAGGGGGAGGGACCTGCATAGGGGAAGAGGAAGGGAGATGGACCTGCCCCGAGGAAGAGGATATAGGGAGGGACCTGACCAGGGGAAGAGGACAGGAGGAGGGACCTGCCCAGGTGTAGAGGATAGGGGGAGGGACTTGACCAGGGGAAGAGGATAGTGGGTAGATGTTTATAGATATAGTAGGGTTAGATCATAGATTATTTTATACTGAACAAAAAGATAGATATATAAAGGGAGGGAGCTAATATAAAGGGAGGGAGGTGTGGAGACTATAGAGAGAGCTGTGGAGACTATAGAGAGAGCTGTGGAGAATATAGAGAGAGCTGTGGAGAATATAGAGGGAGCTGTGGAGAATATAGAGGGAGCTGTGGAGAATATAGAGGGAGCTGTGGAGAATATAGAGGGAGCTGTGGAGACTATAGAGAGAGCTGTGGAGAATATAGAGGGAGCTGTGGAGAATATAGAGGGAGCTGTGGAGAATATAGAGGGAGCTGTGTAGAATATAGAGGGAGCTGTGGAGAATATAGAGGGAGCTGTGGAGACTATAGAGAGAGCTGTGGAGACTATAGAGAGAGCTGTGGAGAATATAGAGGGAGCTGTGGAGAATATAGAGGGAGCTGTGGAGAATATAGAGAGAGCTGTGGAGAATATAGAGGGAGCTGTGGAGAATATAGAGAGAGCTGCGGAGAATATAGAGAGAGCTGTGGAGAATATAGAGGGAGCTGTGGAGAATATAGAGGGAGCTGTGGAGAATATAGAGAGAGCTGTGGAGAATATAGAGGGAGCTGTGGAGAATATAGAGGGAGCTGTGGAGAATATAGAGAGAGCTGTGGAGAATATAGAGAGAGTTGTGGAGAATATAGAGGGAGCTGTGGAGAATATAGAGGGAGCTGTGGAGAATGTAGAGGGAGCTGTGGAGAATATAGAGGGAGATGTGGAGAATATAGAGAGAGCTGTGGAGAATATAGAGGGAGCATGTGGAGATTATAGAGGGAGCATGTGGAGAATACAGAGGTAGCTGTGGAGAATATAGAGAGAGCATGTGGAGATTATAGGGGGAGCTGTGGAGAATATAGAGGTAGCTGTGGAGAATATAGAGGGAGCATGTGGAGAATATAGAGGGAGCTGTGGAGAATATAGAGAGAGCATGTGGAGATTATAGAGGGAGCTGTGGAGAATATAGAGGTAGCATGTGGAGAATATAGAGGGAGCTGTGTATAATATAGAGGGAGCATGTGGAGAATACAGAGGTAGCTGTGGAGAATATAGAGAGAGCATGTGGAGATTATAGAGGGAGCTGTGGAGAATATAGAGGGAGCATCTGGAAAATACAGCGAGAGCTGTGGAGAATATAGAGAGAGCTGTGGAGAATATAGAGAGAGCTGTGGAGAATATAGAGGGAGCATATGGAGAATATAGAGGGAGCTGTGGAGAATATAGAGAGAGCTGTGGAGAATATAGAGGGAGCTGTGGAGAATATAGAGGGAGCTGTGGAGAATATAGAGAGAGCTGTGGAGAATATAGAGAGAGAGTTGTGGAGAATATAGAGGGAGCTGTGGAGAATATAGAGGGAGCTGTGGAGAATGTAGAGGGAGCTGTGGAGAATATAGAGGGAGATGTGGAGAATATAGAGAGAGCTGTGGAGAATATAGAGGGAGCATGTGGAGATTATAGAGGGAGCATGTGGAGAATACAGAGGTAGCTGTGGAGAATATAGAGAGAGCATGTGGAGATTATAGGGGGAGCTGTGGAGAATATAGAGGGAGCTGTGGAGAATATAGAGGGAGCATGTGGAGAATACAGAGGTAGCTGTGGAGAATATAGAGAGAGCATGTGGAGATTATAGAGGGAGCTGTGGAGAATATAGAGGGAGCTGTGGAGAATATAGAGAGAGCATGTGGAGATTATAGGGGGAGCTGTGGAGAATATAGAGGGAGCTGTGGAGAATATAGAGGGAGCATGTGGAGAATACAGAGGTAGCTGTGGAGAATATAGAGAGAGCATGTGGAGATTATAGAGGGAGCTGTGGAGAATATAGAGGGAGCATGTGGAGAATATAGAGGGAGCTGTGTATAATATAGAGGGAGCATGTGGAGAATACAGAGGTAGCTGTGGAGAATATAGAGAGAGCATGTGGAGATTATAGAGGGAGCTGTGGAGAATATAGAGGGAGCATGTGGAGAATATAGAGAGAGCTGTGGAGAATATAGAGGGAGCTGTGGAGAATATAGAGGGAGCATGTGGAGAATACAGAGGTAGCTGTGGAGAATATAGAGAGATTATGTTGAGATTATAGAGGGAGCTGTGGAGAATATAAAGGGAGCATGTGGAGAATATAGAGGGAGATCAAGGAAGTATTGCAACATAAGGTTTCCACTCTCTTGTTTTCTGAGCTGTCACATATCTGAGTTGATCTGAAGACACGTGAAGCACCCTGCTGGAGCCCTGCTGCTGCCCTTCGCTGTGGTACTGACCGGCGGCCGTGCTAAAAGACGGCCCTTGACTGCCAGCAGACCGTGGCCAGATACAAAAATAAATGATCTCGGGGCTTACCTGTCGGGAAGAGTGATTGGGCGCGGCCGACTGTTGCGGCCGGCGGTCCAGAGTGACAGGAGAGCCCATCATGTTGCAGTAATAGGGTCAGCCAGCTGGATGGGGGATTTGATGCACAGCCAGGCCAGAAGGAGTAGGCTCCTTCACTACCCCGCGCACCATGCCGCGGTGTGTGTGTGTGTGTGTGTGTGTGTGTGTGTGTGTGTGTGTGTGTGTGTGTGTGAGGATGAATGGCCTGATGGAGGTGGAGGGACCTGTTTATCACGCTGTTTTTCTGCTTCACTGGAAACCTGTAATGATGCTAGACACACTGCTTGATTGACATCCACCCCCTTCCCTCTCTCCCCCTTCCCTCTCCCCCTTCCCTCTCCCCCTTCCCTCTCCCCCTTCCATCTCTCCCCCTTCCCTCTCACCCCATTCCCTCTCACCCCCTTCCCTCTCACCCCCTCCCCTCTCACCCACTTTCCTCTCAACCCCTTCCCTCTCCCCCTTCCCTCTCTCCCCCTTCCCTCTCTCCCCCTTCCCTCTCCCCAATTCCCGCTCTCCCCCTTCCCTCTCTCACCTTCCCTCTCCCCCTTCCCTCTCACCCCCGTCCCCCTCTCTCCCTTCCCTCTCTCCCCCTTCCCTCTCCCCCTTCCCTCTCTCCCCCTTCCCTCTCACCCCATTCCCTCTCACCCCCTTCCCTCTCACCCCCTCCCCTCTCACCCCCTTTCCTCTCAACCCCTTCCCTCGCCCCCTTCCCTCTCTCCCCCTTCCCTCTCTCCCCCTTCCCTCTCCCCAATTCCCGCTCTCCCCCTTCCCTCTCTCCCCTTCCCTCTCCCCCTTCCCTCTCACCCCCTTCCCTCTCTCCCCCTTCCCTCTCCCCCTTCCCTCTCTCCCCCTTCCCTCTCACCCCATTCCCTCTCACCCCCTTCCCTCTCTCCCCCTTCCCTCTCACACCCTCCCCTCTCTCCCCCTTCCCTCTCACCCCCTTCCCTCTCAACCCCTTCCCTCTCTCCCCCTTCCCTCTCTCCCCAATCCCTCTCCCCAATTCCCGCTCTCCCCCTTCCCTCTCTCCCCTTCCCTCTATCCCCTTCCTTCCCCCCTTCCCTCTCTCCCTTCCCTCTCCCCTTCCCTCTCTCCCCTTCCATCCCCCTTCCCTCTCTCCCCTTCCCTCCCCCTTCCCTCTCTCCCCTTCCCTCTCTCCCTTCCCTCTCTCCCCCTTCCCTCTGTCCCCTTCTCTCTCACCATTCCCTCTCCCCTTCCCTCTCCTCTCCCGTTCCCTCCCCCATCCATCTCTCCCCCTTCCCTCTCCCCTTCCCTTTCTCCCCCTTCCATCTCTCCCCCTTCCATCTCCCTTCCCTCTCCTCTCCCCTTCCATCTCTCCCCTTCCTTCCCCCCCTTCCCTCTCTCCCTTCCCTCTCCCCCTTCCCTCTCTCCCCTTCCCTCCCCCTTCCCTCTCTCCCCTTCCCTCCCCCTTCCCACTCTCCCCCTTCCCTCTCTCCCCTTCCCTCTCTCCCTTCCCTCTCTCCCCCTTCCCTCTGTCCCCTTCTCTCTCACCATTCCCTCTCCCCTTCCCTCTCCTCTCCCATTCCCTCCCCCATCCATCTCTCCCCCTTCCCTCTCCCCTTCCCTTTCTCCCCCTTCCATCTCTCACCCTTCCCTCTACCCTTCCCTCTCCCCCTTCTCTCTCCCCTTCCCTCTCCCTTTCCCTTTCTCCCCCTTCCCTCTCCCCCCTTCCCTCTCTCCCCCTTCCCTCTCAGTGCCCCCCTCCAGAGTCTGTTGACCTCTCAGAGTCTGTTGACCTCTCAGTGCCCCACCAGAGTCTGTTGACCTCTCAGTGCCTCCCCAGAGTCTGTTGACCTCTCAGTTCCCCCGCCAGAGTCTGTTGACCTCTCAGTGCCCCCCCAGAGTCTGTTGACCTCTCAGTTCCCCACCAGAGTATGTTGACCTCTCAGTGCCTCCCCAGAGTCTGTTGACCTCTCAGTGCCCCACCAGAGTCTGTTGACCTCTCAGTGCCCCATCAGAGTCTGTTGACCTCCCAGTGCCCCACCAGAGTCTGTTGACCTCTCAGTGCCTCCCCAGAGTCTGTTGACCTCTCAGTGCCCCACCAGAGTCTGTTGACTTCTCAGTGCCTCCCCAGAGTCTGTTGACCTCTCAGTTCCCCGCCAGAGTCTGTTGACCTCTCAGTGCCTCCCCAGAGTCTGTTGACCTCTCAGTGCCCCACCAGAGTCTGTTGACCTCTCAGTGCCTCCCCAGAGTCTGTTGACCTCTCAGTTCCCCGCCAGAGTCTGTTGACCTCTCAGTGCCTCCCCAGAGTCTGTTGACCTCTCAGTGCCCCACCAGAGTCTGTTGACCTCTCAGTGCCCCACCAGAGTCTGTTGACCTCTCAGTGCCCCCTCCCACCAGAGTCTGTTGACCTCTCAGTGCCCCACCAGAGTCTGTTGACCTCTCAGTGCCCCACCACAGTCTGTTGACCTCTCAGTGCCCCCCCAGAGTCTGTTGACCTCTCAGTGCCCCACCAGAGTCTGTTGACCTCTCAGTGCCCCACCACAGTCTGTTGACCTCTCAGTGCCCCGCCCTGACAAGCCATGATATGTTACTGCCCCCCAGAACTAACCCACTACCCCCACCCTTCTCTAACTCTGTTATCAGACCACACAGGGTTAAAACTGAAACGCTTTTTAATTAGGGTTGGAGTTTTACTTCACTGAACAAGTTCAGGAAGCTAATGATGTTTACACACATCCACTACATGGAAAAACAACATAGATATGTTCAATTAACAAATGTTTGTTTATATTACTGAAACAGCAAAATACGGATCGCTGTGAAAAGGAGCAAGAAACGTTATTTGACCTCTGGGTGTTAAAAAGTGACCTAATCAATTTCATTTTATTTCCTGCTTATGTAATGAATAATGTCTGCAAGATGTGACAGATGAAGACGGAGAGAGAGAGAGAGACAGAGAGTAGTAAAGGAATAAAGGTGATGGATGATCTGTCCCCTGGTAATACAGGAATAAAGGTGTTGATCTGTCCCCTGGTAGTAAAGGTGTTGATCTGTCCCCTGGTAGTAAAGGTGTTGATCTGTCCCCTGGTAGTAAAGGAATAAAGGTGTTGATCTGTCCCCTGGTAGTAAAGGTGTTGATCTGTCCCCTGGTAGTAAAGGAATAAAGGTGTTGATCTGTCCCCTGGTAGTAAAGGAATAAAGGTGTTGATCTGTCCCCTGGTAGTAAAGGTGTTGATCTGTCCCCTGGTAGTAAAGGAATAAAGGTGTTGATCTGTCCCCTGTAGTAAAGGAATAAAGGTGTTGATCTGTCCCCTGGTAGTAAAGGAATACAGGTGATGATCTGTCCCCTGGTAGTAAAGGAATAAAGGTGTTGATCTGTCCCCTGGTAGTAAAGGAATAAAGGTGTTGATCTGTCCCCTGGTAATACAGGAATAAAGGTGTTGATCTGTCCCCTGGTAATACAGGAATAAAGGTGTTGATCTGTCCCCTGGTAGTAAAGGAATAAAGGTGTTGATCTGTCCCCTGGTAGTAAAGGAATAAAGGTGTTGATCTGTCCCCTGGTAGTAAAGGAATAAAGGTGTTGATCTGTCCCCTGGTAGTAAAGGTGTTGATCTGTCCCCTGGTAGTAAAGGTGTTGATCTGTCCCCTGCAGTAAAGGTGTTGATCTGTCCCCTGCAGTAAAGGTGTTGATCTGTCCCCTGGTAGTAAAGGAATAAAGGTGTTGATCTGTCCCCTGGTAGTACAGGAATAAAGGTGTTGATCTGTCCCCTGGTATTAAAGGAATAAAGGTGTTGATCTGTCCCCTGGTAGTAAAGGAATAAAGGTGTTGATCTGTCCCCTGGTAGTAAAGGAATAAAGGTGTTGATCTGTCCCCTGGTAGTAAAGGAATAAAGGTGTTGATCTGTCCCCTGTAGTAAAGGTGTTGATCTGTCCCCTGGTAGTAAAGGAATAAAGGTGTTGATCTGTCCCCTGGTAGTAAAGGAATAAAGGTGTTGATCTGTCCCCTGTAGTAAAGGTGTTGATCTGTCCCCTGGTAGTAAAGGAATAAAGGTGTTGATCTGTCCCCTGTAATAAAGGTGTTGATCTGCCCCCTGGTAGTACAGGAATAAAGGTGTTGATCTGTCCCCTGTAATAAAGGTGTTGATCTGTCCCCTGGTAGTAAAGGAATAAAGGTGTTGATCTGTCCCCTGGTAATAAAGGAATAAAGGTGTTGATCTGTCCCCTGGTAGTAAAGGTGTTGATCTGTCCCCTGGTAGTAAAGGTGTTGATCTGTCCCCTGGTAGTAAAGGAATAAAGGTGTTGATCTGTCCCCTGGCAATAAAGGAATAAAGGTGTTGATCTGGCCCCTGGTAGTAAAGGAATAAAGGTGTTGATCTGTCCCCTGGTAGTAAAGGAATAAAGGTGTTGATCTGTCCCCTGGTAGTAAAGGAATAAAGGTGTTGATCTGTCCCCTGGTAGTAAAGGAATAAAGGTGTTGATCTGTCCCCTGGTAGTAAAGGAATAAAGGTGTTGATCTGCCCCCTGGTAGTAAAGGAATAAAGGTGTTGATCTGTCCCTTGTAATAAAGGTGTTGATCTGTCCCCTGGTAGTAAAGGAATAAAGGTGTTGATCTGTCCCCTGGTAGTAAAGGAATAAAGGTGTTGATCTGTCCCCTGGTAGTAAAGGTGTTGATCTGTCCCCTGGTAGTAAAGGAATAAAGGTGTTGATCTGTCCCCTGGTAGTAAAACCAGATCATTAGGACTCTATGTGGAACATATGGACTTCACCAATGATGCCTGTCATCAACTGATAATATCAATGACACGTGTTATTACTGTGTAGGAGAGGTCTGTTATTAAGGGAGGGACGCAGCTCAACTCTTTCAAACCCACTTGGCCTGGTACACATTATCTGACATGATGGTGACTTTAACAGGAGGAGTCGATAAGGTGAGATACTCCGGGCTGACACAGAGATATAGATCCATGATGGTGACTATAACAGGAGTCGATAAGGTGAGATACTCCAGACTGACACAGAGATATAGATCCATGATGGTGACTATAACAGGAGTAGTCGATAAGGTGAGATACTCCAGGCTGACACAGAGATATAGATCCATGATGGTGACTATAACAGGAGGAGTCGATAAGGTGAGATACTCCAGACTGACACAGAGATATAGATCCATGATGGTGACTATAACAGTAGGTGTCGATAAGGTGAGATACTCCAGACTGACACAGAGATATAGATCCATGATGGTGACTATAACAGGAGGAGTCAATAAGGTGAGATACTCCAGACTGACACAGAGATATAGATCCATGATGGTGACTATAACAGGAGTTGATAAGATGAGATACTCCAGGCTGAAACAGAGATATAGATCCATGATGGTGACTATAACAGGAGTTGATAAGATGAGATACTCCAGGCTGACACAGAGATATAGATCCATGATGGTGACTATAACAGGAGGAGTCGATAAGGCGAGATACTCCAGACTGACACAGAGATATAGATCATTCTACACAGCAGATCTTATGGCTGTAACAATTAAATCAACGCACGTAGAACGAATAGAACAAAGACCAAAATATTAAATTCTAGTATATTTTTTTAACTTCAGTGAGTTATTTTCCCCAAAGAACGAGGAAAACACATTTAACTACAAACTACAAACTTGACATCCTGTTTAGTGTTATTATATTAAACTGTGAGAACGTCAGTGGGTAGTCTGCGTTTTACCTCAGCGAGCTTGAATCTAATACAGAACCCATATCTACTGTGGTAATGAGCCCTGCTAGCAGTATAACACAGTGGATTTCTGACAGTTTGCTACAGGATCCCCATCCAAAAAAGGAACCAAACAAAAACCCAGTAAGTTTGGCAGGCCCCTACGTAAACAGCCCCTACGTAAACAGCCCCTACGTAAACAGCCCCTACGTAAACAGCCCCTATGTAAACAGCCCTACGTAAACAGCCCCTACGTAAACAGCCCCTATGTAAACAGCCCTACGTAAACAGCCCCTATGTAAACAGCCCCTACGTAAACAGCCCCTACGTAAACAGCCCCTACGTAAACAGCCCCTATGTAAACAGCCCTACGTAAACAGCCCCTACGTAAACAGCCCCTATGTAAACAGCCCTACGTAAACAGCCCTACGTAAACAGCCCCTATGTAAACAGCCCTACGTAAACAGCCCTACGTAAACAGCCTCTATGTAACAGCCCCTATGTAAACAGCCCCTATGTAAACAGCCCTACGTAAACAGCCCCTATGTAAACAGCCCCTACGTAAACAGCCCCTACGTAAACAGCCCCTACGTAAACAGCCCCTATGTAAACAGCCCTACGTAAACAGCCCCTACGTAAACAGCCCCTATGTAAACAGCCCTACGTAAACAGCCCTACGTAAACAGCCCCTATGTAAACAGCCCTACGTAAACAGCCCTATGTAAACAGCCCCTATGTAAACAGCCCTAAGTAAACAGCCCTATGTAAACAGCCCCTATGTAAACAGCCCCTATGTAAACAGCCCTATGTAAACAGCCCCTACGTAAACAGCCCCTATGTAAACAGCCCCTATGTAAACAGCCCTATGTAAACAGCCCCTACGTAAACAGCACTATGTAAACAGCCCCTACGTAAACAGCCCTATGTAAACAGCCCTACGTAAACAGCCCCTATGTAAACAGCCCTATGTAAACAGCCCCTATGTAAACAGCCCTATGTAAACAGCCCCTACGTAAACAGCCCCTATGTAAACAGCCCTACGTAAACAGCCCTACGTAAACAGCCCTACGTAAACAGCCCCTATGTAAACAGCCCTATGTAAACAGCCCTATGTAAACAGCCCTACGTAAAGCACTAACAGTCCAAGGGGAAACTCAACAGTGAACCACTTTGACTCGCGTTGCGTTTCCAGGCGGACTGAAGGGAACGTGTTTCAGTGAAAGACGGGGACCGCAGCCTGTAGAAAGAGCGGATGTTGACGTGGGTTTTGGCCGTGAGTCAAGGTGAGGAGTCATTATGGTTGAAGTTCCCGTCGTCTCCGGTCCGGAACATGTTCTGGATATTGTCTACCTGCTGGTCGATGGGGGGGCTATTTTGGTTCCAGTGGTATAATTTCAGGGTCAGAGTTTACTTTCTCAGTGATTGTAATTGCCAACTGTAGGTCAGGATATTCTATGCTTTAATAAAGGAGAAGGTTCTGGAACATCGTATGTAATTGTATTTAGCCGTTACGACCTCACACTGCACAGCCTTTACATTAAACCCTGTGCAAGCACCAGAACAGCTGTGCAGAGCATTAACCGATAATATAAAGCTGCTATGTCAGACTGATAGTAAAAACCACTCTACACTATTTACATAGCACCTAGCTACTCCGCTGTGCCAGCTGTTTCAACATCCACTGTACTGACTGCCTTACACAGGAACTGTCTGAAAGAGCATAACATACTATTATTTATTTTTAGTGTAAATTAGCTGATTTATTTTAGTAAGTAAAGTACATGGTCAAATCAATGCTTTGAGTCTCTGTTATAGAAATAAATAAATAAACATTGGTTAATGAATTAAACAGATAAAACAAAGAAGATGCATTTTAAAGATCAGCCATCAGAATATCTGGTATTCTCACGTCTCTAGCTCAAAATGTTACCTTCTTCACCACCAGTGATGATTGGCTCTCCCCTGTTGGCTGGTGAATTCTCCAATCCCCTCAGAGGCCTACCCAATGAAAGGGCGGGACATCGTAAACAGATACACAGACACAAGCAATCAACTTGATGGCTATGATTATGAACACTATGCACATAGAACGCTATGCAGATAGAATTGAATTGTCCTGTTAGTCGATCTAGTTATTCTTGTGTGTGGTGTCATGCTGGGAAATAATTTAGCTCATTCATTCAGCCCTTACATGAATTGATTGTTCACCAAGTGTCTCACTGCATCACAGATGTGGTTCTTTATTTTCCCTCTCTCTCTCTCCATCTCTCTCTCTCTCTCTTTACCTCCCTTCTACCTCTCTCTCTCTCTCCCCCCCTCTCTCTCTCTCTCTTTCTCTCCACTACCTGATGCTTCTTGTGTAACCAGTGGATAGACCAGATAAAGGAGTAACTATCCGTGACAAACGCTGTAAAGGGAGAAACTGAGGTTTCCTGTATGTACACAGTAGAGGGACTTCAACGAATCGGCTGCCGATTGAATCAGACACGTTCAGGGTGATTAAAAAGGAGTGTAGATTGAAGCTGTGTACAGTGTGGTGTAGACATGATCCGTTATAATGCAGGCTCTGGCGTGTCACAATGAAACAGAACGCAACCGTTTCTAACAGAATGTGTCAAAACATGACCAAAACGTAAAGGGGTTAAACTCAGTGTGATCAGAAGTCGAGGCGGCAGGCGGGACAGTGAGGAGACAGACAGGATGTTGTGATGCGCGTCTCTCTTAGAGGCTTTCATTTACAATAGGAATTGGTGCAGAACGAATTGGCCAATACACTTCATACAAAAATAACAAACTTCGCATCAACATGAAGATACAGATATATTCAGAATAAACTATTCAGGCAATAACTATTTGCCTATGACAAAACTCAGGTATAACTCTACTGTAGTCAACCTGTTACCAACCCAGACTGCTCTCCTCCAGGTATAACTCTACTGTAACCATGTTACCTACCCAGACTGCTCTCCTCCAGGTATAACTCTACTGTAGTCAACCTGTTACCTACCCAGACTGCTCTCCTCCAGGTATAACTCTACTGTAACCATGTTACCTACCCAGGCTGCTCACCTCCAGGTATAACTCTACTGTAACCAACCTGTTACCTACCCAGACTGCTCTCCTCCAGGTATAACTCTACTGTAGTCAACCTGTTACCTACCCAGACTGCTCTCCTCCAGGTATAACTCTACTGTAACCATGTTACCTACCCAGACTGCTCTCCTCCAGGTATAACTCTACTGTAGTCAACCTGTTACCTACCCAGACTGCTCTCCTCCAGGTATAACTCTACTGTAACCATGTTACCTACCCAGGCTGCTCACCTCCAGGTATAACTCTACTGTAGCCAACCTGTTACCTACCCAGACTGCTCTCCTCCAGGTATAACTCTACTGTAACCAACCTGTTACCTACCCAGACTGCTCTCCTCCAGGTATAACTCTACTGTAGTCAACCTTTTACCTACCCAGACTGCTCTCCTCCAGGTATAACTCTACTGTAACCAACCTGTTACCTACCCAGACTGCTCTCCTCCAGGTATAACTCTACTGTAGTCAACCTGTTACCTACCCAGACTGCTCACCTCCAGGTATAACTCTACTGTAGTCAACCTGTTACCTACCCAGACTGCTCTCCTCCAGGTATAACTCTACTGTAGTCAACCTGTTACCTACCCAGACTGCTCTCCTCCAGGTATAACTCTACTGTAACCATGTTACCTACCCAGACTGCTCACCTCCAGGTATAACTCTACTGTAACCAACCTGTTACCTACCCAGACTGCTCTCCTCCAGGTATAACTCTACTGTAGTCAACCTGTTACCTACCCAGACTGCTCTCCTCCAGTTATAACTCTACTGTAACCATGTTACCTACCCAGACTGCTCACCTCCAGGTATAACTCTACTGTAACCAACCTGTTACCTACCCAGACTGCTCTCCTCCAGGTATAACTCTACTGTAGTCAACCTGTTACCTACCCAGACTGCTCTCCTCCAGGTATAACTCTACTGTAGTCAACCTGTTACCTACCCATACTGCTCTCCTCCAGGTATAACTCTACTGTAACCAACCTGTTACCTACCCAGACTGCTCTCCTCCAGCTATAACTCTACTGTAACCCTGTTACCTACCCAGACTGCTCTCCTCCAGGTATAACTCTACTGTAGTCAACCTGTTACCTACCCAGACTGCTCTCCTCCAGGTATAACTCTACTGTAGTCAACCTGTTACCTACCCATACTGCTCTCCTCCAGGTATAACTCTACTGTAACCAACCTGTTACCTACCCAGACTGCTCTCCTCCAGCTATAACTCTACTGTAACCCTGTTACCTACCCAGACTGCTCTCCTCCAGGTATAACTCTACTGTAGTCAACCTGTTACCTACCCAGACTGCTCTCCTCCAGGTATAACTCTACTGTAACTCTGTTACCTACCCAGACTGCTCTCCTCCAGGTATAACTCTAATGTAGCCAACCTGTTACCTACCCAGACTGCTCTCCTCCAGGTATAACTCTACTGTAACCCTGTTACCTACCCAGACTGCTCTCCTCCAGGAATAACTCTACTGTAGCCAACCTGTTACCTACCCAGACTGCTCTCCTCCAGGAATAACTCTACTGTAGCCAACCTGTTACCTACCCAGACTGCTCTCCTCCAGGTATAACTCTACTGTAGCCAACCTGTTACCTACCCAGACTGCTCTCCTCCAGGTATAACTCTACTGTAACTCTGTTACCTACCCAGACTGCTCTCCTCCAGGTATAACTCTACTGTAACCCTGTTACCTACCCAGACTGCTCTCCTCCAGGTATAACTCTACTGTAATCAATCGGTTACCTACCCAGACTCCTCTCCTCCAGGTATAACTCTACTGTAACCAACCGGTTACCTCCCTTCCGCATGTTACAACATAATGGACTCAACAGGAATTATTTCCCGTGGACATACATAAAGAAGAAGATATTGAATTGTGGTTTAAGTCACACAACACACATTCATGAAGTGATTCACCCCCGGGATAATTCATCCCTTTGATTATTTCCATCATCCAGTAAATGTTCCTTGACGCTCGCAGACCAGTTTGTGTTAATGCCCTTCAACAAGGAAACAGCAAGGAGAATCAAACAAAACACAGCGGGTTAAAATTAGATGAAGATTTTTCTCCTACCAAACGCTTTGGTCATTAGTCTATTCATTTATTTCACATTACTGGGGTGTGTACGTTTAATTGGGCCGCGTCATACACCGTAGAAACATGGTTAACGAGCAATATTGTTTTAATGACAGGCGTGCGTCACAAACACTTGACTTTGGGCCCCCGGTTTGTCATCGCTGACACTTCATCTTCTCTTCTTCTTCTTCACTTGGTGATAAAACTGCAGTGAAGTATTTCTCAAACCAATCATTTGTTTTAGTGTCCTCGCCTTTATATTCACGGACATGCGCTCCGTGGCACTCGTGCAGTAGTGGTGCGTGGGTAATATCACCGGGGAAGCCAAGATAGGAAAAAAAAGCCATTTTATAAACCTTTGTGTCGTGATACTTGTGTTGTTTGCTCTGTCACCTGTTAGTTCCTTGACACTGTGATATATACAGTGTTTGCTCTGTCACCTGTTAGTTCCTTGACACTGTGATATATACAGAGCATTCCGGAAAGTATTCTGACATTTTCCGTATTCTTTTTAGGTTACAGCCTTGTTCTAAAATTGGATTTAAAAAAAATGTTTTCCCTCATCAATCTACACACCCCATAATGACATCACAATACCCCATAATGACATCACAATACCCCATAATGACATCACAATACCCCATAATGACATCACAATACCCCATAATGACATCACAACACCCCATAATGACATCACAATACCCCATAATGACATCACAACACCCCATAATGACATCACAACACCCCATAATGACATCACAACACCCCATAATGACATCACAACACCCCATAATGACATCACAACACCCCATAATGACATCACAATACCCCATAATGACATCACAATACCCCATAATGACAACACAATACCCCATAATGACATCACAATACCCCATAATGACATCACAATACCCCATAATGACATCACAATACCCAATAATGAATAATGAAAACATTTTTTTTTTTTTTTTTTTGCTAAAGAAATACAACATTTACATAAGTATTCAGACCCTTTAAAAAATAGTTTGCTGAAACACCTTTGGCAGCGATTACAGCTTTGTGTCTTCTTGGGTTTGACGCTACAAGCTTGGCACACCTGTATTTGGGGAGTTTCTCCCATTCTTCTCTGCAGATCCTCTCAAGCTCTGTCAGGTTGGATGGGAAGCGTCGCTGCACAGCTATTTTCAGGTCCCTCCAGAGATGTTCGATTGGGTTCAAGTCCGTGCTCTGGCTCGGCCCGCTCAAGGACATTCAGAGACCTGTCCAGAAGCCACTCCTGCATTGTCTTGGGTGAGTGCTTATGGTCGTTGTCCAGTTGGAACGGGAACCTTCGCCCTGGAGAAGATTTTCATCATTCATTTTAATCAAGGATCTCTCTATACTTTGCTCCATTCATCTTTCCCTCGATCCTGACTAGTCTCCCACTCCCTGCTACTGAAAAACATCCCAACAGCATGATGCTGCCACCAACGTGCTTCATCATAGGGACGATGCCAGGTTACCTCCACATACAGAGATAGAGGGGTGCTTTATCGCTCACTCGAATGCTTATTCAGCTTCTTGCGAATTGAAGGGAGATTATGAAACACAGACGAAAGATACATTATTTTATGTTTTTTCCTTTTTTTTTTTATTGGTAATTTTTTGGGGGGGAAGCTTGTTATTCACGAATACACTCAACTGCACTCATGTAAAAATACCTAAATAGCTATTAGCATTTTGATTGGCATTTTGATTAGCACGAAGCATCGTTTGACACAGTTTAGAACTCTAAACGTAGCTTCGGCTTTGTATAAACATCATTAGTTATGCACCCGAACTGAACTGGTGACACGTTGTCACCTACAAGGTTCCTACTTTACGTATCGAAGTCAACAGAAGCAGAAGTGATAAACTAACGTAAAAAAAACTCCACCAGTTAGCAATTAGCGATCTGATTGAATGAACATTTCTCAACCCATTACGTGATACGTAAGAAGAATAACTTGGTGAGAGTGGGAGAACAGATGTTCAAGTCTTTAAATAGATACAAGTGTTCAACAGACGTTTGGAAGGCAGTCTGTCGCTCTGACACCTTTTTTTTTAACGATGAATTACCATCGTGAAGATCAGAAAAGTTGAGTTGCGTTTTTAGTAAGATTGACTCGAGGCCACCTCACAAACTCAAGTCACATAACAAATAATGTGAAGTATCGGCAAACTCTTCGCTTCATGTACATGTTTCCTACCTCTGCATAAAGATATCACAATAGGGGGTGGGGTTAATTGAGCCAAAGGTTAAGTTGAACCACCCCTTGTTTCTAGGCAACGATACACACAATTAAATCATGTGACCAAATAGGAAGAGGATGTCCTTTTATGGAGTCTGTAAAAGAAGAGAAAAACATGGGGGAAAAAGTGGTAAGAAAGTTAGGTCCAAAAAAACAAGATTTGCACAATGTCTAATTCATGTATTGTATTCTAGGTTTCATGATGCTTGTATCTAAACCAAAGTAGATCGTTTTAATAAGGTCCTAAACCTAGCACACAAGTGCCTCCTTTTTGCTCTGTGGGCTAATAAAGTCAAAATGTTTGCCTTTGGGTAAGTTGAGCCAATGGCCATGGGTAAGTTGAGCCAATGACCATGGGGTAAGTTGAGCCATTGGCCATGGGGTAAGTTGAGCCAATGACCATGGGGTAAGTTGAGTCAATGGCCATGGGGTAAGTTGAGCCAATGACCATGGGTAAGTTGAGCCAATGACCATGGGGTAAGTTGAGCCATTGGCCATGGGGTAAGTTGAGCCAATGACCATGGGGTAAGTTGAGTCAATGGCCATGGGGTAAGTTGAGCCAATGACCATGGGGTAAGTTGAGCCATTGGCCATGGGGTAAGTTGAGTCAATGGCCATGGGGTAAGTTGAGCCAATGAACATGGGGTAAGTTGAGCCAATGGCCATGGGGTAAGTTGAGCCAATGGCCATGGGGTAAGTTGAGCCAATGGCCATGGGGTAAGTTGAGCCAATGACCATGGGGTAAGCTGAGCCAATGACCATGGGGTAAGTTGAGCCAATGGCCATGGGGTAAGTTGAGCCAATGGCCATGGGGTAAGTTGAGCCAATGACCATGGGGTAAGTTGAGCCAATGACCATGGGGTAAGTTGAGCCAATGACCATGGGGTAAGTTGAGCCAATGACCATGGGGTAAGTTGAGCCAATGGCCATGGGGTAAGTTGAGCCAATGACCATGGGGTAAGTTGAGCCAATGGCCATGGGGTAAGTTGAGCCAATGGCCATGGGGTAAGTTGAGCCAATGGCCATGGGGTAAGTTGAGCCAATGGCCATGGGGTAAGTTGAGCCAATGACCATGGGGTAAGTTGAGCCAATGACCATGGGGTAAATTGAGCCAATGGCCATGGGGTACGTTGAGCCAATGACAATGGGGTAAGTTGAGCCAATGACCATGGGGTAAGTTGAGCCAATGACCATGGGGTAAATTGCGCCAATGGCCATGGGGTAAGTTGAGCCAATGACCATGGGGTAAGTTGAGCCAATGACCATGGGGTAAATTGAGCCAATGGCCTTGGGGTAAGTTGAGCCAATGGCCATGGAGTAAGTAACAACATGTGGAAAAAAGTCAAGGGGTCTGAATACTTTCCTAGTGCACTGTATGTACCACACCCCCATTCCATGAATTCAACTTTGACCTACCAGCACCGTCACCCTCTGTCACAGGACACCATCACCCACTTTACCCCAAGGCCGGCTCAACTTACCCTGTCCCTATGTATCAGCTTGTGCCAAGAGACCACCTTCTTTTACAAGCTGTTTTCAAAACTATTATGTTGAAATTCATTCTGATTATTTTTCATGGATACACCAACATCCTGCAATATATATTTCTTTATTATAAAGAATACTGGACATAATGATGCTGAATTTAAAATATAGCTCAGCATAACCCCATCCTCCCCCTACATCTTACATCAGAACTACACACAGATTTAAACGACCAAGACACGCACCGTAGAAACATCTCCCTACCACAAGCTGTTCTGTTCACCTTTTTTTAATGGCAGAATGTTTTACTGAGACGGTGGATTGGCATATCTGAGTTCACAGTTTCCTGTCTTTCCCTAGGTACTAACATACCAACTAATAAACCCTTGGGGCAAACTCTGGTATCGTGTTGTAATGCCTTGTTCACTCTGGTTTGTTCTGCCACTTTAAAAAAGCACCTGCTGCTCCCAGGGGCTCCTACCCAGACACCTTCTGCCTCTCCCACTGGGACAGACCTCCAGTCATATTGTGGGGGGGGGGTGACTGCTGCACACCACAGTACTGAGCATTCATTCACACATTACAGCAGCATTACCATTACTATAATATTTCCCTTTCCACAGGAAAAAGTTATATTTGTCGTTTACCTTCCTCTCAAAACATTAGCAGACTGCTTTATTAAACAGCATGGGAATACCATGACATTAGGAAACAGCATGGGAATAACATGACATTAGGAAACAGCATGGGAATAACATGACATTAGGAAACAGCATGGGAATAACATGACATTAGGAAACAGCATGGGAATAACATGACATTAGGAAACAGCATGGGAATAACATGACATTAGGAAACAACATGGGAATAACATGACATTAGGAAACAGCATGGGAATAACATGACATTAGGAAACAGCATGGGAATAACATGACATTAGGAAACATCATGGGAATAACATGACATTAGGAAACAGCATGGGAATAACATGACATTAGGAAACTGCTTGATGAAACAGCATGGGAATTCCAGGACATTAGGAAACAGCTTGATGAAACAGCAATGGGAATAACATGACATTAGGAAACAGCATGGGAATAACATGACATTAGGAAACAGCATGGGAATAACATGACATTAGGAAACAGCATGGGAATAACATGACATTAGGAAACAGCATGGGAATAACATGACATTAGGAAACAGCATGGTGATAACATGACATTAGGAAACAGCATGGGAATAACATGACATTAGGAAACAGCATGGGAATAACATGACATTAGGAAACAGCATGGGAATAACATGACATTAGGAAACTGCTTGATGAAACAGCATGAGGAATAACATGACATTAGGAAACAGCATGGGAATATCATGACATTAGGAAACAGCATGGTAATAACATGACATTAGGAAACAGCATGGGAATAACATGACATTAGGAAACAGCATGGGAATAACATGACATTAGGAAACAGCATGGGAATAACATGACATTAGGAAACAGCATGGGAATAACATGACATTAGGAAACAGCATGGGAATAACATGACATTAGGAAACAGCATGGTGATAACATGACATTAGGAAACAGCATGGGAATAACATGACATTAGGAAACAGCATGGGAATAACATGACATTAGGAAACAGCATGGGAATAACATGACATTAGGAAACTGCTTGATGAAACAGCAATGGGAATAACATGACACTTTGAAGTTGCGTAGGCCTGCTCATTAGCGTGATGTCATCTATTTCCACATTTACATATAGTCATGTTATGAACCTTCAGCTCCACCTGGATGTATCCCGATATACGACCTGTCCTCTCCGCCCCATGTCCTCAGTGCTTGGCTGGGTCCGCCTGCTGGCCTGACTCACAGGGAGCGTTGGTTCTCCACTTCATCAAACCGCTGTGGCCTGACTCACAGGGAGCGGTGGTTCTCCACTTCATCAAACCGCTGTGGCCTGACTCACAGGGAGCGTTGGTTCTCCACTTCATCAAACCGCTGTGGCCTGACTCACAGGGAGCGTTGGTTATCCACTTCATCAAACCGCTGTCGCCTGACTCACAGGGAGCGTTGGTTATCCACTTCATCAAACCGCTGTGGCCTGACTCACAGGGAGCGTTGGTTCTCCACTTCATCAAACCGCTGTGGCCTGACTCACAGGGAGCGTTGGTTCTCCACTTCATCAAACCGCTGTGGCCTGACTCACAGGGAGCGTTGGTTATCCACTTCATCAAACCGCTGTCGCCTGACTCACAGGGAGCGTTGGTTATCCACTTCATCAAACCGCTGTGGTCTGACTCACAGGGAGCGTTGGTTCTCCACTTCATCAAACCGCTGTGGCCTGACTCACAGGGAGCGTTGGTTATCCACTTCATCAAACCGCTGTGGCCTGACTCACAGGGAGCGTTGGTTCTCCACTTCATCAAACCGCTGTGGCCTGACTCACAGGGAGCGTTGGTACTCCACTTCATCAAACCGCTGTGGCCTGACTCACAGGGAGCGGTGGTTCTCCACTTCATCAAACCGCTGTGGCACATCAGCATGCCCGGCTTTGGGTTATTAATAATTGTGTCTGTGCGTTACAGATGTTGCAACAAACGAATGTGGCTGCTCTGGGGTTTCTCCTGACACCGGGGCGCCTCAGGTGCCGAGCGGAGCAGCGAACACAGACCCAGATCTGTCTCAGACCCTTCCTCGTCCTCGTGATGATCCCACACTGAGAGACACACGGAGACCTGGTGAAAAGACCGTCTCTTCTTATTTCTCCTTACTAAAATGAAGTAAAGCCTTTATAATTAAAAACAGTATTTTAGTGTGCATCATCAAATCAACTCAAAGTGTATTTGTCACGTGCACCGAATATAACAGGTGTAGTAGACCTCACAGTGAAATGCTGAATACAACAGGTGTAGTAGACCTTACAGTGAAATGCTGAATACAACAGGTGTAGTAGACCTTACAGTGAAATGCTGAATACAACAGGTGTAGTAGACCTTACAGTGAAATGCTGAATACAACAGGTGTAGTAGACCTTACAGTGAAATGCTGAAAACAACAGGTGTAGTAGACCTTACAGTGAAATGCTGACTTACAGACTCTAACCAACAGTGCAGAAAAGGTATTAGGTGAACAATAGGTTATTAAAGAAATAAAAACAACAATAAAAAGACAGCGAACATCAATAACATTTGATAATTGTATATTTTTGTATGTCCTGATATGATTGGACAATACGATAAAGGTCTACAAATCTTAATAATCTTACTTTGAAAAGGTTCTGTATCGTGATAGGCTGAATCAGTCACATGGTAGTCAGTATAGCAGTAGCTAGTAGAATCGACGGAAGTTGTTACAGACATACACTCTGCGTGAAGTGTGTTTGTGTGTGAGAGAGGGAGTGAGATCAGGAGACAAACTGTAGAGGAGAGACATTTCAAATATGACTTTTCCATGAGTGTAGTGTGCTTTTTTGTGTGTATACGTGTGTGTGTGTGTGTCTGTCTGCGTGTGTGTCTCTGTGTGTGCATTTGTCTGGTTGTGTGTGTGCGTGTGTGTGTGTGTGTGTGTGTGTGTGTGTGTGTGTGTGTGTGTGTGCGTATGAGTATGCGTGTGTGGGTGAATTTGCGTGTGTGTGTGGACTGAATAAGATCCAGACTAGGTGCAGGCTGGCCCAGCTGTTACACTCATGAGTTGAACCTCTTAGCCTGCGCCTCATGTTTCTCAATGACCTTCACTTCCTGTTGGCACTGGAAACTACTGACAGAGAGAGAGAGAGAGAGAGAGAGAGAGAGAGAGAGAGAGAGAGAGAGAGAGAGAGAGAGAGAGAGAGAGAGAGAGAGAGAGAGAGACAGAGAGAGAGAGAGAGAGAGAGAGAGAGACAGAGAGAGAGAGAGAGAGAGAGAGAGAGAGAGAGAGAGAGAGAGAGAGACAGAGACAGAGAGAGAGAGAGAGAGAGAGAGAGAGAGAGAGACAGAGAGAGAGAGAGAGAGAGAGAGAGAGAGAGAGAGAGAGAGAGAGAGAGAGCACTTGTAAAAAGCTCTTCATGAAGAGAGGAGTTATGAAGAGGTGCTGCTGTGTCCAACATCTGCTCCATCCATTACACTGAAATAGCAACCAGAGACAGAGCAGTGTAGAGAGAGAGGGAGGAGAGAGAGGGGGAGAGAGAGGGGGTAAAGGGAGAGAGAGAGAGAGAGAAAGAGAGAGATAGAGGTGGAGAGAGAGGGGGTAAAGGGAGAGAGAGGGGGAGATAGAGGGGGTAAAGGGAGAGAGAGAGAGAGAGAGAAAGAGAGAGAGAGAGAGAGGTGGAGAGAGAGGGGGTAAAGGGAGAGAGAGCGAGAGAGAGAGAGGTGGAGAGAGAGGGGGTAGAGAGAGAGAGAGGTGGAGAGAGAGAGAGGGGTGGAGAGAGAGGGGGTAGAGAGAGCGAGAGAGAGAGAGGTGGAGAGAGAAGGGGTAGAGAGAGAGAGAGAGAGGTGGAGAGAGAGAGAGGGGTGGAGAGAGAGGGGGTAGAGAGAGAGAGAGAGAGAGAGAGGTGGAGAGAGGGGGTAAAGGGAGAGAGAGAGAGAGAGAGAGGTGGAGAGAGGGGGTAAAGGGAGAGAGAGAGAGAGAGAGAGAGAGAGGTGGAGAGAGAGAGAGAGGTGGAGTGAGAGGGGGTAAAGGGAGATGGAGAGAGAGAGAGAGAGAGAGAACCATCCATAAATCTCAAACCCTCTGGTGACCAGACATGTTCCATAGGGCTCCGTTTGGTAACCGAGTGACTGCCCTCCCCTGATTCAGGCAATAAAATATATATATATTAATGACAATAATGAGAACAGACCAGCTAGTTTTTGGTTTTACTATCCTTGTGGGAACCAGACATTGTGCCGTTCCCAACAAGGAAAAAAGCTATTGTAGACTTAGGATTCAGGGTTAGGTAGTTAGGTTATTAAGGTTTATTTAAAAATAAAAACAAATTTAACCCAGGCAAGTCAGTTAAGAACAAAATTCTTATTTTCAATGACGGCCTAGGAACAGTGGGTTAACTGGTCTAGGAACAGTGGGTTAACTGGTCTAGGAACAGTGGGTTAACTGGTCTAGGAACAGTGGGTTAACTGCCTGTTCAGCGGCAGAACGACAGATTTGTACCTTGTCAACTCGGGGGTTTGAACTTGCAACTTTTCAGTTACTAGTCCACTGCTCTAACCACTAGGATACCCTGCCGCCCCAGGGATAGGACTTAGGTTTAGGGTTAGGATTTAGGAGTTTGGTTTAGGGTCAGCAGTTAGGGAAAATAGGATGTTGAATGGGATTCAATTGTTTGGTCCCCAGAAGGATAGCAAAACAAACAGGTGTGTGTGTGTTTATTTGTGTGTGTTCGTGTGTGTGTGTGTGTGTGTGTGTGTGTGTAGAGAGAGAGAGACATTAACACATCATGCACAACCAACAGCAGAACTATACAGAAGAAGCCATAACATGTATGAAGCCAAAACATGTATGAAGTAATGAACACGCTAAGAAACCTAGAAAGGGTTTTTATTCTATGTGTTTTTCCATGTAGTGAAAAGTCCCATAGCTTCTAAGACAGTAAATCATTTAAAACAATGTGTGTATCACATAATGCAGTAATTCCACAGCATGCACACTTCCTGTCTCTGCCAATCAACTTATAAAGGTTCATTATTCAATGACCGGACAATGACTCAATAACTTCCATTTTACTTAAAGTAATACACAGACACACGCACGCACACACACACACACACACACACACACACGCTCAGTAACACGTGGACACGGGACAGTATAATATATACGACGTGCCAAATAAAGACCAGAAGAACTGCTCCAGATTAGTTTAATATTGTATATGGGGCTGCATTATTCATCTATAAAAAGACAAGTCTTTTCCCCTGTATAACGCTGTGGCTCTTCTAAAATTAACACTGGGTAAGTTTAAAGTTCTTAAAAAATTCACATATTTGTATAAATTCTTAAAAGGGGTTTATATCTAATGAATTTAGATTTAATTTGACATGGCATCAAATCCATTTGTACAGTTTTTAATTAAGATTATGGGTAGAGCCTTCATCAGCGGGTCCTAGGAGAATCCCAGTCGAAAAAATTATGTTAATAGCTTTACACTGAAAACACTTTGCATGGGAGGGATTTATTTATATTTCTCTCTCTCTCTCTCTCTCTCTCTCTCTCTCACAATGAGGCCCTGGAACATCTCTTCCTCCAAACCTGATTTCCAAGTGCTGCTTTGTTTGAAGTTTCTTATTTTATTTTGTTTACTGGAGCTTCGGCAAGTCAGCCATGTTTTATAGACGTAGACGTTTTTTTTTTTCATTCGATGACTCATTGTGTGTGGAACTCTCTGTAACATCATATGTGTTTACAGCTTCAGGACTAAAAATGACACTTATGACACACACAGACCTGGCATCTGTAGTGGAATACCAAATGTTTGTTTGGCATAGTAAACCTCTTCATATACTGTCCATGCTATGACTAACATACCTACTGAAACCCCATTAGATACTGTCCATGCTATGACTAACATACCTACTGAAACCCCATTAGATACTGTCCATGCTGTGACTAACATAGCTACTGAAACACCATTAGATACTGTCCATGCTGTGACTAACATAACTACTGAAACACCATTAGATACTGTCCCCATGCTGTGACTAACATAACTACTGAAACACCGTTAGATTCATATACTGTCCATGCAGTGACTAACATACCTACTGAAACACCATTAGATACTGTCCATGCTGTGACTAACATACCTACTGAAACACCATTAGATACTGTCAATGCTGTGACTAACATAACTACTGAAACACCATTAGATACTGTCCATGCTGTGACTAACATACATACTGAAACACCATTAGATACTGTCCATGCTGTGACTAACATAACTACTGAAACACCATTAGATACTGTCCATGCTGTGACTAACATACCTACTGAAACACCATTAGATACTGTCCCCATGCTGTGACTAACATAACTACTGAAACCCCATTAGATACTGTCCATGCTATGACTAACATACCTACTGAAACCCCATTAGATACTTGCCATGCTGTGACTAACATAGCTACTGAAACACCATTAGATACTGTCCATGCTGTGACTAACATAGCTACTGAAACACCATTAGATACTGTCCATGCTGTGACTAACATACCTACTGAAACACCATTAGATACTGTTCATGCTGTGACTAACATAACCACTGAAACACCATTAGATAATGTCCATGCTGTGACTAACATAACTACTGAAACACCATTAGATACTGTCCCCTTGCTGTGACTAACATAACTACTGAAACACTGTTAGATTCATATACTGTCCATGCTGTGACTAACATACCTACTGAAACACCATTAGATTCTGTCCATGCTGTGACTAACATAACTACTGAAACACCATTAGATACTGTCCATGCTGTGACTAACATAACTACTGAAACACCATTAGATACTGTCCCCATGCTATGACTAACATACCTACTTATACCCCATTAGATATTGGCCATGCTATGACTAACATACCTACTGAAACCCCATTAGATACTGTCCATGCTGTGACTAACATAGCTACTGAAACACCATTAGATACTGTCCATGCTGTGACTAACATAACTACTGAAACACCATTAGATACTGTCCACGCTATGACTAACATAACTACTGAAACACCATTAGATACTGTCCATGCTGTGACTAACATACCTACTGAAACCCCATTAGATACTGTCCATGCTGTGACTAACATAGCTACTGAAACACCATTAGATACTGTCCATGCTGTGACTAACATAACTACTGAAACACCATTAGATACTGTCCACGCTATGACTAACATAACTACTGAAACACCATTAGATACTGTCCATGCTGTGACTAACATACCTACTGAAACCCCATTAGATACTGTCCCCATGCTGTGACTAACATAACTACTGAAACACCATTAGATACTGTCCATGCTGTGACTAACATAACTACTGAAGCCCCATTAGATACTGTCCATGCTATGACTAACATAACTACTGAAACACCATTAGATACTGTCCATGCTGTGACTAACATACCTACTGAAACACCATTAGATACTGTCCCCATGCTGTGACTAACATAACTACTGAAACACCATTAGATTCATATTCTGTCCATGCTGTGACTAACATACCTACTGAAACACCATTAGATACTGTCAATGCTGTGACTAACATAACTACTGAAACACCATTAGATACTGTCCATGCTGTGACTAACATACCTACTGAAACACCATTAGATACTGTCCATGCTGTGACTAACATAACTACTGAAACACCATTAGATACTGTCCATGCTGTGACTAACATACCTACTGAAACACCATTAGATACTGTCCCCATGCTGTGACTAACATAACTACTGAAACCCCATTAGATACTGTCCATGCTATGACTAACATACCTACTGAAACCCCATTAGATACTTGCCATGCTGTGACTAACATAGCTACTGAAACACCATTAGATACTGTCCATGCTGTGACTAACATAGCTACTGAAACACCATTAGATACTGTCCATGCTGTGACTAACATACCTACTGAAACACCATTAGATACTGTTCATGCTGTGACTAACATAACCACTGAAACACCATTAGATAATGTCCATGCTGTGACTAACATAACTACTGAAACACCATTAGATACTGTCCCCTTGCTGTGACTAACATAACTACTGAAACACTGTTAGATTCATATACTGTCCATGCTGTGACTAACATACCTACTGAAACACCATTAGATTCTGTCCATGCTGTGACTAACATAACTACTGAAACACCATTAGATACTGTCCATGCTGTGACTAACATAACTACTGAAACACCATTAGATACTGTCCCCATGCTATGACTAACATACCTACTTATACCCCATTAGATACTGGCCATGCTATGACTAACATACCTACTGAAACCCCATTAGATACTGTCCATGCTGTGACTAACATAGCTACTGAAACACCATTAGATACTGTCCATGCTGTGACTAACATAACTACTGAAACACCATTAGATACTGTCCATGCTGTGACTAACATACCTACTGAAACCCCATTAGATACTGTCCATGCTGTGACTAACATAGCTACTGAAACACCATTAGATACTGTCCATGCTGTGACTAACATAACTACTGAAACACCATTAGATACTGTCCACGCTATGACTAACATAACTACTGAAACACCATTAGATACTGTCCATGCTGTGACTAACATACCTACTGAAACCCCATTAGATACTGTCCCCATGCTGTGACTAACATAACTACTGAAACACCATTAGATACTGTCCATGCTGTGACTAACATAACTACTGAAGCCCCATTAGATACTGTCCATGCTATGACTAACATAACTACTGAAACACCATTAGATACTGTCCATGCTGTGACTAACATACCTACTGAAACACCATTAGATACTGTCCCCATGCTGTGACTAACATAACTACTGAAACACCATTAGATTCATATACTGTCCATGCTGTGACTAACATAGCTACTGAAACACCATTAGATACTGTCCATGCTGTGACTAACATACTTACTGAAACCCCATTAGATACTGTCCCCATGCTATGACTAACATACCTACTGATACCCCATTAGATACTGGCCATGCTATGACTAACATACCTACTGAAACCCCATTAGATACTGTCCATGCTGTGACTAACATAGCTACTGAAACACCATTAGATACTGTCCATGCTGTGACTAACATAGCTACTGAAACACCATTAGATACTGTCCATGCTGTGACTAACATACCTACTGAAACACCATTAGATACTGTTCATGCTGTGACTAACATAACTACTGAAACACCATTAGATACTGTCCCCATGCTGTGACTAACATAACTACTGAAACACCGTTAGATTCATATTCTGTCCATGCAGTGACTAACATAACTACTGAAACACCATTAGATACTGTCCATGCTGTGACTAACATACCTACTGAAACACCATTAGATACTGTCCATGCTGTGACTAACATAACTACTGAAACACCATTAGGTACTGTCCATGCTGTGACTAACATACCTACTGAAACACCATTAGATACTGTCCATGCTGTGACTAACATAACTACTGAAACACCATTAGATACTGTCCACGCTATGACTAACATAACTACTGAAACCCCATTAGATACTGTCCATGCTGTGACTAACATAGCTACTGAAACACCATTAGATACGGTCCATGCTGTGACTAACATACCTACTGAAACACCATTAGATTCATATACTGTCCATGCTGTGACTAACATACCTACTGAAACACCATTAGATACTGTCCCCATGCTGTGACTAACATACCTACTGAAACACCATTAGATACTGTCCATGCTGTGACTAACATAACTACTGAAACACCATTAGGTACTGTCCATGCTGTGACTAACATACCTACTGAAACACCATTAGATACTGTCCATGCTGTGACTAACATAACTACTGAAACACCATTAGATACTGTCCACGCTATGACTAACATAACTACTGAAACCCCATTAGATACTGTCCATGCTGTGACTAACATAGCTACTGAAACACCATTAGATACGGTCCATGCTGTGACTAACATACCTACTGAAACACCATTAGATTCATATACTGTCCACGCTATGACTAACATAACTACTGAAACACCATTAGATACTGTCCATGCTGTGACTAACATACCTACTGAAACCCCATTAGATACTGTCCCCATGCTGTGACTAACATAACTACTGAAACACCATTAGATACTGTCCATGCTGTGACTAACATAACTACTGAAGCCCCATTAGATACTGTCCATGCTATGACTAACATAACTACTGAAACACCATTAGATACTGTCCATGCTGTGACTAGCATACCTACTGAAACACCATTAGATACTGTCCCCATGCTGTGACTAACATAACTACTGAAACACCATTAGATTCATATACTGTCCATGCTGTGACTAACATAGCTACTGAAACACCATTAGATACTGTCCATGCTGTGACTAACATACCTACTGAAAACCCATTAGATACTGTCCCCATGCTATGACTAACATACCTACTGATACCCCATTAGATACTGGCCATGCTATGACTAACATACCTACTGAAACCCCATTAGATACTGTCCATGCTGTGACTAACATAGCTACTGAAACACCATTAGATACTGTCCATGCTGTGACTAACATAGCTACTGAAACACCATTAGATACTGTCCATGCTGTGACTAACATAGCTACTGAAACACCATTAGATACTGTCCATGCTGTGACTAACATACCTACTGAAACACCATTAGATACTGTTCATGCTGTGACTAACATAACTACTGAAACACCATTAGATACTGTCCCCATGCTGTGACTAACATAACTACTGAAACACCGTTAGATTCATATTCTGTCCATGCAGTGACTAACATAACTACTGAAACACCATTAGATACTGTCCATGCTGTGACTAACATACCTACTGAAACACCATTAGATACTGTCCATGCTGTGACTAACATAACTACTGAAACACCATTAGGTACTGTCCATGCTGTGACTAACATACCTACTGAAACACCATTAGATACTGTCCATGCTGTGACTAACATAACTACTGAAACACCATTAGATACTGTCCATGCTGTGACTAACATAACTACTGAAACCCCATTAGATACTGTCCATGCTGTGACTAACATAGCTACTGAAACACCATTAGATACGGTCCATGCTGTGACTAACATACCTACTGAAACACCATTAGATTCATATACTGTCCACGCTATGACTAACATAACTACTGAAACACCATTAGATACTGTCCATGCTGTGACTAACATACCTACTGAAACCCCATTAGATACTGTCCCCATGCTGTGACTAACATAACTACTGAAACACCATTAGATACTGTCCATGCTGTGACTAACATAACTACTGAAGCCCCATTAGATACTGTCCATGCTATGACTAACATAACTACTGAAACACCATTAGATACTGTCCATGCTGTGACTAACATACCTACTGAAACACCATTAGATACTGTCCCCATGCTGTGACTAACATAACTACTGAAACACCATTAGATTCATATACTGTCCATGCTGTGACTAACATAGCTACTGAAACACCATTAGATACTGTCCATGCTGTGACTAACATACCTACTGAAACCCCATTAGATACTGTCCCCATGCTATGACTAACATACCTACTGATACCCCATTAGATACTGGCCATGCTATGACTAACATACCTACTGAAACCCCATTAGATACTGTCCATGCTGTGACTAACATAGCTACTGAAACACCATTAGATACTGTCCATGCTGTGACTAACATAGCTACTGAAACACCATTAGATACTGTCCATGCTGTGACTAACATACCTACTGAAACACCATTAGATACTGTTCATGCTGTGACTAACATAACTACTGAAACACCATTAGATACTGTCCCCATGCTGTGACTAACATAACTACTGAAACACCGTTAGATTCATATTCTGTCCATGCTGTGACTAACATACCTACTGAAACACCATTAGATACTGTTCATGCTGTGACTAACATAACTACTGAAACACCATTAGATACTGTCCCCATGCTGTGACTAACATAACTACTGAAACACCGTTAGATTCATATTCTGTCCATGCAGTGACTAACATAACTACTGAAACACCATTAGATACTGTCCATGCTGTGACTAACATACCTACTGAAACACCATTAGATACTGTCCATGCTGTGACTAACATAACTACTGAAACACCATTAGGTACTGTCCATGCTGTGACTAACATACCTACTGAAACACCATTAGATACTGTCCATGCTGTGACTAACATAACTACTGAAACACCATTAGATACTGTCCATGCTGTGACTAACATAACTACTGAAACCCCATTAGATACTGTCCATGCTGTGACTAACATAGCTACTGAAACACCATTAGATACTGTCCATGCTGTGACTAACATACCTACTGAAACACCATTAGATTCATATACTGTCCACGCTATGACTAACATAACTACTGAAACACCATTAGATACTGTCCATGCTGTGACTAACATACCTACTGAAACCCCATTAGATACTGTCCCCATGCTGTGACTAACATAACTACTGAAACACCATTAGATACTGTCCATGCTGTGACTAACATAACTACTGAAGCCCCATTAGATACTGTCCATGCTATGACTAACATAACTACTGAAACACCATTAGATACTGTCCATGCTGTGACTAACATACCTACTGAAACACCATTAGATACTGTCCCCATGCTGTGACTAACATAACTACTGAAACACCATTAGATTCATATACTGTCCATGCTATGACTAACATACCTACTGATACCCCATTAGATACTGGCCATGCTATGACTAACATACCTACTGAAACCCCATTAGATACTGTCCATGCTGTGACTAACATAGCTACTGAAACACCATTAGATACTGTCCATGCTGTGACTAACATAGCTACTGAAACACCATTAGATACTGTCCATGCTGTGACTAACATACCTACTGAAACACCATTAGATACTGTTCATGCTGTGACTAACATAACTACTGAAACACCATTAGATACTGTCCCCATGCTGTGACTAACATAACTACTGAAACACCGTTAGATTCATATTCTGTCCATGCAGTGACTAACATAACTACTGAAACACCATTAGATACTGTCCATGCTGTGACTAACATACCTACTGAAACACCATTAGATACTGTCCATGCTGTGACTAACATAACTACTGAAACACCATTAGGTACTGTCCATGCTGTGACTAACATACCTACTGAAACACCATTAGATACTGTCCATGCTGTGACTAACATAACTACTGAAACACCATTAGATACTGTCCACGCTATGACTAACATAACTACTGAAACCCCATTAGATACTGTCCATGCTGTGACTAACATAGCTACTGAAACACCATTAGATACGGTCCATGCTGTGACTAACATACCTACTGAAACACCATTAGATTCATATACTGTCCATGCTGTGACTAACATACCTACTGAAACACCATTAGATACTGTCCCCATGCTGTGACTAACATACCTACTGAAACACCATTAGATACTGTCCATGCTGTGACTAACATACCTACTGAAACACCATTAGATACTGTCCATGCTGTGACTAACATAACTACTGAAACACCATTAGATACGGTCCATGCTGTGACTAACATAACTACTGAAACACCATTAGATTCATATACGGTCCATGCTGTGACTAACATACCTACTGAAACACCATTAGATACTGTCCCCATGCTGTGACTAACATAACTACTGAAACACCATTAGATTCATATACTGTCCATGCTGTGACTAACATACCTACTGAAACACCATTAGATACTGTCCCCATGCTGTGACTAACATAACTACTGAAACACCATTAGATTCATATACTGTCCATGCTATGACTAACATACCTACTGAAACACCATTAAATACTGTCCATGCTGTGACTAACATACCTACTGAAACACCATTAGATACTGTCCCCATGCTGTGACTAACATAACTACTGAAACACCATTAGATACTGTCCCCATGCTGTGACTAACATAACTACTGAAACACCATTAGATACTGTCCATGCTGTGACTAACATACCTACTGAAACACCATTAGATACTGTCCCCATGCTGTGACTAACATAACTACTGAAACACCATTAGATACTGTCCATGCTGTGACTAACATACCTACTGAAACCCCATTAGATACTGTCCCCATGCTATGACTAACATACCTACTGAAACCCCATTAGATACTGTCCCCATGCTATGACTAACATACCTACTGAAACCCCATTAGATACTGGCCACGCTATGACTAACATACCTACTGAAACCCCATTAGATACTGTCCATGCTGTGACTAACATAGCTACTGAAACCCCATTAGATACTGTCCATGCTGTGACTAACATAGCTACTGAAACACCATTAGATACTGTCCATGCTGTGACTAACATAACTACTGAAACACCATTAGATACTGTCCCCATGCTGTGACTAACATAACTACTGAAACACCGTTAGATTCATATACTGTCCATGCTGTGACTAACATAACTACTGAAACACCATTAGATACTGTCCATGCTGTGACTAACATACCTACTGAAACACCATTAGATACTGTCCCCATGCTGTGACTAACATAACTACTGAAACACCATTAGATACTGTCCATGCTGTGACTAACATAACTACTGAAACACCATTAGATACTGTCCATGCTGTGACTAACATAACTACTGAAACACCATTCGGTACTGTCCATGCTGTGACTAACATACCTACTGAAACACCATTAGATACTGTCCCCATGCTGTGACTAACATAACTACTGAAACCCCATTAGATACTGTCCATGCTATGACTAACATACCTACTGAAACCCCATTAGATACTTTCCATGCTGTGACTAACATAGCTACTGAAACACCATTAGATACTGTCCATGCTGTGACTAACATAGCTACTGAAACACCATTAGATACTGTCCATGCTGTGACTAACATACCTACTGAAACACCATTAGATACTGTTCATGCTGTGACTAACATAACTACTGAAACACCATTAGATACTGTCCCCTTGCTGTGACTAACATAACTACTGAAACACCGTTAGATTCATATACTGTCCATGCTGTGACTAACATACCTACTGAAACACCATTAGATACTGTCCATTCTGTGACTAACATACCTACTGAAACACCATTAGATACTGTCCATGCTGTGACTAACATAACTACTGAAACACCATTAGGTACTGTCCATGCTGTGACTAACATACCTACTGAAACACCATTAGATACTGTCCATGCTGTGACTAACATACCTACTGAAACACCATTAGATACTGTCCATGCTGTGACTAACATAACTACTGAAACACCATTAGATACTGTCCATGGTGTGACTAACATACCTACTGAAACACCATTAGATACTGTCCATGCTGTGACTAACATAACTACTGAAACACCATTAGATACTGTCCATGCTGTGACTAACATACCTACTGAAACACCATTAGATACTGTCCCCATGCTATGACTAACATACCTACTGAAACCCCATTAGATACTGGCCATGCTATGACTAACATACCTACTGAAACCCCATTAGATACTGTCCATGCTGTGACTAACATAGCTACTGAAACACCATTAGATACTGTCCATGCTGTGACTAACATAGCTACTGAAACACCATTAGATACTGTCCATGCTGTGACTAACATACCTACTGAAACACCATTAGATACTGTTCATGCTGTGACTAACATAACTACTGAAACACCATTAGATACTGTCCATGCTGTGACTAACATAACTACTGAAACACCATTAGATACTGTCTACGCTATGACTAACATAACTACTGAAACCCCATTAGATACTGTCCATGCTATGACTAACATAACTACTGAAACACCATTAGATACTGTCCATGCTGTGACTAACATAACTACTGAAACACCATTAGATACTGTCCATGCTGTGACTAACATACCTACTGAAACACCATTAGATACTGTTCATGCTGTGACTAACATAACTACTGAAACACCATTAGATACTGTCCATGCTGTGACTAACATAACTACTGAAACACCATTAGATACTGTCCCCATGCTGTGACTAACATAACTACTGAAACACCATTAGATACTGTCCATGCTATGACTAACATAACTACTGAAACACCATTAGATACTGTCCACTGTTGCTTCGTTCACTCTACTAGAGCTGCTCTATAAATTCACCTATGAAGCGTTGAATGTGAACATTGAGTCTGTAATTACCATCTTTGTTAAATGTTTATGCTGTTAAATTGCATACTTGTTTTATTTCTGAAATATAACTCAAGCGATGAGAACATTTGACTATTGTCTTGATATAATTCTCTATAAATAGATGTTGGTTAAATGTACAGTATGTTTACCTGATGGATCATAGCCAGGAAGAGGATAGGATGAATCACTTTTCATACCAGAATTGTCCTCAAATGACACAAACTAAAAACTAATTGATGACATCATCTTAAAGGTGGTATATGATATTACCTTCTTCACACAGCGTGTAATGATGACATCATCTTAAAGTGGTATATGATATTACCTTCTTCACATGGCGTGTAATGATGACATCATCTTAAAGTGGTATATGATATTCCCTTCTTCACACAGCGTGTAAAGATGACATCATCTTAAAGGTGGTATATGATATTACCTTCTTCACACGGCGTGTAATGATGACATCATCTTAAAGTGATATATGATATTACCTTCTTCACATGGCGTGTAATGATGACATCATCTTAAAGTGGTATATGATATTACCTTCTTCACATGGCGCATAATGATGACATCATCTTAAAGTGGTATATGATATTACCTTCTTCACACGGCGTGTAATGATGACATCATCTTAAAGTGTTATATGATATTACCTTTTTCATTCGGCGTGTAATGATGACATCATCTTAAAGTGGTATATGATATTACCTTCTTCACATGGCGCATAATGATGACATCATCTTAAAGTGGTATATGATATTACCTTCTTCACACGGTGTGTAATGATGACATCATCTTAAAGTGGTATATGATATTACCTTCTTCACACGGCGTGTAATGATGACATCATCTTAAAGTGGTATATGATATTACCTTCTTCACACGATGAGTAATGATGACATCATCTTAAAGTGGTATATGATATTACCTTCTTCACACGGCGTGTAATGATGACATCATCTTAAAGGTGGTATATGATATTACCTTCTTCACACGGCGCGTAATGATGACATCATCTTAAAGGTGGTATATGATATTACCTTCTTCACACGGCGCGTAATGATGACATCCTCTTAAAGGTGGTATATGATATTACCTTCTTCACACGGCGCGTAATGATGACATCATCCTAAAGGTGGTATATGATATTACCTTCTTCACACGGCGCGTAAACAATATGTTGAAAGTCTTACTGTAGTCATTTCTCCTGAGCTCAATACAACCAAGTCGTGTTCCTCTCTCCTGAAGATGTGAATCTAGTCTCCTGATCCATCTCTGTGGACCTCATAACTAACACTACCATATTAGACACCGATATTACACTTAGGTTTCCTGTCCCAAATGGTACACCTATCCCCTATGTAGTGCACTACTTCTGACCAGGGTCTATAGGGCGCTGGTCTAAAGTAGTGCACTACGTAGGGAATAGGGTGCCATTTGGGACACTCCCATTGTCTCCACCCACCATGCACACTAAGCTAAGGTGTTTTCTCTGGCTGGAATTTGCATTCTATGCATTTTAAAATGTGTTCATCTGTAAATGTGTTCATCTGTAAATGTGATAATCTGTAAATGTGTTCATCTGTAAATGTGTTCATCTGTAAATGTGTTCATCTGTAAATCGGCACGGCGGTTCATTACTGTTTCCTACAAGGATACTACAGTTAGAGTGGTTGTTTCCTACAAGGATACTACAGTTAGAGTGGTTGTTTCCTACAAGGATACTACAGTTAGAGTGGTGGTTTCCTACAAGGATACTACAGTTAGAGTGGTTGTTTCCTACAAGGATACTACAGTTAGAGTGGTGGTTTCCTACAAGGATACTACAGTTAGAGTGGTTGTTTCCTACAAGGATACTACAGTTAGAGTGGTTGTTTCCTACAAGGATACTACAGTTAGAGTGGTTGTTTCCTACAAGGATACTACAGTTAGAGTGGTTGTTTCCTACAAGGATACTACAGTTAGAGTGGTTGTTTCCTACAAGGATACTACAGTTAGAGTGGTTGTTTCCTACAAGGATACTACAGTTAGAGTGGTTGTTTCCTACAAGGATACTACAGTTAGAGTGGTGGTTTCCTACAAGGATACTACAGTTAGAGTGGTTGTTTCCTACAAGGATACTACAGTTAGAGTGGTGGTTTCCAACAAGGATACTACAGTTAGAGTGGTGGTTTCCTACAAGGATACTACAGTTAGAGTGGTTGTTTCCTACAAGGATACTACAGTTAGAGTGGTGGTTTCCTACAAGGATACTACAGTTAGAGTGGTTGTTTCCTACAAGGATACTACAGTTAGAGTGGTTGTTTCCTACAAGGATACTACAGTTAGAGTGGTTGTTTCCTACAAGGATACTACAGTTAGAGTGGTTGTTTCCTACAAGGATACTACAGTTAGAGTGGTTGTTTCCTACAAGGATACTACAGTTAGAGTGGTTGTTTCCTACAAGGATACTACAGTTAGAGTGGTTGTTTCCTACAAGGATACTACAGTTAGAGTGGTTGTTTCCTACAAGGATACTACAGTTAGAGTGGTTGTTTCCTACAAGGATACTACAGTTAGAGTGGTTGTTTCCTACAAGGATACTACAGTTAGAGTGGTTGTTTCCTACAAGGATACTACAGTTAGAGTGGTTGTTTCCTACAAGGATACTACAGTTAGAGTAGTTGTTTCACACAAGGATACTACAGTTAGAGTGGTTGTTTCCTACAAGGATACTACAGTTAGAGTGGTTGTTTCCTACAAGGATACTACAGTTAGAGTGGTTGTTTCCTACAAGGATACTACAGTTAGAGTGGTTGTTTCCTACAAGGATACTACAGTTAGAGTGGTTGTTTCCTACAAGGATACTACAGTTAGAGTGGTTGTTTCCTACAAGGATACTACAGTTAGAGTGGTTGTTTCCTACAAGGATACTACAGTTAGAGTGGTTGTTTCCTACAAGGATACTACAGTTAGAGTGGTTGTTTCCTACAAGGATACTACAGTTAGAGTGGTTGTTTCCTACAAGGATACTACAGTTAGAGTGGTGGTTTCCTACTAGGATACTACAGTTAGAGTGGTTGTTTCCTACAAGGATACTACAGTTAGAGTGGTTGTTTCCTACAAGGATACTACAGTTAGAGTGGTTGTTTCCTACAAGGATACTACAGTTAGAGTGGTGGTTTCCTACAAGGATACTACAGTTAGAGTGGTGGTTTCCAACAAGGATACTACAGTTAGAGTGGTTGTTTCCTACAAGGATACTACAGTTAGAGTGGTTGTTTCCTACAAGGATACTACAGTTAGAGTGGTTGTTTCCTACAAGGATACTACAGTTAGAGTGGTTGTTTCCAACAAGGATACTACAGTTAGAGTGGTGGTTTCCTACAAGGATACTACAGTTAGAGTGGTTGTTTCCTACAAGGATACTACAGTTAGAGTGGTTGTTTCCTACAAGGATACTACAGTTAGAGTGGTTGTTTCCTACAAGGATACTACAGTTAGAGTGGTTGTTTCCTACAAGGATACTACAGTTAGAGTGGTTGTTTCCTACAAGGATACTACAGTTAGAGTGGTTGTTTCCTACAAGGATACTACAGTTAGAGTGGTTGTTTCCTACAAGGATACTACAGTTAGAGTGGTTGTTTCCTACAAGGATACTACAGTTAGAGTGGTGGTTTCCTACAAGGATACTACAGTTAGAGTGGTTGTTTCCTACAAGGATACTACAGTTATAGTAGTTGTTTCATACAAGGATACTAACGTATACACTCTTAAGAAAACTTTTGCTATGTAGAACACACAAGGGTTCTTCGGGCTATCCCCATAGGATAACCCTTTGAAGAACCCTTGTTGGTCCAGGTAGAACCCTTTAGGTTCCAGGTAGAACCCTTTAGGTTCCAAGTAGAACCCGTTAGGTTCCAGGCAGAACCCTTTGGGTTCCAAGTAGAACCCGTTAGGTTCCAAGTAGAACCCTGTCCACAGAGGGGTCTACATGGAACCCAAAATGGTTCTACCTGGAACTAAACAGGGGGTTTTCTTGGAACCAAAAAGGTTTCTCCTATGGGGACAGCCGAAGAACCCTTTTGGAACCCTTTATTCAAAGAGTGTACCTGAAGCAAAACCGAAATATGGAACTTAACTGTCCACATACTGTATTTGTCTCAGCACCAACAGTTCACTTCAGTCTGTAATTTAGATTGTACAATATCACGTAATGTGCCGTGTTTTCCTGATGGATTACAGAGCTACAGTATCAGCCACTTAAACCTCAGGGTTTTCTTCTTTATTCAGGTCTTAACTGGTCACTGTTTCGTAAGATGCATCCCAAATGCCACTGAATCCCTCACATAGTGCACTACATTTGAGGCGGTAAAGGGGCCTGCTAGCACACTACACAGGGAATAGGGTGCCAACTACGCCGTAGTCTGAATAGGACAGATAGCCAAGTTGTATAATTCTGATCTCCTTCTCCCTGTTTCTCTCTGATACATGTCAACAAAGGATTACAGCAGAACAATCCATCTAGAAGCCAGAGAGCCATCGCAGACTGGCTGCATTCCCCCCGCGGTGCTCTAATACCTTACAGACAAATGGAAAAGATTTACAGCAGTGTGGACATCAACCACTGTTTAACTGCTCTTCTCATGTGTATACAATTGACACATTTTGAATTCCTTTTAACCTCACAGGAAAATAATTTATCTTTACATGACTTTATGATATTACCTCACGCATACGATTTATTACAACCCGAGTAGGTGATGTGAAGTGGAGGAGGACTTCTGAGATTGGAGGAGGACTTTTGGGATTGGAGGAGGACTTCTGTGATTGGAGGAGGACTTCTGTGATTGGAGGAGGACTTCTGTGATTGGAGGAGGACTTTTGAGAGTAGAGGAGGACTTCTGTGATTGGAGGAGGACTTCTGAGAGTGGAGGAGGACTTCTGTGATTGGAGGAGGACTTCTGTGATTGGAGGAGGACTTCTGAAAGTGGAGTAGGACTTCTGTGATTGGAGGAAGACTTCTGTGATTGGAGGAGGACTTCTGTGATTGGAGGAGGACTTCTGAGAGTGGAGGAGGACTTCTGTGATTGGAGGAGGACTTCTGAGAGTGGAGGAGGACTTCTGTGATTGGAGGAGGACTTCTGAGAGTGGAGAAGGACTTCTGTGATTGGAGCAGTGAGGTAGAGTGAACGGTGTGTGTTCGTGAGTGTGTGTGTGTGAGAATTCCACAGAACAACTAAAGTGTCTATGGTTGTCACACACCCACTTGGGGAATGAAGAGAGAAAGCAGTGGTATATTGATTGTGGACTGTACAAATAGTTCATTTTATCAAGCCTGACTCTATTCATGCTAAATGATGAATAAACTCATTCGTCAATGCTTGAAAGTATTTATAACTGTTCTCCCTCAGCATCCATAAAACAACTTAGGATAGCAGCTTTACTTCTAGATTTCCAGGAGGAGGAGAGTCACTGGTGTCCCATCAAGAGAACAGCTCTAATCTCCTCTCCTCTCTCTCTCTCTCTCTCTCTCTCTCTCTCTCTCTCTCTCTCTCTCTCTCTGTGTCCCTCCCTCCCTCCCTCGATCCCTCCCTACCTCCCTCCCTCTCTCTCTCTCACAAGCACATGCCATCAAGTCCAGCGTTCTTGGCCACGTTTGCTGCAGACTAATAAACACACAGATTCATCAACTTCAGGGAAGTTCTGATTTAGTTCTCCTGAGTCGTTTTATCACCTATTGACTGACTGAGAAGCTGAAGGAAGTAGAGAGAGGAAGGGTCTAGAAGGAAGTAGAAAGAGGAAGGGTCTAGAAGGAAGTAGAAAGAGGAAGGGTCTAGAAGGAAGTAGAAAGAGGAAGGGTCTAGAAGGAAGTAGAGAGAGGAAGGGTCTAGAAGGAAGTAGAGAAGGGAAGGGTCTAGAAGAAAGTAGAGAAGGGAAGGGTCTAGAAGGAAGTAGAGAGAGGAAGGGTCTAGAAGGAAGTAGAGAGAGGAAGGGTCTAGAAGGAAGTAGAGAGAGGAAGGGTCTAGAAGGAAGTAGAGAGAGGAAGGGTCTAGAAGGAAGTAGAGAGAGGAAGGGTCTAGAAGGAAGTAGAGAGAGGAAGGGTCTAGAAGGAAGTAGAGAGAGGAAGGGTCTAGAAGGAAGTAGAGAGAGGAAGGGTCTAGAAGGAAGTAGAGAGAGGAAGGGTCTAGAAAGAGTTAGAGAAGGGAAGGGTCTAGAAGGAAGTAGAGAGAGGAAGGGTCTAGAAGGAAGTAGAGAGAGGAAGGGTCTAGAAGGAAGTAGAGAGAGGAAGGGTCTAGAAGGAAGTAGAGAAGGGAAGGGTCTAGAAGGAAGTAGAGAGAGGAAGGGTCTAGAAGGAAGTAGAGAGAGGAAGGGTCTAGAAGGAGGTAGAGAGAGGAAGGGTCTAGAAGGAAGTAGAGAGAGGAAGGGTCTAGAAGGAAGTAGAGAGAGGAAGGGTCTAGAAGGAAGTAGAGAGAGGAAGGGTCTAGAAGGAGGTAGAGAGAGGAAGGGTCTAGAAGGAAATAGAGAAGGGAAGGGTCTAGAAGGAAGTAGAGAGAGGAAGGGTCTAGAAGGAAGTAGAGAGAGGAAGGGTCAAGAAAGAAGTAGAGAGAGGAAGGGTCTAGAAGGAAGTAGAGAGAGGAATGGTCTAGAAGGAAGTAGAGAGAGGAATGGTCTAGAAGGAAGTAGAGAGAGGAAGGGTCTAGAAAGAGGTAGAGAAGGGAGTAGAGAGAGGAAGGGTCTAGAAGGAAGTAGAGAGAGGAAGGGTCTAGAAGGAAGTAGAGAGAGGAAGGGTCTAGAAGGAAGTAGAGAGAGGAATGGTTTAGAAGGAAGTAGAGAGAGGAAGGGTCTAGATGGAAGTAGTGAGAGGAAGGGTCTAGAAGGAAGTAGAGAAAGGAAGGTTCTAGAAGGAAGCAGAGATGTGCAAGGTTCTAGAAGGAAGAAGAGATGTGCAAGGTTCTAGAAGGAAGTAGAGATGTGGAAGGTTCTAGAAGGAAGAAGCGAAGGGAAAGTTCCAGAAGGAATTAGAGAAGGGAAGGTTCTAGAAGAAAGTAGAGGGTGCAAGGTTCTGGAAGGGCAGAACAGGCTAATAGCAACACCACCCTTAGAAGTACACATCAATCAAATCAATAAAATGTATTTATAAAGCTCTTCTTACGTCAGCTGATGTCACAAAGTGCTGTACATAAACCCAGCCTAAAACCCCAAACAGCAAGCAATGCAGGTGTAATGTAGGAAAAACTCCCTAGAAAGTCCAGAACCTAGGAAGAAACCTAGAGAGGAATCAGGCTATGAGGGGTGGCCAGTCCTCTTCTGGCTGTGCCGGTGGAGATTATGACAGAACATGGCCAAGATGTTCAAATGTTCATAGATGACCAGCAGGGTCAAATAATAATGTTCACAGTGGTTGTTGAGGGTGCAACAGGTCAGCACCTCAGGAGTAAATGTCAGTTGGTTTTTCATAGCCGATCATAATTTCCACCAGAATTTGCAAATAAATTCATTAAAAATCCTACAATGTGATTTTCTGGATTTTTTTTCTCATTTTGTCTGTCATAGTTTAAGTGTACCTATGATGAAAATTACAGGCCTCTCTCATCTTTTTAAGTGGCAGAACTTGCACAATTGGTGGCTGACTAATTACTTTTTTGCCCCACTGTATATGCCTGTCCTGCATATATTGTTATTCTCAGTCCTTATTATATTACACGGTTGTCGTGTCACTTACGAGGCACAGCTAAGCATACATTTAAAATAAAATACGTCTTTAAAATACTGTAGAATGGAATCACTATCTCTTAATAAAAACACATGTTGTTGAGAGGTCACAACAAGTCAATACATTGACCTTTGCACTAACTTATCCATTCATTTTTCATTCATTTCACATTCTAGATAACTATTCACTGGGTCAAAAGGTGATAGTATCTCAGTGTAAATCCGACATACATATATATATATATTTTATAGACCAAACATGTCTTCTTGCCAACATGTTATCTTGTAGTTGACCCTGTATGAAAACTGCTGCAAAATACCTGACACAACTAGTGTGGTGATACAACTATCTGCCCAACACCGGTTTTTACACCAGATAAACATATCATGAAATACATAATTGAGCACAATCATGTGTTTAATGTACCAAATTGAAAAATAAAAAAAAACGAGTTTCTATTTATTTAATAAGCAACTAAATAATTTCTATAACCAAACGCCAGAGCTAAAACGATACAGAGTAACGTTAGGGTTTCACCAGTGAATATTTTATAGACTAAGTGGTTAGAGGAGATTTTTTTCATTGGGTATTTTAAAGGGCATTTCATGACATGTATAAATAAATTCCTCTACTTTTCACATAATCCATTACCACAGCTGAATTATACATTTTACTCTGAATTCCAAGTGTCCGACTGTAAGCTTAACACGCTAGAAATAGCAATTATGCATATTAGACACACGCATATAGTGGATTAATGGTCTGTCTGTCTGTCCGCACGTCTGTCCTTCTTTCACTCCAGAGACATGATCCCTGCTCCCTAACAGAACGACAGTATTGCAGGACTTACTCCTTACTAGACTTACTCCTAGCTAGACCTACTCCTTACTAGACTTACTCCTAGCTAGACTTACTCCTAGCTAGACTTACTACTAGCTAGACTTACTCCTAGCTAGACTTGCACCTAGCTAGACTTACTCCTAGCTAGACTTACTCCTAGCTAGACTTACTACTAGCTAGACTTACTCCTAGCTAGACTTACTCCTAGCTAGACTTACTCCTAGCTAGACTTACTCCTAACTAGACTTACTCCTAACTAGACTTACACCTAACTAGGGTTTTAGCTAGACTTACTCCTAATAGACTCCCCTGACCTCACCCTTTGCTGTCCCTCATTTGATTGGTCCTTCTTACTTATCTGAAAGAAAAAGGTAAGTGAAGGAAGTGAAAGATGCTTGACTTGATTCCTAGTAAAAATAGAAGCTTCAAATACAAGCAGACTTTTAATCAAACCCGACTTCTCTCATGCAGTGTGTTTGAGTCGTTGATTTTATATTATCATTTTTTTTTTATGTAGGTAACTACTTTGAGGTTTGCGTAACATACATATGTATATATATATACAGTATATATATATATAACTAAAACACCAGTCCTAGGGTAATATTTTAAAGCTAGCTGACGTAGCTACTTATTTGTTAAACAGATGTGTTTCTGTTTCCTTCCTTCTTACTGCCTTACCTGGGTTTTATATTAAAGAGAAAATTAAAGACAGAAGGTGTACTCTCCCTCCTCACCCCCTACTCTACTCTCTACTACCAGTCCTGATGGCCTGGTCCTTAGCTAACTCACATCCTCCCTCCGCACCCCCTACTCTACTCTCTACTACCAGTCCTGATGGCCTGGTCCTTAGCTACCTCACATCCTCCCTCCTCACCCCCTACTCTACTCTCTACTACCAGTCCTGATGGCCTGGTCCTTAGCTAACTCACATCCTCCCTCCGCACCCCCTACTCTACTCTCTACTACCAGTCCTGATGGCCTGGCCCTTAGCTACCTCACATCCTCCCTCCTCAACCCCTACTCTACTCTCTACACCTAGTCCTGATGGCCTGGCCCTTAGCTACCTCACATCCTCCCTCCTCACCCCTTACTCTACTCTCTACTACCAGTCCTGATGGCCTGGTCCTTAGCTACCTCACATCCTCCCTCCTCACCCCCTACTCTACTTTCTACTACCATTCCCCAGTAGACCACTGCTGCTACGCTGGCTATGCTTACCTCCAGAACACTGTAATTCCCTTTGTCTTCCAAGAAGGAAGCACGGTAACAAATCACTATGTAGCAGCCTGGTGATACAACCTTGTGTTCATTTAGACCGTGTTATTAAACCCAACGCTCAGGAAGGGGGAAACACGTGATCAATGAGGTAACCCGAGCAAACCTGCTCTCTGCCCTCCGGGTCACCTGTGTTTTATATTTTGGTAAAGAAATGTTAAAGACAGAAGATCATGTATTGCTGTATAGATTCTCAACCTACTGATTGCCGGCTGTGTGGAGTTCCCACTACAAACATTAAGTGGTTGAAAAGCACTTTGGGAGTGGAGCCAAGAGTGCAGAGCTCGTCGACGCTGCCTGGTGCTGCATGAACCTAGGGATTTGTCTCCTCTAGTAACAATACAAGTTGAACACAACACAGCACTTCAGCAGAGAGAGAGAGAGAGAGAGAGAGAGAGAGAGAGAGAGAGAGAGAGAGAGAGAGAGAGCAGCGAGAGAGAGAGAGAGAGAGAGAGAGAGAGAGAGAGAGAGACAGAGCGAGAGAGACAGAGAGAGAGAGACAGAGAGAGAGAGAGAGAGAGAGAGAGAGAGAGAGAGGGAGAGAGGAGCGAGAGAGACAGAGAGGGAGAGAGTCTGAAAATGGCACGGTGGGATCCTTCCAACGCCTCAGCCAAAGGGATTTAAATGCAGGCAAGAACTGGCTGGCAAGTCCAAATGTCATCCACTTTTCACAGCAGTGTGTGTTGAAACGAGCGGAGCAAAGGGAGTGAGTTAGTGAGAGAGAAAGACTGAAGTCTATTAATTGTCGGTCGGCAAAGTCAAGAGTGGAGTCTTTTAACTTCATTTTTTAGTTTAGTTTCTCGTCAAGCCTCTGACACCCAGAAAGCAAAGCCCATAAAACTGCTGTCAATCAATATTTAAAGAAATAAGGGCACCCCAACCCATTAGATATAGGTTATTGACACCACCAACCCATTAGATATAGGTTATTGACACCCCAAACCATTAGATATAGGTTATTGACACCCCATCCCATTAGATATAGGTTATTGACACCCCAACCCATTAGATATAGGTTATTGACACCCCCAACCCATTAGATATAGGTTATTGACACCCCATCCCATTAGATATAGGTTATTGGCACCCCAACCCATTATACATAGGTTATTGGCACCCCAACCCATTAGATATATGCCATTTACAGCCCAACCCATTAGATATAGGTTATTGACACCCCAACCCATTAGATATAGGTTATTGACACCCCAACCCATTAGATATAGGTTATTGGCACCCCAACCCATTAGACATAGGTTATTGGCACCCCAACCCATTAGATATAGGTCATTTACAGCCCAACCCATTAGATATAGGTTATTGACACCCCAACCCATTAGATATAGGTTATTGACACCCCAACCCATTAGATATAGGTTATTGACACCCCAACCCATTAGATATAGGTTATTGGCGCCCCAACCCATTAGATATAGGTTATTGACACCCCAACCAATTAGAAATAGGTTATTGACACCCACAACCCATTAGATATAGATTATTGACACCCCCAACCGATTAGATATAGGTTATTGGCACCCCAACCCATTAGATATAGGTTATTGACACCCCAACCCATTAGATATAGGTTATTGACACCCCCAACCAATTAGAAATAGGTTATTTACACCCCAACCCATTAGATATAGGTTATTGACACCCCCAACCAATTAGAAATAGGTTATTTACAGCCCAACCCATTAGATATAGGTTATTGGCACCCCAACACAGTAGATATCGGTCATTTACACCCCAAACCATTAGATATAGGTTATTTACACCCCAACCCATTAGATATAGGTTATTGGCACCCCAACCCATTAGATATAGGTTATTGACACCCCCAACCAATTAGAAATAGGTTATTGACACCCCCAACCCATTAGATATAGATTATTGACACCCCCAACCCATTAGATATAGGTTATTGACACACAAACCCATTAGATATAGGTTATTGACACCCCAACCCATTATATATAGGTTATTGACACCCCAACCCATTAGATATAGGTTATTGACACCCCAACCCATTAGATATAGGTTATTGACACCCCAGCCCATTAGATATAGGTTATTTACACCCCAACCCATTAGATGTAGGTTATTTACACCCCAACCCATTAGAGATAGGTTATTGACACCCCAACCCATCCGATATAGATTATTGACACCCCATCCCATTAGATATAGGTTATTGACACCCCCAACCCATTCGATATAGGTTATTGACACCCCAACCCATTAGATATAGGTTATTGACACCCCAACCCATTAGATATAGGTTATTGACACCCCAACCCATTAGAAATAGGTTATTGACACCCACAACCCATTAGATATAGGTTATTTACACCCCAACCCATTAGATATATGTTGTTGACACCCCAACCCATTAGATATAGGTTATTGACACCCAAACCCATTAGATTTTGGTTTATTGACACCCCAACCCATTAGATATAGGTTATTGACACCCACAACCCATTAGATATAGGTTGTTGACACTCCAACCCATTAGATATAGGTTATTTACACCCCAACCCATTAGATATAGGTTACTGACACCCCCAAACCATTAGATATAGGTTATTGACACCCCCAACCCATTAGATATATGTTGTTGACACCCCAACCCATTAGATATAGATTATTGACACCCCAACCCATTAGATATAGGTTATTGACACCCCAACCCATTAGATATAGGTTATTGACAACCACAACCCATTAGATATAGGTTATTGACACCCCAACTCATTAGATATAGGTTATTGACACCCCAACCCATTAGATATAGGTTATTGACACCCCAACCCATTAGATATAGGTTATTGACACACCAACCCATTAGATATAGGTTATTGACACCCCAACCCATTAGATATAGGTTATTGACACCCTAACCTATTAGATATAGGTTATTGACACCCCAACCCATTAGATATAGGTTATTGACACCCCAACCCATTATATATAGGTTATTGACACCCCAACCCATTAGATATAGGTTATTGACACCCCAACCCATTAGATATAGGTTATTGACACCCCAACCCATTATATATAGGTTATTGACACCCCAACCCATTAGAAATAGGTTATTGACACCCCAACCCATTAGATATAGGTTATTGACACCCCAACCCATTAGATATAGGTTATTGACACCCCAACCCATTAGATATAGGTTATTTACACCCCAACCCATTAGATATAGGTTATTGACACACCCAAACCATTAGATATAGGTTATTGACACCCCCAACCCATTAGATATATGTTGTTGACACTCCAACCCATTAGATATAGGTTATTGACACCCAAACCCATTAGATATAGGTTATTGACACCCCAACCCATTAGATATAGGTTATTGACACCCACAACCCATTAGATATAGGTTATTGACACTCCAACCCATTAGATATAGGTTATTTACACCCCAACCCATTAGATATAGGTTATTGACACCCCCAAACCATTAGATATAGATTATTGACACCCCAACCCATTAGATATAGATTATTGACACCCCAACCCATTAGATATAGGTTATTGACACCCCAACCCATTAGATATAGGTTATTGACAACCACAACCCATTAGATATAGGTTATTGACACCCCAACTCATTAGATATAGGTTATTGACACCCCAACCCATTAGATATAGGTTATTGACACCCCAACCCATTAGATATAGGTTATTGACACACCAACCCATTAGATATAGGTTATTGACACCCCAACCCATTAGATATAGGTTATTGACACCCTAACCTATTAGATATAGGTTATTGACACCCCAACCCATTAGATATAGGTTATTGACACCCCAACCCATTATATATAGGTTATTGACACCCCAACCCATTAGATATAGGTTATTGACACCCCAACCCATTAGATATAGGTTATTGACACCCCAACCCATTATATATAGGTTATTGACACCCCAACCCATTAGAAATAGGTTATTGACACCCCAACCCAATAGATATAGGTTATTGACACCCCAACCCATTAGATATAGGTTATTTACA
>NC_092169.1:57229285-57264285 GCF_045791955.1 Oncorhynchus clarkii lewisi
TGACAAATAAACTTTGATTTGATTTGATTGACAGATCATCTTTTAACTTTAAACAGGATTTTATCCAAACACACTATAAAACATGTACAGCGACAGTCTCCAGTTACCGTATCCTCCATCTCCCCTGTACTCGGAAAGCTTCTAGGCGTTCATGTGTTTCTTTAGCTAATCGAAGTCACAGGCCTCCAACCTCAGCAAAGCTATAAACCCCATCCCCCCTCCCAAAGAAACAATATAATGATGCTGTGGTCTATCAGCTACATTGTTTGCCTATTAAGGGTCACAGAGCCGTAGACCATTGTGCACTTTGTCTGCATCCCAAATGGCTTCCTATTCCCTATATAGTGCACTACTTTTGACCAGGGGACCATAGGGGACTGTATAAGGTGCTCTGGTCAAAAGTAGTGCACTATATATGTGAAGGCAATAGGGTGTCATTTAGGAGGCTCTTTTCCTAGGTGAATAGATTTCACCGTTCTCACGTGACCTGTTGTGAGGCTCTCTGCTGCGGAGTCAGCGTCCAGGCCAACGGTTTCTGTCCAGGTTAACATCCACACAGGGGATTTTCTTGACGTTGCTCCGCCTCCTGTGAGAGTTGCCGCTGCGATGGGCGGTTCTGTATGTTTACGACGCCCACCGTCCTCTGTCCTTATCCGTGAGATCAGAGTTAGAGGAGGGGGGATCGTCAATCCGTCTCTGTCCTTATCCGTGAGATCAGAGTTAGAGGAGGGGGGGATCGTCAATCCGTCTGTTCGCGTTCGGACCCACAGTTAAATCCCCTTTCTTCCTGTAGAGGAATCAAAAACTCATGGAGGACTAAAATGTATTCAGCAGATGGGGAAATCTGGGAAATGGAAACACCACATTTGTTCAGAGCTCAAGTTCTGTCAATGTTTTATTTTTTATTAAATGTTTTATTTAACCTTCATTTAACTAGGAAAGTCAGTTTTAAGAAACAAAATCTTATTTACAACGATTGGCCAACCTACCCAAGCCTAACCCGGACGATACTGCGCCAATTGTGCACTGCCCTATGAGACTCCTAAACACTGCCGGTTGTGATACAGACACGGGATCAAACCCGTGTCTGCGATGCAGTGACCGCTGCGCCGGTCGGGAACCCAGATGATGATGATGATGATGGTGGTGGTGATGAGGATGGAGGAAGTGGAAGTCAGCGCGTCTAGTGTTTATAGCAGAAGTACAGAAGCCCATAGACACCAGGCTCATCTACTTCACATTCTGGGGTTTCAGGAAGAATTCTGAATGATTTATAAATATGCTAAGGCGTGCGTCTCGGGAGGGGCGTGTGTAACTGGCGCAGGCCATCACCTGACACTTCAGGGGTCCAGGCTGAAACTTTGGCTCTTGTCCGAACACAGGGTCACGGCGCTGGGGTCAGGGACCTCATGGTAATCAGGGCTCCTGCAGCACACCCCTCCTCTGTGGACCTGCCCCTGACCACATCCTGCGTCGTTGTTGGGGATGTCACGTATACAGAACCAGTCCTATGACCAAGCCTGAGCACTGCAGCAGCTATACGCCCAATCACCAGGCCCAGATCCAGCTCCAGACCTTTACTCCACCCAGACCCAGCTCCAGATCTTTACTCCACCCAGACCCAGCTCCAGACCCAGCTCCAGACCCAGCTCCAGACCCAGCTCCAGGCCTCCACCCAGACCCAGCTCCAGACCCAGCTCCAGACCCAGCTCCAGGCCTCCACCCAGACCCAGCTCCAGACCCAGCTCCAGGCCTTTACTCCACCCGGACCCAGCTCCAGACCTTCACCCAGACCCAGCTCCAGGCCTTTACTCCACCCAGACCCAGCTCCAGGCCTTTACTCCACCCAGACCACGTTCCAGGCCTTTACTCCACCCAGACCCAGCTCCAGACCTTTACCCAGACCCAGCCCCAGCCCCAGATCTTCACCCAGACCCAGCTCCAGACCTTTACTCCAACCAGACCCAGCTCCAGACCTCCACCCACACCCAGCTCCAGGCATTTACTCCACCCGGACCCAGCTCCAGACCTTCACCCAGACCCAGCTCCAGACCTTAACTCCACCCAGACCCAGCTCCAGACTTTTACCCAGACCCAGCTCCAGACCTTTACTCCACCCAGACCCAGCTCCAGACCTTCACCCAGACCCAGCTCCAGACCTTTACTCCACCCAGACCCAGCTCCAGGCCTTTACCCAGACCCAGCTCCAGACCTTTACCCAGACCCAGCTCCAGACCTTTACTCCACCCAGACCCAGCTCCAGACCTTCACCCAGACCCAGCTCCAGACCTTAACTCCACCCAGACCCAGCTCCAGACCTTTAACCAGACCCAGCTCCAGACCTTTACTCCACCCAGACCCAGCTCCAGACCTTCACCCAGACCCAGCTCCAGACCTTTACTCCACCCAGACCCAGCTCCAGGCCTTTACCCAGACCCAGCTCCAGGCCTTTACCCAGACCCAGCTCCAGACCTTTACTCCACACAGACCCAGCTCCAGGCCTTTACCCAGACCCAGCTCCAGGCCTTTACTCCACCCAGACCCAGCTCCAGGCCTTTACTCCAATTAGACCCAGCTCCAGGCCTTTACTCCACCCAGACCCAGCTCCAGACCTTTACCCAGACCCAGCTCCAGACCTTTACTCCACCCAGACCCAGCTCCAGGCCTTTACTCCACCTAGACCCAGCTCCAGGCCTTTACTCCACCCAGTCCCAGCTCCAGACCTTTACCCAGACCCAGCTCCAGACCTTTACTCCACCCAGACCCAGCTCCAGGCCTTTACTCCACCCAGACCCAGTTCCAGGCCTTTACTCCACCCAGACCCAGTTCCAGGCCTTTACTCCACCCAGACCCAGCTCCAGGCCTTTACTCCACCCAGACCCAGCTCCAAGCCTTTACCCAGACCCAGCTCCAGGCCTTTACTCCACCCAGACCCAGCTCCAGGCCTTTACTCCACCCAGACCCAGTTCCAGGCCTTTACTCCACCCAGAACCAGCTCCAGGCCTTTACCCAGACCCAGCTCCAGTCCTTTACTCCACCCAGACCCAGCTCCAGGCCTTTACTCCACCCAGACCCAGCTCCAGGCCTTTACTCCACCCAGACCCAGCTCCAGGCCTTTACTCCACCCTGACCCAGTTCCAGGCCTTTACTCCACCCAGACCCAGCTCCAGGCTTTTACTCCACCCAGACCCAGCTCCAGGCCTTTACCCAGACCCAGCTCCAGGCCTTTACCCAGACCCAGCTCCAGACCTTTACTCCACCCAGTCCCAGCTCCAGGCCTTTACCCAGACCCAGCTCCAGGCCTTTACCCATACCCAGCTCCAGGCCTTCACCCAGACCCAGCTCCAGGCCTTTACTCCACCCAGACCCAGCTCCAGATCTTTACTCCACCCGGACCAACATCTAACTATCCCTCTAAAGCCCCAGACCAAGCCTCTACCTATCCCTCTAAAGCCTCAGTCCCAACCTCTAATTAAACCTCTAAAGCCCCAGACCAAGCCTCTACCTATTCCGCTAAAGCCTCAGACCCAGCCTCTAACTATCCCTCTAAAGCCCCAGTCCTACTCTATACTTCTACTGCCCCCAGTCCTGGTCTATACCTCTACAGACCCCAGTCCTGGTCTATACCTCTACAGCCCCCAGTTCTGGTCTATACCTCTACAGACCCCAGTCCTGGTCTATACCTCTACAGCCCCCAGTCCTGGTCTAGTCCTCTACAGCCCCCAGTCCTGGTCTAGTCCTCTACAGACCCCAGTCCTGGTCTAGTCCTCTACAGCCCCCAGTTCTGGTCTATACCTCTACAGACCCCAGTCCTGGTCTAGTCCTCTACAGCCCCCAGTCCTACTCTATACCTCTACAGCCCCCAGTCCTGGTCTAGTCCTCTACAGCCCCCAGTCCTGGTCTAGTCCTCTACAGCCCCCAGTTCTACTCTATACCTCTACAACCCCCAGTCCTGGTCTAGTCCTCTACAGCCCCCAGTCCTGCTCCATACCTCTACATCCCCAGTCAATTCAAATCAAATCAAATGTATTTATATAGCCCTTCGTACATCAGCTGATATCTCAAAGTGCTGTACAGAAACCCAGCCTAAAACCCCAAACAGCAAGCAATGTAGGTGTAGAAGCACGTGGCTAGGAAAAACTCCCTAGAAAGGCCAAAACCTAGGAAGAAACCTAGAGAGGAACCAGGCTACGTGGGGTGGCCAGTCCTCTTCTGGCTGTGCCGGGTGGAGATTATAACAGAACATGGCCAAGATGTTCAAATGTTCATAAATGACCAGCATGGTCGAATAATAATAAGGCAGAACAGTTGAAACTGGAGCAGCAGCACTGTCAGGTGGACTGGGGACAGCAAGGAGTCATCATGTCAGGTAGTCCTGGGGCATTGTCCTAGGGCTCAGGTCAGTTGAAACTGGAGCAGCAGCAAGGCCAGGTGGACTTGGGACAGCAAGGAGTCATCATGTCAGGTAGTCCTGGGGCATGGTCCTAGGGCTCAGGTCCTCCGAGAGTCCTGGTCTAGTCCTCTACAGCCCCCAGTCCTGGTCTATACCTCTACAGCCCCCAGTCCTACTTGTCACGAACCGGCTCAAAGCCCGTAACAAAGGGAGACAACGTGGAGATAAGGAGTAACAAAAGATATTTATTAACTAAAGCAACTAAGGAAAATATACAATGATGTGTAATCAGTAATCAGTAGCGTAAGTGAGTGTTTTGCATGCATGAATGTGATAATGCAGGGTGTTGAAAGGTGCCAAAGCAAACAAACAAAAAGTCAACAAGAACCACAACACAATCTACAAATGTCTGCATGGAGAGAGTCTCCTCCATGAATGGGGAAGGGGTGTATTTATCCTGGGAAACACCTGGGCCCAGGTGTTTCCCATGTAGCTGACGACCCTCTCAACTCCGCCCCCCGGCATCCTAATAAGGAAGGAAACAAGAACAAAGACAAAATACGGCAGACAGAGTGGGAGGGTCGTCACATACTCTATACCTCTACAGCCCCCAGTCCTGGTCTAGTCCTCTACATCCCCCAGTCCTGGTCTATAACTCTACAGCCCCCAGTCCTGGTCTACTCCTCTACAGCCCCTAGTCCTTGTCTAGTCCTCTACATCACCCAGTCCTGGTCTATACCTCTACAGCCCCCAGTCCTGGTCTATACCTCTACAACCCAGTCCTGGTCTATACCTCTACAACCCCCAGTCCTTGTCTAGTCCTCTACAGCAACCAGTCCTGGTCTATACCTCTACAACCCCCAGTCCTGTTCTATACCTCTACAGCCCCCAGTCCTTGTCTAGTCCTCTACAGCCCCCAGTCCTGGTCTAGTCCTCTACAGCCCCCAGTCCTGGTCTAGTCCTCTACAGCCCCCAGTCCTACTCTATACCTCTACAGCCCCCAGTCCTGGTCTAGTCCTCTACAGCCCCCAGTCCTGGTCTATACCTCTACAGCCCCCAGTCCTGGTCTATACCTCTACAGCCCCCAGTCCTGGTCTATACCTCTACAGCCCCCAGTCCTACTCTATACCTCTACAGCCCCCAGTCCTGGTCTAGTCCTCTACAGCCCCCAGTTCTGGTCTATACCTCTACAGCCCCCAGTCCTGGTCTATACCTCTACAGCCCCCAGTCCTGGTCTATACCTCTACAGCCCCCTGTCCTGTTCTAGTCCTCTACAGCCCCCAGTCCAGGTCTATACCTCTACGGCCCCCAGTCCTGGTCTATACCACTACAGCCCCCAGTCCTGGTCTAGTCCTCTACAGCCCCCAGTCCTGGTCTATACATCTACAGCTCCCAGTTCAGGTCTAGTCCTCTACAGCCCCCAGTCTTGGTCTATTCATCAACAGCCCCCAGTCCTGGTCTATACCTCTACAGCCCCCAGTCCTGTTCTAGTCCTCTACAGCCCCCAGTCCTGGTCTATACATCTACAGCCCCCAGTCCTGGTCTAGTCCTCTACAGCCCCCAGTCTTGGTCTAGTCCTCAACAGCCCCCAGTCCTGGTCTATACCTCTACAGCCCCCAGTCCTGGTATATACCTCTACAACCCCCAGTCCTGTTCTATACCTCTACAGCCCCCAGTCCTTGTCTAGTCCTCTACAGCCCCCAGTCCTGGTCTAGTCCTCGACAGCCCCCAGTCCTGGTCTAGTCCTCTACAGCCCCCAGTCCTACCCTATACCTCTACAGCCCCCAGTCCTGGTCTAGTCCTCTACAGCCCCCAGTCCTGGTCTATACCTCTACAGCCCCCAGTCCTGGTCTATACCTCTACAGCCCCCAGTCCTGGTCTATACCTCTACAGCCCCCAGTCCTACTCTATACCTCTACAGCCCCCAGTCCTGGTCTAGTCCTCTACAGCCCCCAGTCCTGGTCTATACCTCTACAGCCCCCTGTCCTGTTCTAGTCCTCTACAGCCCCCAGTCCTGTTCTATACCTCTACAGCCCCCAGTCCTGGTCTATACCACTACAGCCCCCAGTCCTGGTCTAGTCCTCTAAAGCCCCCAGTCCTGGTCTATACCTCTACAGCCCCCAGTCCTGGTCTAGTCCTCTACAGCTCCCAGTCTTGGTCTAGTCCTCAACAGCCCCCAGTCCTGGTCTATACCTCTACAGCCCCCAGTCCTGGTCTAGTCCTCTACAGCCCCCAGTCCTGGTCTAGTCCTCTACAACCCCCAGTCCTGGTCTAGTCCTCAACAGCCCCCAGTCCTTGTCTAGTCCTCTACAGCCCCCAGTCCTGGTCTAGTCCTCGACAGCCCCCAGTCCTGGTCTAGTCCTCTACAGCCCCCAGTCCTACCCTATACCTCTACAGCCCCCAGTCCTGGTCTATACCTCTACAGCCCCCAGTCCTGGTCTATACCTCTACAGCCCCCAGTCCTACTCTATACCTCTACAGCCCCCAGTCCTGGTCTAGTCCTCTACAGCCCCCAGTCCTGGTTTATACCTCTACAGCCCCCTGTCCTGTTCTAGTCCTCTACAGCCCCCAGTCCTGTTCTATACCTCTACAGCCCCCAGTCCTGGTCTATACCACTACAGCCCCCAGTCCTGGTCTAGTCCTCTAAAGCCCCCAGTCCTGGTCTATACCTCTACAGCCCCCAGTCCTGGTCTAGTCCTCTACAGCTCCCAGTCTTGGTCTAGTCCTCAACAGCCCCCAGTCCTGGTCTATACCTCTACAGCCCCCAGTCCTGGTCTAGTCCTCTACAGCCCCCAGTCCTGGTCTAGTCCTCTACAACCCCCAGTCCTGGTCTAGTCCTCTACAGCCCCCAGTCCTGGTCTATACCTCTACAACCCCCAGTCCTGTTCTATACCTCTACAGCCCCCAGTCCTGGTCTAGTCCTCTACAGCCCCCAGTCCTGGTCTATACCTCTACAGCCCCCAGTCCTGGTCTATACCTCTACAGCCCCCAGTCCTGGTCTATACCTCTACTGCCCCCAGTCCTACTCTATACCTCTACAGCCCCCAGTCCTGGTCTAGTCCTCTACAGCCCCCAGTCCTGGTCTATACCTCTACAGCCCACAGTCCTGGAATATACCTCTACAGCCCCCTGTCCTGTTCTAGTCCTCTACAGCCCCCAGTCTTGGTCTATACCTCTACAGCCCCCAGTCCTGGTCTATACCACTACAGCCCCCAGTCCTGGTCTAGTCCTCTACAGCCCCCAGTCCTGGTCTAGTCCTCTACAGCCCCCAGTCCTGGTATTGTCCTCTACAGCCCCCAGTCCTGGTATTTTCCTCTACAGCCCCCAGTCCTACTCTATACCTCTACAGCCCCCAGTCCTGGTCTAGTCCTCTACAGCCCCCAGTCCTACTCTATACCTCTACAGCCCCCTGTCCTGGTCTATACCTCTACAGCCCCCAGTCCTGGTCTATACCTCTACAGTCCACAATCCTGGTCTAGTCCTCTACAACCCCCAGTCCTGGTCTATACCTCTACAGCCCCCAGTCCTGGTCTATACCTCTACAGCCCCCAGTCCTGGTCTATAACTCTACAGCCCCCAGTCCTACTCTATACCTCTACAGCCCCCAGTACTGGTCTATACCTCTACAGCCCCCAGTCCTACTCTATACCTCTACAGCCCCCAGTCCTACTCTATACCTCTACAGCCCCCAGTCCTGGTCTATACCTCTACAGCCCCCAGTCCCTCTACCACCGTTAAAATACCACCATTATGACATGACATTCTCAAACTTTTATTATAATTGTATCCTCCCCCTGGAGCACTTTGCCTCCTGTGGCACTTTGCCTCCTGTGGCACTTTGCCTCCTGGGGCACTTTGCCTCCTGAAGCACTTTGCCTCCTGGAGCACTTTGCCTCCTGGAGCACTTTGCCTCCTGGAACCCTTTGCCTCCTGGGGCACTTGCCTCCTGGGGCACTTTGCCTCCTGTAACCTTGTGAGGATGGATTTTTAGAAATAGAGACAGTACTCCTTCTGCTACTTATTAACCTCTTCTCCACCACAGAACATCCAGGCCTCTTCTTCTTAACAGAACATCCAGGCCTCTTCTCCACCACAGAACATCCAGACCTCTTCCTCATCACAGAACATCCAGGCCTCTTCCTCATCACAGAACATCCAGGCCTCTTCCTCATCGCAGAACATCCAGACCTCTTCCTGATCACAGAACATCCAGACCTCTTCCTCAATCACAGAACATCCAGAACTCTTCCTCAATCACAGAACATCCAGACCTCTTCTCCATCACAGAACACCAAGGCCTATTCCTCAATCACAGAACATCCAGACCTCTTCCTCAATCACAGAACTTCAGCAAGGGAACCCACAAACCAACCACCATTTTTGGTAGTGTTTCTCTCATGCCACAGCACCCACAAACCAACCACTGTTTCTGGTTGTAGTGGTTCTCTCAGACCACATTAACACCATCCTGTTCTGTTCCTCTTCCCAGAGATATCCCCTTTCCTGTTGTTTCTGGTTGTAGTGGTTCTCTCAGACCACATTAACACCATCGTGTTCTGTTCCTCTTCCCAGAGATATCCTCTTTCCTGTTGTTTCTGGTTGTAGTGGTTCTCTCAGACCACATTAACACCATCGTGTTCTGTTCCTCTTCCCAGAGATATCCTCTTTCCTGTTGTTTCTGGTGGTCGTGGTTCTCTCAGACCACATTAACACCATCCTGTTCTGTTCCTCTTCCCAGAGATATCCTCTTTCCTGTTGTTTCTGGTGGTCGTGGTTCTCTCAGACCACATTAACACCATCCTGTTCTGGTCCTCTTCCCAGAGATATCCTCTTTCCTGTTGTTTCTGGTGGTCATGGTTCTCTCAGACCACTTTAACCCCATCCTGTTCTGTAACTCTTCCCAGAGATATCCTCTTTCCTGTTGTTTCTGGTGGTTGTTGTTCTCTCAGACCACATTAACACCATCCTGTTCTGGTCCTCTTCCCAGAGATATCCTCTTTCCTGTTGTTTCTGGTGGTCATGGTTCTCTCAGACCACATTAACACCATCCTGTTCTGTAACTCTTCCCAAGAGATATCCTCTTTCCTGTTGTTTCTGGTGGTCGTGGTTCTCTCAGACCACATTAACACCATCCTGTTCTGTTCCTCTTCCCAGAGATATCCTTTTTTCCTGTGGTTTCTATTTTCATTCAAACGTTCCTCTTCTTTTCTTCTCCTGTTTGAAATAAAACGCTAATAAATATTTGAAGCTCATTCCCCCAGGTTTGTCTGTCACATTATAATAGTAAAAGATGTATCATTCTCTGTATATAAAAAAAACGAAAGGCTCTATTCGTTAGTCTAAATGGAATGTGAATATTAAACAGTATATCCTATTTAACAGTCACATCAAGCTCCCTGCATGTTCATTCATTTTACATGTCATTTTATTTAATGGAAACCTACCAAGGTTTCACATAGACTGGAGGAGTTTGATAAAGTCATCAGGAGGAACGACGGACTTAGGGCCTAAGCACCAGGCATCAGCCTATTACCTTGTCTGTCTGTCTGTCTGTCTGTCTGTCTGTCTGTCTGTCTGTCTGTCTGTCTGTCTGTCTGTCTGTCTGTCTGTCTGTCTGTCTGTCTGTCTGTCTGTCTGCCTGCCTGCCTGCCTGCCTGCCTGCCTGTCTGTCTGTCTGTCTGTCTGTCTGTCTGTCTGTCTGTCTGTCTGTCTGGTCTGGTCTGGTCTGGTCTGGTCTGGTCTGGTCGGGTCGGGTCGGGTCTGTCTGTCTGTCTGTCTGTCTGTTCAGTCAATCACCTCCTATCAATCAAGTCAATTGAGCTGTGCATGCAGAGAGAGCCTATTCCAAGCTGTCACTCTCATTACAGAGACCGAGTGATATCAGAACAGGTGACATATCAACCTGCTCTCACTCCTCCCTTTTGTCTCTCTGTTCTATCATCTCCAGCGTGGAGTTGAAATGTTCAACATGGCCCGGCTCTGGAACGGCCCTGAACGCCTTGGTGTCAGGAGACTACGCAAGACAGAACAGACGTGACACTGTGTCAATATACTTTGCATGGAGTGGGTTCGGGGATATATATCATATAACTTGAATGAAAATGAGAAGTATATGTAGTAGGCTATAGTTTAAAATACTCTTAGCCAAGGTGGAGTTTGTGTGCACACCAGGACTAAAGCCCAATGATGACCCTTCAACGTTACATCCCTGTTCTTCTCCAGACTCAGAGTAATAACCCCCTGCACTTAGCCAGGCTTTTAAACACAAAAACCAAGACTCAAACCCTTGACTCAAACCTTTGACTCAAACCCTTGACTTAACCCCTGACTTAAACCAAGACTCAAACCCTTGAGTTAAACCCTGACACAAACCCTGACTTAAACCCTGACTTAAACCCTTGACTCAAACCCTGACTCAGACCCCAGACTCAAACCCTGACTTAAACCCTGACTTAAACCCTGACTTAAACCCTGACATAAAACATTGACTCAAACCTTGACTCAATGACAGACTTAAACCCTGACTCAAAGTCAGACTCAAACCCCTGACTCAAACCCGAACATAAAACCAGACTTAAACCCTCACTCAAACACAGACTCAAATCCTGACTCAAACTCAGAATAAACACAGACTCAAACCCTGACTCAAAGTGAACGCTGTGAATGTGTGACCACCCTACAGGGTCTTCTGCCTCTCTCTCAGTGTAGACCAAATGAATCGGCCATGTCTGTCATATCTCTCTCTGTTCCCTGTAGATGGTCAGAGATGTCCTCTCTCTGTTCCCTGTAGGTGTTCAGAGATAAATCAGCCATGTTTGTCATACCTCTCTCTGTTCCCTGTAGATGGTCAGAGATGTCTGTTCTCATTTCACCAAATAGCTAAACTTAACTTCTCCCGTCTTTTTTGTTGTGGTTAGCAGGGAGCAGGGAGGCTCAGGAGTGTCTCACAGCCTCTCAGAGTGAGGGAGGAAACATGGAGGAACATGGGGAAATGTCACTCTGTCAGAGGTATGGGTGAGTGTGGATAAAGAAAGCCTAGTACTAATCACAGCACTGCGAGTGGGTTTGGTGGGCCTACAGGGCAGGGGCAGACTGGTCATCTGGCATTTCGGGAACATACCAAATGGGCTGGTCCAGAATTAGCCCAGTGGGCCTGTCTTACTTTTTTTTTTTTTACAGAAAAGCTACCAGCTAGCTACACACAGAGAATGCTGTGCCATGTCAGTATTTGTACAGTGCTAATCTCAATTTTGTTTAGCTTGTTTTCCAGATTCACTGTGATCATATTTCACCCCGTATTGTGTACTCCTTAAGCATCAGTTTCCCTTGTGGATGCTGTTCTTCTAAACTCTCAATCTGAGTAAATGTTTCATGGTTTTCGGCGCAAAACAGTTGCAATTTTAATGATTGTCAAAATTGCTACTTGGAGTACATCAGACATGAGTATATAATTGCAACCGATGTGCTGTGTGGTCAACGCGTCTCCACACACTTCCTGAATGTCGTGATGTCACAGAGTTCTGGAATCCACCACAGCTGAAGGCTTCTGAATTCTTCATAGTGTTCTTTTTTCTTTGCACTCGTGTGTACTTGAAGTGTGTTTTAAATATGCAGAAAACACATGAAACCCGTCCGTCCTCATGTTTGGTTTCTGGGAGTCGAGTCGACTGCATGATTGTGTTTGCTGTCACTTTGAATCAGACGGGTGAAAGGCACTGCTTTACAGCACATTGTTTTGGGTTTAAAACCAAGTTTCACATAAAAACATTATTCATTCATTTTTGGAAGAAATCATGAAGATAAAGGAAGGTACAGTAGAGGTATTAATCTGTAAATATTACTGTATTCACACCTCAACCTCTTGATAAGGGACAGTAGAGGTGTTAATCTGTAAATATTACTGTATCCACGCCTCAACCTCTTGAAAAGAGACAGTAGAGGTGTTAATCTGTAAATATTACTGTATCCACCCTCAACCTCTTGATAAGGGACAGTAGAGGTGTTAATCTGTAAATATTACTGTATCCATCCTCAACCTCTTGATAAGGGACAGTAGAGGTGTTAATCTGTAAATATTACTGTATCCACCCTCAACCTCTTGATAAGGGACAGTAGAAGTGTTAATCTGTAAATATTACTGTATCCACCCTCAACCTCTTGATAAGGGACAGTAGAGGTGTTAATCTGTAAATATTACTGTATCCATCCTCAACCTCTTGATAAGGGACAGTAGAGGTGTTAATCTGTAAATATTACTGTATCCACCCCTCAACCTCTTGATAAGGGACAGTAGAGATGTTAATCTGTAAATATTACTGTATCCATCCTCAACCTCTTGATAAAGGAGGGACAGTAGATGTGTTAATCTGTAAATATGACTGTATCCACACCTCAACCTCTTGTTGGAGCTTTGCCACTGCCTGTTCTCCGCCCCAGTCAGCCCACATGGCCGTGTTCTATAGTGGTACTGTACCACCGGATGGAGTCAGACATAATGCATGTGTACGCCTGGTGACCCGTGAACAATAGAGACATTGACTGGTGGCGATGGAGCATAATGATGTGTCTGGTACGTGAGCACGAGTCCCAAATGGCAACCTAATCCCTATATGTAGTGTATTATATAGGGAATATGATGTAATTTGGGACACAGCTTGGTATAAAAAAAAAAATACTCATCATTCTTACTGCTTCAACATCCAGAGGGGTTTTTCTGAAACAGCTGGGGAGGACTCCTAAATGACACCCTACTGTCTATAGGGTCTGTCCAAAATGACACCCTACTGTCTATAGGGTCTGTTCAAAATGACACCCTACTGTCTATAGGGTCTGTCCAAAATGACACCCTACTGTCTATAGAGTCTGTCCTAAATGTCACCCTACTGTCTATAGGGTCTGTCCTAAATGACGCCCTACTGTCTATATAGTGTCTCCTAAATGACACCCTACTGTCTATATAGTGTCTCCTAAATGACACCCTACTGTCTATATAGTGTATCCTAAATGACACCCTACTGTCTATATAGTGTATCCTAAATGACACCCTACTATCTATAAGATCTGTTCTGAATGACACCCTACTGTCTATATAGTTTATCCAAAATGACACCCTACTGTCTATAGAGTCTGTCCTAAATGACACCTGACTGTCTATAGGGTCTGTCCTAAATGACACCCTACTGTCTATATAGTGTATCCTAAATTACTCCCTACTGTCTATAGAGTGTCTCCTAAATGACACCCTACTGTCTATAGTGTCTGTCCTAAATGACACCCTACTGTCTATATAGTGCATCCTAAATGACACCCTACTGTCTATAGGGTCTGTCCTAAATGACACCCTACTGTCTATAGGGTCTGTCCTAAATGACACCCTACTGTCTATAGGGTCTGTCCTAAATGACACCCTACTGTCTGTTGTGTATCCTAAATGACACCCTACTGTCTATATAGTGTCTCCTAAATGACACCCTACTGTCTGTAGTTTATCCAAAATGACACCCTACTGTCTATAGAGTCTGTCCTAAATGACACCTGACTGTCTATAGGGTCTGTCCTAAATGACACCCTACTGTCTATATAGTGTATCCTAAATTACTCCCTACTGTCTATAGAGTGTCTCCTAAATGACACCCTACTGTCTATAGTGTCTGTCCTAAATGACACCCTACTGTCTATATAGTGCATCCTAAATGACACCCTACTGTCTATAGGGTCTGTCCTAAATGACACCCTACTGTCTATAGGGTCTGTCCTAAATGACACCCTACTGTCTATAGGGTCTGTCCTAAATGACACCCTACTGTCTGTAGTGTATCCTAAATGACACCCTACTGTCTATATAGTGTCTCCTAAATGACACCCTACTGTCTATATCGTGTGTCCTAAATGACACCCTACTGTCTATATTGTGTATCCTAAATGACACCCTACTGTCTATATGGTCTGTCCTAAATGACACCCTACTGTCTATAGCATCTGTCCTAAATGACACCCTATTGTCTATATAGTGTCTCCTAAATGACACCCTACTGTCTCTACAGTGTATACGAAATGACACCCTACTGTCTATAGGGTCTGTCCTAAATGACACCCTACTGTCTATATAGTGTCTCCTAAATGACACCCTACTGTCCATATAGTGTCTCCTAAATTACACCCTACTGTCTATATAGTGTCTCCTAAATGACACCCTACTGTCTCTACAGTGTCTGTCCTAAATGACACCCTACTGCCTATAGGGTCTCCTAAATGACACCCTACTGTCTATAGAGTGCATTACTTTGTACCAGAACCCATAAGGTCCTTCACTATCGAGGGAATAGGATGCCATTTTAGACATACTCCTGGTTGATGAGTAGTTTTCCTACAGAATGCTGCATTGCTCTGTAATCAGGCTGGAGTCAGATATTTCTACTGTAGAACATCAGGATTCATTATTATAATCAGGGGGAGTCAGATATCTCTCTACTGTAGAACATCAGGATTCATTATTATAATCAGGGGGAGTCAGATATCTCTCTACGGTAGAACATGAAGATTCATCATTATAATCGGGGGAGTCAGATATCTCTCTAATGTAGAACATCAGGATTCATTATAATAATCAGGGGGAGTCAGATATCTCTCTACTGTAGAACATGATGATTCATTATAATAATCAGGGGGAGTCAGATATCTCTCTACTGTAGAAAATCAGGATTCATTATTATAATCAGTGGGAGTCAGATATCTCTCTACTGTAGAACATCAGGATTCATTATTATAATCAGGGGAGTCAGATATCTCTCTACTGTAGAACATGAGGATTCATTATTATAATCAGGGGGAGTCAGATATCTCTCTACTGTAGAACATGAGGATTCATTATTATAATCAGGGGGAGTCAGATATCTCTCTACTGTAGAACATGAGACTTCATCAATAGCTGCCTTGTTGTGTCCTTCCCATCTGTCTAATAATCACAAGCTGAGGAAAAAAACATGACAATTGCATATCTCCTCCTTTCCTTTTCGGCTTCACTAAAATGCTGCTGTTAATTCTCTCTCCGCTCCCCCCGAACCTAGGAGTTGGAGTTTACAGAGCCAGTGCCTTCGACGTCTCTGGCCTTTTACACTCAAATCACACAAGCAAAGACAGGTTAAAGCAAACATTTGTGAGAAATTGGGGGTTAATAGTGTGTTTTTACTTCCCTTATAAATCTGTCTGATGTAATCTGAGGGAAGTCTGAAAGGTTGCAACCATAATTCCAGCTCTGGTTTTTTTTTATGATCTTTTTTTATTAGTGAATAATAATCAAACGATATAAAATGAAAGGACTTGGAAATAAAATAATAAAAGACGTGGGTTGGGTCACCGTGTACCTGGATGTCTTCAGCACAACCTCTTTCATCATGAAGACAGTAGCTCGTCTATTTCCTGCAAATTAGGATTATATCCCCGCAATTAATAAATTACCACCCGAATTGGCCCCACATTCAGTAGCATATCCTAGTATCAGCCTCTTCATCAATCATTTCTCATTTGCATGGAAATGAAGAAAAAAAACATAAAACGATGCCCTTGTGGAATGGAAAAATATCCCAAATGCATTGGGATCTAGGTAGCCCAGATTATTTTTGTGGGGCTGACATATTTTGGGATAGTTTGGAATGTGTGCCTTAAAACACAGTACAGTTCTCAACAACCCCATTCCATTTGGAAACCTTTCTCAGTTCCAAATTGTGAAGCCTTACATTCTACGTGGCCCGGGGACATGCGACTGTACGGTAGCACATCAAGAGAAACTATCACCAGACTACTGGCTTACCCAGCTTGTTAAAAGTCTGAGAGCAGACTCCAAACCGGGACCAGTTCTATAATTCAAACACATTTCCGACCCACCACACGGAACATCTATTTTCATCTATTGGACGGCCTTATTGGTGAGCGAGGAAGAGATACAGAGATGTCTGCACTGTAAAACTACAGAATACACTGACAACCAGAGATGAGGGTTACACCACAGTCATCAACTCTATTAGATGAGGGTTAGATCACAATCATCAACTCTATTAGATGAGGTGTTACACCACAGTCATCAACTCTATTAGATGAGGGTTAGATCACAGTCATCAACTCTATTAGATGAGGTGTTAAACCACAGTCATCAACTCTATTAGATGAGGTGTTAAACCACAGTCATCAACTCTATTAGATGAGGGTTAGATCACAATCATCAACTCTATTAGATGAGGGTTAGATCACAATCATCAACTCTATTAGATGAGGGTTAGATCACAATCATCAACTCTATTAGATGAGGGTTAGATCACAATCATCAACACTATTAGATGAGGGGTACACCACAGTCATCAACTCTATTAGATGAGGGTTAGATCACAATCATCAACTCTATTAGATGAGGGGTACACCACAGTCATCAACTCTATTAGATGTGGGGTACACCACAGTCATCAACTCTATTAGATGAGGGTTAGATCACAGTCATCAACTCTATTAGATGAGGGTTAGATCACAGTCATCAACTCTATTAGATGTGGGGTACACCACAGTCATCAACTCTATTAGATGATGTGTTAGACCACAGTCATCAACTCTATTAGATGTGGGGTATACCACAGTCATCAACTCTATTAGATGAGGGTTACACCACAGTCATCAACTCTATTAGATGAGAGTTAGAACACAGTCATCAACTCTATTAGATGAGGGTTACACCACAATCATCAACTCTATTAGATGTGGGGTACACCACAGTCATCAACTCTATTAGATGAGGGATAGATCACAGTAATCAACTCTATTAGATGTGGGGTACACCACAGTTATCAACTCTATTAGATGAGGTGTTACACCACAGTCATCAACTCTATTAGATGAGGAGTTACACCACAGTCATCAACTCTATTAGAGGAGGGTTAGATCACAATCATCAACTCTATTAGATGTGGGGTACACCACAGTCATCAACTCTATTAGATGAGGGTTAGATCACAGTCATCAACTCTATTAGATGAGGGTTACACCACAGTCATCAACTATATTAGATGAGGTGTTACACCACAGTCATCAACTCTATTAGATGAGGGTTAGATCACAGTCATCAACTCTATTAGATGAGGGTTAGATCACAGTCATCAACTCTATTAGATGCGGTTTACACCACAGTCATCAACTCTATTAGATGAGGTGTTACACCACAGTCATCAACTCTATTAGATGAGGATTACACCACAGTCATCAACTCTATTAGATGAGGGTTAGATCACAGTCATCAACTCTATTAGATGAGGGGTAATCCACAGTCATCAACTCTATTAGATGAGGGTTAGATCACAGTCATCAACTCTATTAGATGAGGGTTACACCACAGTCATCAACTATATTAGATGAGGTGTTACACCACAGTCATCAACTCTATTAGATGAGGGTTAGATCACAGTCATCAACTCTATTAGATGAGGGTTAGATCACAGTCATCAACTCTATTAGATGCGGTTTACACCACAGTCATCAACTCTATTAGATGAGGTGTTACACCACAGTCATCAACTCTATTAGATGAGGATTACACCACAGTCATCAACTCTATTAGATGAGGGTTAGATCACAGTCATCAACTCTATTAGATGAGGGGTAATCCAAAGTCATCAACTCTATTAGATGAGGGTTAGATCACAGTCATCAACTCTATTAGATGAGGGTTACACCACAGTCATCAACTCTATTAGATGAGGGTTACACCACAGTCATCAACTCTATTAGATGAGGGTTACACCACAGTCATCAACTCTATTAGATGAGGGTTAGATCACAGTCATCAACTCTATTAGATGAGGGGTAATCCACAGTCATCAACTCTATTAGATGAGGGTTAGATCACAGTCATCAACTCTATTTCTTCCCCTCTTTCTTCCCTCTCTTTCTTCCCCTCTTTCTTCCCTCTCTTTCTTCCCCTCTTTCTTCCCTCTCTTTCTTCCCTCTCTTTCTTCCCTCTCTTTCTTCCCATCTTTCTTCCCTCTCATTCTCCCCTCTCTTTCTTCCCCTTCTTTCTTCCCTCTTCTTCTTCCCTCTCTTTCTTCCCTCTCTTTATTCCCCTCTTTATTCCCTCTACTTCTTCCCTCTCTTTCTTCCCTCTCGTTCTTCCCTCTCTTTCTTCCCCTTCTTTCTTCCCTCTACTTCTTCCCTCTCTTTCTTCCCTCTCTTTCTTCTCTCTCTTTCTTCCCCTCTTTCTTCCCTCTCTTTCTTCCCTCTCGTTCTTCCCTCTCTTTCTTCCCCTTCTTTCTTCCCTCTCTTTCTTCCCTCTCCTTCTTCCCTCTCCTTCTTCCCTCTCTTTATTCCCCTCTTTATTCCCTCTACTTCTTCCCTCTCTTTCTTCCCTCTCTTTCTTCCCTCTCTTTCTTCCCCTTCTTTCTTCCCTCTACTTCTTCCATCTCTTTCCTCCATCTACTTCTTCCCTCTCTTTCCTCCCTCTCTTTCTTCCCCTCTTTCTTCCCTCTCTTTCTTCTCCTCTTTCTCCCCTCTCTTTCTTCCACTCTTTCTTCCCCTCTTTATTCCCTCTTTCTTTACCTCCACCCATTTCTTTGACTGTGCTTCAGGCAATTACAGTAACGTTGCATTTGTCAATCACATCCATTCATGCATGGTTTCCTGAAATAATTACCTGGTGACTTGCATCTCCTTTCCTGGACTAGCAGCTTGGTAAAGACAAGCCCCTGAGTATTAATTACAGCGGAGAGGACATTTGCAGAGAAGCAAAGTATTTTAATGGCAAGACTGATGTAACATGATTGTTTTGATGTTTTTTTTCTTACTAACATGACAATCATTGGCGTCCCCCTGGTCATCAGCATAGATTAGTTAGAATAGTCAGGGGAGACCATTACCAAGCTGTGTACCATTTGATAACAGTGAGGCATAGACTCACAAACCCACACACGAACACACAAACATTTTCACCAGAAAAAAAATAAATGTCTTCATAAAAAGCGAGAACACCCTGGAAAGTAAACATCTCTAAATACAAGAGGACTCCTGCCAAAACAGCACAAGTCCAGAGCTATTTGTTGGGGTGAAGAGGCTACTTTGGAAGTCTCTTCCGCTGGAAGAGATGCTTTCAAGGAAGCGTCTCTCAAATAGCTTACATAAAAGATGCCATTTATTGCAAAGGTTATTTTCCTGAAGAGTTGTTGTGGTGTGTGGGAGGCAGGCAGACAGACAGACAGACAGACAGACAGACAGACAGGCAGGCAGGCAGGCAGGCAGGCAGGCAGGCAGGCAGGTAGAATCAGGAATTCCCCAGGGCAGCTGTCTAGGCCCCTTACTCAACACTATACACATCACCTACTACAGCAACTTAAATGACTGCAACACTAAACAAAGAGCTGCAGTTAGTTTCAGAAATGGTGGCAAGGAATAAGTTAGACCTAAATATTTCAAAAACTAAAAGCATTGTATCAGGGACAAATCATTCACTAAACCTAAATCTTGTAAAAAATAATGTGGAAATTGAGTAAGTTGAGGAGAGTAAACTGCTTGGAGTAACCCTGGATTGCAAACTGTCATGGTCAAAACATATTGATACAACAGTAGCTAAGATGGGGAGAAATCTGTCCATAATAAAGCGCTGCTCTACCTTCTTAACAGCACTATCACCAAGGCAGGTCCTACAGGCCCTAGTTTCTACCTTCTTAACAACACTATCACCAAGGCAGGTCCTACATGCCCTAGTTTCTACCTTCTTAACAACACTATCAACAAGGCAGGTCCTACAGGCTCAAGTTTCTACCTTCTTAACAACACTATCAACAAGGCAGGTCCTACAGGCCCTAGTTTCTACTTCTTAACACTATAAACAAGGCAGGTCCTACAGGCCCTAGTTTCTACCTTCTTAACAACACTATCACCAAGGCAGGTCCTACAGGCCCTAGTTTCTACCTTCTTAACAACACTATCAACAAGGCAGGTCCTACAGGCCCTAGTTTCTACCTTCTTAACAACACTATCACCAAGGCAGGTACTACAGGCCCTAGTTTCTACCTTCTTAACAACACTATCACCAAGGCAGGTCCTACATGCCCTAGTTTCTACCTTCTTAACAACACTATCAACAAGGCAGGTCCTACAGGCTCAAGTTTCTACCTTCTTAACAACACTATCAACAAGGCAGGTCCTACAGGCCCTAGTTTCTACTTCTTAACACTATCACCAAGGCAGGTCCTACAGGCCCTAGTTTCTACCTTCTTAACAACACTATCAACAAGGCAGGTCCTACAGGCCCTAGTTTCTACCTTCTTAACAACACTATTAACAAGGCAGGTCCTACAGGCCCTAGTTTCTACCTTCTTAACAACACTATCACCAAGGCAGGTCCTACAGGCCCTAGTTTCTACCTTCTTAACAACACTATTAACAAGGCAGGTCCTACAGGCCCTAGTTTCTACCTTCTTAACAACACTATCACCAAGGCAGGTCCTACAGGCCCTAGTTTCTACCTTCTTAACAACACTATCAACAAGGCAGGTCCTTCAGACCCTAGTTTCTACCTTCTCAACAACACTATCAACAAGGCAAATCCTACAGGCACTAGTTTCTACCTTCTTAACAACACTATTAACAAGGCAGGTCCTACAGGCCCTAGTTTCTACTTCTTAACACTATCAACAAGGCAGGTCCTACAGGCACTAGTTTCTACCTTCTTAACAACACTATCAACAAGGCAGGTCCTACAGGTCTGTCTCATCTGGATTATTGTTCAGTCGTCTGGTCAGGTGCCACAAAGAGGGGACATCGGAAAACTGCTTAAAGCTAGGCGTCCCGCTAGCGGGAAATATAAATCATGCCTTACCTTTGACGAGCTTCTTTTGTTGGCACTCCAATATGTCCCATAAACATCACAAATGGTTTCTTTTGTTTGATTAATTCCGTCGATATATATCCAAAATGTCTATTTATTTGGCGCGTTTGATCCGGAAAAAAAACAGCCTCCAATTTGTGCAACGTCACTACAAAATATATCTCAAACGTTACCTGTAAACTTTGCCAAAACATTTCAAACTACTTTTGTAATGGAACGTTAGGTATTTTTAAACGTTAATAATCTATGAAATTGAAGACGGGTCTGTTTTCAATACAGGAGGATTGAAAGAGCAACCCTTTACAGTTTCACTATTCCATGAGTCGTGATTCCACATGCCCATTTACAGTAGACCTGTGTGCCAGTCGGATTAACCCCAGACATCTTGCACAGGTGTACATTAATCACACACTTTGGAATTACATGTCATTTCCCACCCATCTAGGATTGCAGAGCCAGAGCAGAGTAGAACAGGCCCTCCGAGCAGGGCCCTCTGTTGACTTGGTCCCCCCCGATCTCTCTCTGTCACATGGCGGCTCAATGAGAGGAGGGCTGGCCTGGGGCTCCATCTGGAAAGAGCTTAATTGGGCTTGATTAACCTTCACTGGTGCAACGGACCAAATAGAATAGTCACAAAAGTGCAAACCCTGCCTAGTCTAGCGTTCTTGTCATGCTAAAGAATATGCTTAAAAGTATTTGAAAGATTTTAAAATGGTATTTGAACCTTTGTCTGCTGACTGACTGTATATACTGTACTCTATACCATCTACTGCATCTTGCCTATGCCGCTCTGTACCATCACTCATTCATATCTCTTTATGTACATATTCTTTATCCCTTTACACTTGTGTGTATAAGGTAGTAGTTGTGGAATTGTTAGGTTAGATTACTCGTTGGTTATTACTGCGTTGTCGGAACTAGAAGCACAAGCATTTCGCCACACTCGCATTAACATCTGCTAACCATGTGTATGTGACAAATAACATTTGATTTGATTTGGCCTTTATATAACAGGAGAAAAACAGAGAAAGAGAAACATGGTCCTGAATAGATCCCCATGCTTTGAGATGGGAATTAATTCATTACCCATCTGCCCTTTCATTGCGTCACCTCTACAGTGACTACAGTGTTGGAAATGACCATTCAAAAAAGGACTAACACATGTGAAGACATACTTAGCCTATGTAATGGTGTAAATTTTAAAAAAAATAGCAGTATTGTTTTCTTTCAAACCAGTACAATCCTTTTTTCCTCTCTCGAACACCTCAAATGAAACCAAATGTGAAGGAAGAAAAAAACAAAAAGAGGAAGCAAAGCAAAGCTCATTAGGATCTGAGTAGCTGCTGTCTCCTCCTGCACTGTCCAAGGAGCTGAAATTCATCTTCAGAGGAGCAAGGCCTACAGGGAGATGAGCTGCCACTTTAATTAGTGTTCAGTCATTTCAATAATGAGTGACAATTCATTGGGGCTTTTAGGTTGGTCTTTCTCCGTCAGAAGTCAATCAATAATCTGCTGTGTGTGCGTGTGTGTCCGTGCGTGCGTGCACGTGTGTGTGTGTGCGTGCGTGCGTGCGTGTGTGTGTGTGTGCTTTCTCCACCCCCTCCCCCTCCTTAATCCCCCCCCATCATCAAGACCAGAAAGTGGCCCGGTTAAGTTCCGTCAGCAGAGAAAATAAATGGGGAGAGGGTCCCTGTGAAACTACAGAGACGACCGACTGTAATAGAGGACGGACGGTAGGAGGAGGGAAGCCTTTCCCCCATCGGTTGGTTTCATGTTATTGGATGAAAAGGCAGGTTCTTTAGTAGCTGGTAAGGGGCTCTCTCACAGTGAAAACAATTTGCCCTGGCTGATGCAGGAGTGATTAGGGGTAAGTGAGCTGAGGAGCAGGGATTATTCCTGTAGTCCCCAGGCCACCACCTCAGAACAGAGATCCACTATAGAAGCTAATTGTTCTGTAAATGTAACAGGGCTTGTTGTAGCTACATGTACTAAGGTTGGGTTGGTCTTTATATAGCTAAGTGGTGGTGTATTTACCCGAAGCCACCAGAAGCCAACATGACCTACCTGAAACTTACCTGTCCAATAGATCCTCATATTTCAGTTGCAAAACGTTTACCGTTTGGAGCAAAACGGTTTTCTATGTTAAAAAATATATAAAAAAATACGGTGCAGAATGTTTTACAACATTGTGTAACTAATGAATACATGGTACACCCCATGGTTAGGTTGGGCTGTAACTAACTGACTGTACCATGGTTAGGTTGGGCTGTAACTAACTGACTGTACCATGGTTAGGTTGGGCTGTAACTAACTGACTGTACCATGGTTAGGTTGGGCTGTAACTAACTGACTGTACCATGGTTAGGTTGGGCTGTAACTAACTGACTGTACCATGGCTAGGTTGGGCTGTAACTAACTGACTGTACCATGGTTAGGTTGGGCTGTAACTAACTGACTGTACCATGGTTAGGTTGGGCTGTAACTAACTGACTGTACCATGGTTAGGTCGGGCTGTAACTAACTGACTGTACCATGGCTAGGTTGGGCTGTAACTAACTGACTGTACCATGGTTAGGTTGGGCTGTAACTAACTGACTGTACCATGGTTAGGTTGGGCTGTAACTAACTGACTGTACCATGGCTAGGTTGGGCTGTAACTAACTGACTGTACCATGGCTAGGTTGGGCTGTAACTAACTGACTGTACCATGGTTAGGTCGGGCTGTAACTAACTGACTGTACCATGGTTAGGTTGGGCTGTAACTCACTGACTGTACCATGGTTAGGTTGGGCTGTAACTAACTGACTGTACCATGGTTAGGTCGGGCTGTAACTAACTGACTGTACCATGGTTAGGTTGGGCTGTAACTAACTGACTGTACCATGGCTAGGTTGGGCTGTAACTAACTGACTGTACCATGGTTAGGTCGGGCTGTAACTAGCTGACTGTACCATGGTTAGGTTGGGCTGTAACTAACTGACTGTACCATGGCAAGGTTGGGCTGTAGCTATTTGAGAACACAACCATGCAATCTCCATAGACAAACATTGGGCAGTGGAATGGCCTTCCTGAAGAGCTCACTGACTTTAAATGTGGCACCGTCATAGGGTTTCACCTTACCAACAAGTCAGTTCGTCAAATTTCTGCCCTGTTAGAGCTGCCCCGGTCAACTGCAAGTGCTGTTACTGTGAAGTGGAAACGTCTAGGAGCAACAACGACTCCGCCACAACGTTGTAGGCCACACAATCTCACAGAACGGGACCGGAGAGAGCTGAAGAACCTAGCACGTAAAAATCACCTGTCCTCAGTTACAACACTCACTACCGAGATCCAAACTGCGTCTGGAAGCAACTTCAGCACAAGAACCTTTGAAGATCTTCCTCTGTTTGCAATCCCAAGGGTCCCCGCTACACAACGAATGGTTGTTTTGTTAGACAAACTCCTTCTTTATATCCCCAAAAAAAGTCTGTGGTGTTGGCGCGCTTGATTCAGTAATCCACTTGTTCACCTCGTTCAAAATGCATACAAAGGAATCCCGAAGGTTACCAATAAACTTCGACCAAACAAGTCAAACAACCTTTCTAATCAATCCTCAGGTACCCTAATATGTAAATAAACAATACAATTTAAGACGGAGAATAGTATGTTCAATGCCGGAGATAAATAACAAAGTGCTCGCCCTCATTAACACGCGCGCCACAAGACTACAGTCAAAATAAGAGCCACCTTTAAAAACTACATATTCTAGCTCATTTAAAAAAAAAAACAAGCCTGAAACCTTTTCTAAAGACTGTTGACATCTAGTGGAAGCCATAGGAACTGCACTCTGGGAGGATTTCCTTTGATTTTCCCCATAGACAACCATTTCCATGGGTGGTGACCTCAAACAAAATAAATTCAGGATGGATTCTGCTTGGGTTTTCACCTGCCATATCAGTTATGTTATACTCACAGACATTACTGTAACAATGTTAGAAACTTCAGAGTGTTTTCTATCCAATACTACTATTTATATGCTACCATCTAATACTACTAATTATATGCATATCCTAGCTTCTTGGCCTGAGTAACAGGAAGTTTACTTTGGGCACCTCAGTCATCCGAACTTCTGAATAATGCCCCATATCCCTAAGAAGTTTTAATGGTCTTGCTCACATTGGATACCGAGAGTGTCATCACAAAGTCATCCAGAACAGCTGGTTCTCTCGTGCATGCTTCAGTGTTGCTTGCCTCGAAGCGAGCATAAAAAAGGCAAGAGGCCCTTTTCAGGAAGTCTGCTGATTATGATGCCTCAGGCTGTGTAATATAAGCATTAGATGCCAGGTGTCTGCACAATGACTGGGTTAAATAGTTTCTACACAGAGGCAGGGCCTGGATGATTCTCTGTGTCTACAAACATACAGGGTGTACTGAACTGTACATATACACAGTAATTCTGTAACCAGGAAAACATCTGCATAATAACATTCACGTCATATGGTGTCTAAGTGCCGTACTGTATATAGAAAACGTACAGTTGCAGGAGAGAAAATAAGCTAAACAAACCCTCTCCCTCCTCCTCCCTCTCTACCTGACCCTTGGTGTGTGAAAGGCATGATCCAAAGCTTTTAACTACCTCCTTAATGCATCTTTATTCATTATTCATAGTGAATTTATACTCTGCCTAATTACGGCAGCTCTGTCTATCAACGTGACCCTCTGAGGGAACTGCTTCGATGGGGAAGATAAATGGCTTGCACTGCACACTTAATGAGAGGGAGGGTCACCTAGGGGGCACAAGGCTGGCTGTTAGCAAGTCTCGCAAGGCCACGACTAGTCTCTGTCCCGAATGTCACCCTCCTTGCCCTAAACAGTGCACTACTTACGACCAGTGCCGATTTGGGAATATGGTGCCTTTTGGGATGCAGTTCTACTGTACTTATAACCACTATGTCCAGTCTGTTGGTCTGTAGCTACTGCAGTATGACATCTCTAATCTCTTCGACCACTATCTCCTGCGTGGTGGTCCTCTGTCCCCAGCTACTGTAGTATCACATCTCTAACCTCTTCGACCACTATCTCCTGTCTGTTGGTCTGTAGCTACTGTAGTATCACATCTCTCTCCTCTTCGACCACTATCTCCTGTCTGTTGGTCCTCTGTCCCCAGCTACTGTAGTATCACATCTCTCTCCTCTTCGACCACTATCTCCTGCATGGTGGTCCTCTGTCCCCAGCTACTGTAGTATCACATCTCTCTCCTCTTCGACCACTATCTCCTGTCTGTTGGTCTGTAGCTACTGTAGTATCACATCTCTCTCCTCTTCGACCACTATCTCCTGTCTGTTGGTCCTCTGTCCCCAGCTACTGTAGTATCACATCTCTCTCCTCTTCGACCACTATCTCCTGTCTGTTGGTCTGTAGCTACTGTAGTATCACATCTCTCTCCTCTTCGACCACTATCTCCTGTCTGTTGGTCCTCTGTCCCCAGCTACTGTAGTATCACATCTCTCTCCTCTTCGACCACTATCTCCTGCCTGGTGGTCCTCTGTCCCCAGCTACTGTAGTATCACATCTCTCTCCTCTTCGACCACTATCTCCTGTCTGTTGGTCCTCTATCCCCAGCTACTGTAGTATCACATCTCTAACCTCTTCGACCACTATCTCCTGTCTGTTGGTCTGTAGCTACTGTAGTATCACATCTCTCTCCTCTTCGACCACTATCTCCTGCCTGGTGGTCCTCTGTCCCCAGCTACTGTAGTATCACATCTCTAACCTCTTCGACCACTATCTCCTGTCTGTTGGTCTGTAGCTACTGTAGTATCACATCTCTTTCCTCTTCGACCACTATCTCCTGCGTGGTGGTCCTCTGTCCCCAGCTACTGTAGTATCACATCTCTCTCCTCTTCGACCACTATCTCCTGTCTGTTGGTCCTCTATCCCCAGCTTCTGTAGTATCACATCTCTAACCTCTTCGACCACTATCTCCTGTCTGTTGGTCCTCTGTCCCCAGCTACTGTAGTATCACACCTCTAACCTCTTCGACCACTATCTCCTGTCTGTTGGTCCTCTGTCCCCAGCTACTGTAGTATCACACCTCTAACCTCTTCGACCACTATCTCCTGCCTGGTGGTCCTCTGTCCCCAGCTACTGTAGTATCACATCTCTAACCTCTTCGACCACTATCTCCTGCCTGGTGGTCCTCTTTAATCCCACCTCTCTCAGCCCATCCCACCTATCACCATAGACCTCAGATCTTTAATCCCACCTCTCTTAGCCCATCCCACCTATCACCATAGACCTCAGCTCTTTAATCCCACCTCTCTCAGCCCATCCCACCTATAACCATAGACCTCAGATCTTTAATCCCACCTCTCTCAGCCCATCCCGCCTATCACCATAGACCTCAGCTCTTTAATCCCACCTCTCTCAGCCCATCCCACCTATCACCGTAGACCTCAGCTCTTTAATCTCACCTCTCTCAGCCCATCCCACCTATAACCATAGACCTCAGCTCTTTAATCCCACCTCTCTCAGCCCATCCCACCTATAACCATAGACCTCAGATCTTTAATCCCACCTCTCTCAGCCCATCCCACCTATCACCATAGACCTCAGCTCTTTAATCCCACCTCTCTCAGCCCATCCCACCTATCACCGTAGACCTCAGCTCTTTAATCTCACCTCTCTCAGCCCATCCCACCTATAACCATAGACCTCAGCTCTTTAATCCCACCTCTCTCAGCCCATCCCACCTATCACCCTAGACAACCTCTCTCAGCCCATCCCACCTATAACCACAGACCACCTCTCTCAGCCCATCCCACCTATCACCATAGACCACCTCTCTCAGCCCATCCCACCTATAACCATAGACAACCTCTCTCAGCCCATCCCACCTATCACCATAGACCACCTCTCTCAGCCCATCCCACCTATCACCATAGACCACCGTCGTGAAGACCTTTCCTATGAGTATTACTATATCATTTATTGACCATGGCTTTCCAAATCGCCCAACACTGCTATTTGTAATGTTCATTTTAATTGCATGTTGTGAATTTTTAACCATTCCTGAACCTGTGACCAGAAACTAGCTACACTGGGGCAATAACAGAATAAATGATCTATTGATTCTGTCTCTTCGCAGCTAAATCTACAGAGCGGAGATAGTTGTATGCCCAATATAAACGCTTTAGCTGGAAATCTTTCAGTTTAAAAAAATAGGAGTTTTCAAGTGCAATATTGAGGGCCACGGCTGATATGTCCTGTATCCTGCTGTGTATCCTAGCAGTACTTCCTCTGTGGAGGTGGTGCTTCTGCTTCACATGTGCAGTTTGCTTTCCCCATCAGCTCCTCACCGTACCAGACATCTGTGCCCCATGCAGCTCACCCCGAAACGTTCTAGGGCTTCTCTATCCACTGACCATGGAGCACTACAGCATTACGCCAAGTGGCCTGAGTGGCAGAGTCAGCCTGGCCCAGATCTGGCTTGCCCAAGTGGCACTTTGGCCCAGATATGTTCCAGACCGTGCCCAGACACCAACCTGGCTCACCAAGCAAGAGCCATTGAAGCGCTGAATGGAAGTCTGGCCAATCGGCCATTCTGGTTTAATCTGATCATCAATACCATGCTAAAACTTTGGACCAGGTAACCAACATCAGTACCACTGTAGACTGGACCTGGTAACCAACACCAGTACCACTGTAGACTGGACCAGGTAACCAACACCAGTACCACTGTAGACTGGACCAGGTAACCAACACTAGTACCACTGTAGACTGGACCAGGTAACCAACATCAGTACCACTGTAGACTGGACCTGGTAACCAACATAGGTACCACTGTAGACTGGACCTGGTAACCAACACCAGTACCACTGTAGACTGGACCAGGTAACCAACATCAGTACCACTATAGACTGGACCAGGTAACCAACACCAGTACCACTGTAGACTGGACCTGGTAGACTGGACCTGGTAACCAACATCAGTACCAGTGGAGACTGGACCAGGTAACCAACACCAGTACCAGTGGAGACTGGACCTGGTAACCAACATCAGTACCACTGTAGACTGGACCTGGTAACCAACACCAGTACCACTGTAGACTGGACCAGGTAACCAACATCAGTACCACTGTAGACTGGACCAGGTAACCAACACCAGTACCACTGTAGACTGGACCTGGTAGACTGGACCTGGTAACCAACATCAGTACCAGTGGAGACTGGACCAGGTAACCAACACCAGTACCACTGTAGACTGGACCTGGTAACCAACATCAGTACCACTGTAGACTGTACCAGGTAACCAACACCAGTACCAGTGTGGACTGGACCAGGTAACCAACACCAGTACCACTGTAGACTGGAGCAGGTAACCAACACTAGTACCACTGTAGACTGGACCAGGTAACCAACACTAGTACCACTGTAGACTGGACCAGGTAACCAACACCAGTACCAGTGGGGACTGTTTGAGATTCCAACAAGGTGTGTTTGGTTTGTTCCATCAGAATTCTCTACATTAATGTTGTGTTGATTTTCTGTAAAGACGTAGCTCATGATAGCAGAGCAGCTAAGAACCCAATGCATCATTACTCAGTGATTCATCATCCAATGCTATTGGAATCGTTCTAGTAGAAACAAACCAACTATGCAGGGTCAGATCCAATTACGTATCTATACACTAGATGACTGATAGGGGGCGCTGTGTTGAAGCCACCGGGCTTCCATCTTGGTACTCTACCACCATTGTAAACAATATTTGGAAGCAGCTAGAAATTATACATTTGTATTCTATTACAGACACATTAATGTATACGGATAAATTATGTGAGCTAAACATTAAAAATAAAAAAATGAAATATGTAAAGTTTCATTGTTAGAGATTACTAATGTTACTGTCCACACGACAACAACAAAGGCATTCTTAAATACATATTATTCTCTCCTTTGAAACATTTAATGGATATCCTGCAGAATTGCATTCATTGCTATGGACGACTGCTCCTACTGGGGAGTACCTAGTTGTTTCAAAGCCTCTCCACGGTCATTACGTACTGTAACATCAGCAATCCAGGGTTTATATACACATCATTGGACAGAACAGGTCATGGGGTCAGAGGTGAAAACTGTTTGCTAGAGGGTGGGGTCGGGGTTTGTCGGGTTGGAGGGGGTGAAACAGTACCACCTTAATCCCCAGAACAGCATCACCACCACATATATAATCCACATTAAAAATGTACCTTATTTTCCACCATAATTTGCAAATAAATTCATTAAAAATCCTACAATGTGATTTTCAGGATTTTTTTTCACTCATTTTGTCTGTCATAGTTGAAGTGTCCCCATGATGAAAATTACAGGCCTCTCTCATCTTTTTAAGTGGGAGAACTTGCACAATTGGTGGCTGACTAAATACTTTTTTGCCCCACTGTATATAATCCACATTAAAAATGTACCTTGTTGTCAGAAGCCCTTATTGGTCTTGTTTTGAGGGAGAGTGTATTCCGTTGTAATTTGTATTTCCATGCCAAATTGAAGGCGTGTATTTCTTTCTTGTCTCCTTTGCTTGTCTCCTTTCCTTTTTTATCTCTCTCTCTATTTTCAAGCTGGGGGGGGGGGGGGGGATGTATAACGTGAGCTGGAGAGTATTTACACATTTCACAGTCCTATCTGTTCGAGAGACATGTCAAGCATGTTGCTGTGGTGCTCGCATGGCGTGAAAACAGATCACAACTATGAAACTATGAAAACTTTCCGTCATGTTAGCCTGTTTTAAAACTGGAGAATGCTGTGCTGTCATGGTAGCAGTGTCGTTGACAGGAGATTCAGCAAATCTTGGAGAAATGTAGTTAAAAAAAAACATAGAACCAACACATTTCAGCTTTTGGGCTTCATCAGGCTTTTGGCCTGGCTGCAGCAGCAATCATAGTGGATTAAAAATGTAGGAAGTGGATTACAATTTAATACACTGTATAGTGGATTACAACTATGTAAAGTGGATTAGAACTATATAAAGTGGATTACAACTATATATAGTGGATTACAATTTTATACACTGTATAATGGATTACAACTATATGAAGTGGATTACAACTACATATAGTGGATTACAACTATATATAGTGGATTACAACTACATATAGTGGATTACAACTACATATAGTGGATTACAACTATATATAGTGGATTACAACTACATATAGTGGATTACAACTACATATAGTGGATTACAACTATATATAGTGGATTACAACTACATATAGTGGATTACAACTACATATAGTGGATTACAACTATATATAGTGGATTACAACTATATGAAGTGGAATACAACTATATATAGTGGATTACAACTACATATAGTGGATTACAACTACATATAGTGGATTACAACTATATATAGTGGATTACAATTGTATACACTGTATAGTGGATTACAACTATATAAAGTGGATTACAACTATATATAGTGGATTAACAACTACATATAGTGGATTACAACTATATAATGTGGATTACAACTATATATAGTGGATTACAACTACATATAGTGGATTACAACTATATAAAGTGGATTACAACTATATATAGTGGATTACAACTATATATAGTGGATTAACAACTACATATAGTGGATTACAACTATATAAAGTGGATTACAACTATATATAGTGGATTACAACTATATATAGTGGATTACAACTACATATAGTGGATTACAACTATATAAAGTGGATTACAACTATATATAGTGGATTACAACTAAATATAGTGGATTACAACTATATATAGTGGATTACAATTTTATACACTGTATAGTGGATTACAACTATATAAAGTGGATTACAACTATATATAGTGGATTAACAACTACATATAGTGGATTACAACTATATAAAGTGGATTACAACTATATATAGTGGATTAACAACTACATATAGTGGATTACAACTATATAAAGTGGATTACAACTAAACATAGTAGATTACAACTACACATAGTGGATTACAACTACACATAGTGGATTACAACTACACATAGTAGATTACAACTACACATAGTGGATTACAACTACACATAGTGGATTACAACTACACTATGGATTACAACTACACATAGTGGATTACAGCTACACATAGTGGATTACAACTACACATAGTGGATTACAACTACACATAGTGGATTACAACTACACAATGGATTACAACTACACATAGTGGATTACAACTACACAATGGATTACAGCTACACGTAGTGGATTACAACTACACATAGTGGATTACAACTACACATAGTGGATTACAACTACACAATGGATTACAGCTACACATAGTGGATTACAACTACACAATGGATTACAGCTACACATAGTGGATTACAACTACACGTAGTGGATTACAACTACACATAGTGGATTACAACTACACAATGGATTACAACTACACATAGTGGATTACAGCTATATATATAGTGGATTACAACTATATATAGTGTATTACAACTACACAGTGGATTACATGGCAACATTAGCAGTACTAGTTATGTAACATCTTTTAACAAGCTCGCTGAGAGCCGGGAAGCAAGTTCAGGGAGTGAGTGTTTTACTAAATAAATTACTCAATAAACACGAAAACACAAACAACACACCGACATGGACACAGAGTCAATAACACCTGAGGAAAGAACCAAGGGCAGAGACAGATATAGGGAAGATTATCAAGGAGGTGATGGAGTCCAGGTGAGTGTCATTAGGCGCTGGTAGCGCTTGACGATGGTGACAGGAGTGCGGGATAATCAGCAGCCTGATGACCTCGAGGCCGGAGAGGGAGTATAGGTGACAGCATATTGTCACGTTCTGACCTTAGTTCTTTTGTTATGTCTTCGTTTTAGAATGGTCAGGGCGTGAGTTGGGTGGGTTGTCTATGTTAGTTTTAGTATGGTCAGGGCATGAGTTGGGTGGGTTGTCTATGTTAGTTTTAGTATGGTCAGGGCGTGAGTTGGGTGGGTTGTCTATGTTAGTTTTATTATGGTCAGGGCGTGAGTTGGGTGGGTTGTCTATGTTAGTTTTAGTATGGTCAGGGCGTGAGTTGGGTGGGTTGTCTATGTTAGTTTTAGTATGGTCAGGGCGTGAGTTGGGTGGGTTGTCTATGTTAGTTTTAGTATGGTCAGGGCGTGAGTTGGGTGGGTTGTCTATGTTCGTTTTAGTATGGTCAGGGTGTGAGTTGGGTGGGTTGTCTATGTTAGTTTGTCTATGATTTGCTATGTCTGTGTTTGGCCTGGTATGGTTCTCAGTCAGAGGCAGCTGTCAATCGTTGTCCTGATTGAGAACCATATTTGGGGAGCATGTTTTCTATTGTGTTTCATGGGTGATTGTTTCCTGTTGTGTGTCTGCACCAGCCAGAACTGTTTCCTGTTGTGTGTCTGCCCCAGCCAGAACTGTTTCCTGTTGTGTGTCTGCCCCAGCCAGAACTGTTTCCTGTTGTGTGTCTGCACCAGACAGAACTGTTTCCTGTTGTGTGTCTGCACCAGCCAGAACTGTTTCCTGTTGTGTGTCTGCACCAGCCAGAACTGTTTCCTGTTGTGTGTCTGCACCAGCCAGAACTGTTTCCTGTTGTGTGTCTGGACCAGCCAGAACTGTTTCCTGTTGTGTGTCTGCACCAGCCAGAACTGTTTCCTGTTGTGTGTCTGCACCAGCCAGAACTGTTTCCTGTTGTGTGTCTGCACCAGACAGAACTGTTTCCTGTTGTGTGTCTGCACCAGACAGAACTGTTTCCTGTTGTGTGTCTGCACCAGCCAGTACTGTTTCCTGTTGTGTGTCTGCCCCAGCCAGAACTGTTTCCTGTTGTGTGTCTGCACCAGACAGAACTGTTTCCTGTTGTGTGTCTGCACCAGACAGAACTGTTTCCTGTTGTGTGTCTGCACCAGCCAGAACTGTTTCCTGTTGTGTGTCTGCCCCAGCCAGAACTGTTTCCTGTTGTGTGTCTGCCCCAGCCAGAACTGTTTCCTGTTGTGTGTCTGCCCCAGCCATAACTGTTTCCTGTTGTGTGTCTGCACCAGCCAGAACTGTTTCCTGTTGTGTGTCTGCACCAGACAGAACTGTTTCCTGTTGTGTGTCTGCACCAGCCAGAACTGTTTCCTGTTGTGTGTCTGCACCAGCCAGAACTGTTTCCTGTTGTGTGTCTGCACCAGCCAGAACTGTTTCCTGTTGTGTGTCTGCACCAGCCAGAACTGTTTCCTGTTGTGTGTCTGCCCCAGCCAGAACTGTTTCCTGTTGTGTGTCTGCACCAGACAGAACTGTTTCCTGTTGTGTGTCTGCACCAGCCAGAACTGTTTCCTGTTGTGTGTCTGCACCAGCCAGAACTGTTTCCTGTTGTGTGTCTGCACCAGCCAGAACTGTTTCCTGTTGTGTGTCTGCCCCAGCCAGAACTGTTTCCTGTTGTGTGTCTGCACCAGACAGAACTGTTTCCTGTTGTGTGTCTGCACCAGCCAGAACTGTTTCCTGTTGTGTGTCTGCCCCAGCCAGAACTGTTTCCTGTTGTGTGTCTGCCCCAGCCAGAACTGTTTCCTGTTGTGTGTCTGCACCAGACAGAACTGTTTCCTGTTGTGTGTCTGCCCCAGCCAGAACTGTTTCCTGTTGTGTGTCTGCCCCAGCCAGAACTGTTTCCTGTTGTGTGTCTGCACCAGACAGAACTGTTTCCTGTTGTGTGTCTGCCCCAGCCAGAACTGTTTCCTGTTGTGTGTCTGCCCCAGCCAGAACTGTTTC
>NC_092169.1:57269285-57273775 GCF_045791955.1 Oncorhynchus clarkii lewisi
TGGTATCATATTAACCCCAGGCCGGACCTTGTCTCTTAAAGACATGGCATCCCTGGTTGGAGAAGTGGTATCATATTAACACCAGGCCTTGTCTCTTAAACACATGGCATCCCTTGTTGGAGAAGTGGTACCATATTAACCCCAGCCCAGGCCTTGTCCCTAAACACATGGCATCCCTGGTTGGAGAAGTGGTACCATATTAACCCCAGCCCAGACCTTGTCCCTAAACACATGGCATCCCCTGGTTGGAGAAGTGGTACCATATTAGCCCCAGGCCTTGTCCCTAAACACATGGCATCCCTGGTTGGAGAAGTGGTACCATATTAACCCCAGCCCAGACCTTGTCCCTAAACACATGGCATCCCTGGTTGGAGAAGTGATATCATAATAACCCCAGCCCAGACCTTGTCCCTAAACACATGGCATCCCTGGTTGGAGAAGTGATATCATAATAACCCCAACCCAGACCTTGTTCCTAAACACATGGCATCCCTGGTTGGAGAAGTGATATCATAATAACCCCAGCCCAGACCTTGTCCCTAAACACATGGCATCCCTGGTTGGAGAAGTGGTACCATATTAGCCCCAGGCCTTGTCTCTTAAACACATGGCATCCCTGGTTGGAGAAGTGGTACCATATTAGCCCCAGGCCTTGTCTCTTAAACACATGGCATCCCTGGTTGGAGAAGTGGTACCATATTAACCCCAGCCCAGACCTTGTCCCTAAACACATGGCATCCCTGGTTGGAGAAGTGGTATCATATTAACCCCAACCCAGACCTTGTCCCTAAACACATGGCATCCCTGGTTGGAGAAGTGGTATCATAATAACCCCAACCCAGTCCTTGTCCCTAAACACATGGCATCCCTGGTTGGAGAAGTGGTATCATATTAACCCCAGCCCAGACCTTGTCCCTAAACACATGGCATCCCTGGTTGGAGAAGTGGTATCATAATAACACCAACCCAGACCTTGTCCCTAAACACATGGCATCCCTGGTTGGAGAAGTGGTATCATAATAACCCCAAAACAGACCTTGTCCCTAAACACATGGCATCCCTGGTTGGAGAAGTGGTATCATATTAACACCAGACCTTGTCCCTAAACACATGGCATCCCTGGTTGGAGAAGTGGTATCATAATAACCCCAACCCAGTCCTTGTCCCTAAACACATGGCATCCCTGGTTGGAGAAGTGGTATCATATTAACCCCAGCCCAGACCTTGTCCCTAAACACATGGCATCCCTGGTTGGAGAAGTGGTATCATAATAACCCCAACCCAGACCTTGTCCCTAAACACATGGCATCCCTGGTTGGAGAAGTGGTATCATAATAACCCCAACCCAGACCTTGTCCCTAAACACATGGCATCCCTTGTTGGAGAAGTGGTATCATATTAGCCCCAACCCAGACCTTGTCCCTAAACACATGGCATCCCTGGTTGGAGAAGTGATATCATAATAACCCCAACCCAGGCCTTGTCCCTAAACACATGGCATCCCTGGTTGGAGAAGTGGTATCATATTAATACCAGACCTTGTCCCTAAACACATGGCATCCCTGGTTGGAGAAGTGGTATCATATTAACACCAGACCTTGTCCCTAAACACATGGCATCCCTGGTTGGAGAAGTGGTATCATATTAACACCAGACCTTGTCCCTAAACACATGGCATCCCTGGTTGGAGAAGTGGTATCATATTAACACCAGACCTTGTCCCTAAACACATGGCATCCCTGGTTGGAGAAGTGGTATCATATTAAGACCAGGCCTTGTCTCTTATTAAACACATGGCATCCCTGGTTGGAGAAGTGGTATCATATTAACACCAGACCTTGTCCCTAAACACATGGCATCCCTGGTTGGAGAAGTGGTACCATATTAACACCAGACCTTGTCCCTAAACACATGGCATCCCTGGTTGGAGAAGTGGTATCATATTAACACCAGACCTTGTCCCTAAACACATGGCATCCCTGGTTGGAGAAGTGGTATCATATTAGCCCCAGGCCTTGTCTCTTAAACACATGGCATCCCTGGTTGGAGAAGTGGTATCATATTAGCCCCAGGCCTTGTCTCTTAAACACATGGCATCCCTGGTTGGAGAAGTGGTATCATATTAGCCCCAGGCCTTGTCTCTTAAACACATGGCATCCCTGGTTGGAGAAGTGGTATCATATTAGCCCCAACCCAGACCTTGTCCCTAAACACATGGCATCCCTGGTTGGAGAAGTGATATCATAATAACCCCAACCCAGGCCTTGTCCCTAAACACATGGCATCCCTGGTTGGAGAAGTGGTATCATATTAATACCAGACCTTGTCCCTAAACACATGGCATCCCTGGTTGGAGAAGTGGTATCATATTAACACCAGACCTTGTCCCTAAACACATGGCATCCCTGGTTGGAGAAGTGGTATCATATTAACACCAGACCTTGTCCATAAACACATGGCATCCCTGGTTGGAGAAGTGGTATCATATTAACACCAGACCTTGTCCCTAAACACATGGCATCCCTGGTTGGAGAAGTGGTACCATATTAACACCAGACCTTGTCCCTAAACACATGGCATCCCTGGTTGGAGAAGTGGTATCATATTAACACCAGACCTTGTCCCTAAACACATGGCATCCCTGGTTGGAGAAGTGGTATCATATTAACACCAGACCTTGTCCCTAAACACATGGCATCCCTGGTTGGAGAAGTGGTACCATATTAACACCAGGCCTTGTCTCTTATTAAACACATGGCATCCCTGGTTGGAGAAGTGGTATCATATTAACACCAGACCTTGTCCCTAAACACATGGCATCCCTGGTTGGAGAAGTGGTACCATATTAACACCAGACCTTGTCCCTCCTGGTTGGAGAAGTGGTATCATATTAATACCAGACCTTGTCCCTAAACACATGGCATCCCTGGTTGGAGAAGTGGTATCATATTAACACCAGACCTTGTCCCTAAACACATGGCATCCCTGGTTGGAGAAGTGGTACCATATTAACACCAGACCTTGTCCCTAAACACATGGCATCCCTGGTTGGAGAAGTGGTATCATATTAACACCAGACCTTGTCCCTAAACACATGGCATCCCTGGTTGGAGAAGTGGTATCATATTAACACCAGACCTTGTCCCTAAACACATGGCATCCTATTAACACCAGACCTTGTCCCTAAACACATGGCATCCCTGGTTGGAGAAGTGATATCATAATAACCCCAACCCAGGCCTTGTCCCTAAACACATGGCATCCCTGGTTGGAGAAGTGGTATCATATTAGCCCCAACCCAGACCTTGTCCCTAAACACATGGCATCCCTGGTTGGAGAAGTGGTATCATATTAATACCAGACCTTGTCCCTAAACACATGGCATCCCTGGTTGGAGAAGTGGTATCATATTAACACCAGACCTTGTCCCTAAACACATGGCATCCCTGGTTGGAGAAGTGGTACCATATTAACACCAGACCTTGTCCCTAAACACATGGCATCCCTGGTTGGAGAAGTGGTATCATATTAACACCAGACCTTGTCCCTAAACACATGGCATCCCTGGTTGGAGAAGTGGTATCATATTAACACCAGACCTTGTCCCTAAACACATGGCATCCCTGGTTGGAGAAGTGGTACCATATTAACACCAGGCCTTGTCTCTTATTAAACACATGGCATCCCTGGTTGGAGAAGTGGTATCATATTAACACCAGACCTTGTCCCTAAACACATGGCATCCCTGGTTGGAGAAGTGGTACCATATTAACACCAGACCTTGTCCCTAAACACATGGCATCCCTGGTTGGAGAAGTGGTATCATATTAACACCAGACCTTGTCCCTAAACACATGGCATCCCTGGTTGGAGAAGTGATATCATAATAACCCCAACCCAGGCCTTGTCCCTAAACACATGGCATCCCTGGTTGGAGAAGTGGTATCATATTAGCCCCAACCCAGACCTTGTCCCTAAACACATGGCATCCCTGGTTGGAGAAGTGGTATCATATTAATACCAGACCTTGTCCCTAAACACATGGCATCCCTGGTTGGAGAAGTGGTATCATATTAGCCCCAACCCAGACCTTGTCCCTAAACACATGGCATCCCTGGTTGGAGAAGTGATATCATAATAACCACCAGATCTTGTCTCTAAAACACATGGCATCCCTGGTTGGAGAAGTGGTGTCATATTAACCCCAGATCTTGTCTCTAAAACACATGGCATCCCTGGTTGGAGAAGTGGTATCATATTAACCCCAGGACTTGTCTCTTAATAAACACATGGCATCCCTGGTTGGAGAAGTGGTATCATATTAACACCAGGCCTTGTCTCTTAAACACATGGCATCCCTGGTTGGAGAAGTGGTATCATATTAACCCCAGATCTTTAAACTCAATTGTTTGTGCTTTTGAGTGACTATTCATTTATTTGAGAAAAAAATGACCATAATTTACTCAACTTGCAGCAAATAAATTTTCAGC